>NC_140458.1:36315436-36422936 GCF_963576455.1 Neolamprologus multifasciatus
AATGTAGAGCAGTTGGTTAAAGTTTAATGTCTCTCCTCATCACTAGCTCCATTCCACTCCTTCTCTCACTTGCTAGCTGGACTCTTTGGAAATGACATCGCTTTAGCTATCAAGAGCAAAAGCAAGGGATGTAAAAATAGAATGAAAAGGAGAAAGAAGCCAGTAAGCAAAACTGAATGGGGTAGAGCCATAGATGCTGCAGCCCAGGAGCTGTAGTGACAGCAACAAGCAAGCATCATCGCTCCGTGCCAAGCGGCCAACAGAACACAGCTATATTTGAACACTTAAGCTTTGCTTTTTGTTTTTGAGCTGACACAAAAACCCTCTGCCAAAGCTGAGACAACCTCCTTCCTCCCTATGTTCTGACAAACACATACAAAGATAGTGCCTGGGTGCGAGGTCTCTGATTCTTCCCAAGTGGGACCTGCAGTCACGGACGATGCCCAGCAGATGGCACCCAGAGTGTCTTAGGATGACACTGTTTTTCAGACATTTCCTTCCTCTTATGTGAAAACATGAAGAAACAAACAGTGTGTCTGACAGATTTGGGAATTCCCACACATTCCCAGCGTGCACTGCCAGTGGTTCAGTTAACTTAACCATTCAGTGTTGATGTCTGAGTGGTTAACTGAATTGTTAGGTTAACTGTGATGAAGATTGTGGTAAAGATGATGATGGTTAACATGGATGGCTTCAGTGGGTTATAGAAGTAGATGAAGCTACCATGAATATGCTTCTGTTTAGCATTTGCATGTCTGTATGACTTTATGAGAGTAGTGGACATGAAAAACGTGACAAACACACATTTAAACAGGCACATACAGTTTATGAGATATTTGCATTAAGAAATGTATTATCTCTGAGAGGGCATCAGTGTAAATGGCATAAAGTGAGGAAAAGTGAAAGATCTGCTCCCTTAATTCTGTATGACCTTCATCCATCATAAAGGACCTTTGCTTTAACCCTCTCCACCTACACCATCATTTAGTTATTGCTTGGTCTTCTTGTACTGAATAAAAGCTCTAAATGAAGTCATAATGTCTTGAAATGTTGCGAAACAAGAGCAGGTGTCCTTTAATAACTGCAGTTGCATGAAAAGAAAATCTGCATAACAGATGCTGGAGTCAGACTCCTACAAGGGTTATGGAGATGACACATCTGTTCTTTATCATAAGGACAGTATAAACTGTTTGTCTGTTTCTTCTACTATACGCTGTGTTACTGTAATTCCAGTATATATGTAGGTGCACACAGTGTAGTGTAGTTGAGCATCACAAACACACTACGCTTCAGTAACAAAAGGATTAACTTTGCCTGTTAATTTAACTGTAGGTCTCTGTGCACATGCTGTATGTCTGAGTGCCAATGCTTGCTAAGGTGTTTGCATGTACATGTGTTCTTGTTCACATCTCTCACCATTGTCCCTAGCTGTGGATGCTTCATCCAAGGCCATCTGTTCTGCAAGTTCGGACAGAGAGTCATCAACGGGCCGAGCGCTGCGTAGAGACATGGACAGCCTCCGCTTGATGATCTTCATCCTGTCCATCTTCTCAGTCACACCACTGGGGCCCTCAGGCCTGAGGGGGAAGAAAAGCACCACCTTCATTATAATTATATAATCAAAAGCACTACCTGCAACATGTTCAGAGCTGTCATTATCACCATCGGCAACCACCACATCCATGCTACCCTGTTATTCTATCACTGTGCAGGTAAACTACTGCAGTGCAACCCGTGCGCATTTTCTGCATTTCGTTAAGCTCCCAGAGATTCTGTTTGCTCAAACAGCCTGTGTCCTCATTGTTATGTATCCCAAGAGCAAACATTGCAGAATAAAAGACAAAGAATGAGATGAAGAAAACCCACAGAGGGGTAGAAAAAGAGAGAAAAAGAAATGTACAAACAAAAAAAGTGCTGAAAATAAAACCAAACTGCTGACAATGCAACTTCCCAGAGGTTTCAGACCAGAGCAGCTTTCCCAGATGAGCTGTGATTGACAAGCATTTCACTGGGTGCTCCATAAACTACATGCTATGAATTAATTGTGTATGAACTGCAGTCTAAAGTATTATCATACGACGCATCGACACATCTACAGCAAATCCTTCAATATTCCATTTCAACCTGCTGTTCATATGATAACTGATGGAAAGTTAGCTGTAAATAAGGCACAGTGTCTATGCATCTGCAGGACAGACGTATCCCATCCTTAAAATAAATGTGGACAAAGGGACATAGCGTTTTACAGCAACTTGCTCTTCAGTGGTACAGCCACACTGTGTGTATTTGTGCTTGTATACCTCTTTGTAAACCTCAGTGAGCTTTCAAATATATATATTGTTTAGGCGCCTCTCAGTACATTTATTGTCTATTTCATGAGTGTATGTAACTGTGCCTTTGCATGTGTGCAGTTCTGTGTGTGGAAGTCAGTTTGTCTTCTACTCTCTGCCTTAATGGCCTGAAGGTAGGCACGGCTATGGCAGAGTATTCCTGTCTCCCTTCCACTTCCTGCTCCTTCTATCAAACCCATAAGGGCTTGTGAGCTGGCACGCAGAAGTGCGCAGACACACACACACACACACACACACACACAGCGACATGGGCAAATACACATTGCACCCACTGCCTTTCTCTTTGTGTCCAACTTTGGAGGCCTCTACAAAAGCCATTCATCCTCTCAGGCCTATTAGAGACAACTAGTGCTCCGAGGGAGTTCAAACATTAGCGCTGGGGACAACTGGCCTTTTTTCACCAGAAGATGTGCTTAGGACAATATCTATTGCTCACAACATTGCCTCTGCCAGCTTACATGAGATTAGTTAGATGTCGTTTACACCTTAGCTGCAAGCTTTTCTTCGAAGATTAAAAAAAGCCAAAGAAGGGAAAAAACAGAGAAAAAGGAAAGTAACTTGTTTATTTTGTATCATGCGCTACATGGATTATCAGTATGCAATAAATCCCCCCCCCCCCCCCAAAATCCTCATTTGCATGCTTTCCCAGACTTCATTAGAGAAGGTGGCTGCTTGGACAAGAAGATTGGGTTCTCCTCACGTAACCTTGGAGTGACTATCCACACATTCTCAGGAATAAATGAGTCATATTAGGGGGAAACACTTGAGATATAATTTTCTGCCTATTACCCAGATAAATAAATGCCAGTGTTATCATTAGGACAGACAGATATTGCTGGTATCCAGGCAAGCACACACACATAGACACAGACACACAGGCACACAACAATAACCAATTCCCCAGTCTTCCTCTTATCTGGGTTGAATTAGCATGGACAGTAACACAAATCTCAGCATCCAGTGGGTCATACAGAGAAGCACTTCTGGGTATCTCTGTGTGTATAGCAAGTTAAGATTTCCAGTTTTATCATAGAACAAAATAAGGGTCTCTAATAGACTGTTATACAAAATAAACACATAGCATTCATTATAAATATTTCATTTTATGGAAATATAGCTACTTAATCCTCCTTAAATTGTAAAGTTTGTTATTTTTAAAGATGTTTTTCAGGAAATTCAAGACAGACAGATTTTTTTCCACTTAATGAGCTGTGTTTAATAAAACTATGAAGCTAAGGCTATACCACGTTTTATTCTTAATGACAATGTAAGATGTGTTCAGATGTTCGGGAGCGTTTAAGTGCAACAGTGATGGTCAAGAATCAAATTGACTGTGCACTCAATTTTGAGTCTTGTGTGATGCAGATGGAGCTGCGAGTGTGACGATGTTGGCAGAGCCCCATCAGTGAATGAGATAGGACATGTGGCTCCAGGCTGCAGCATGTGCAGACGGACACCTGGCAAACCACAAATAACTCTGCTATGCATAACTCCCACTTAATGGAGGGACGCACTCCAGATGACAAAGGCTACACTCATTCTCTAGGACATTCAAGAGCATAAGAAGCACTGGTGTTTTAGCTCTGAAAGCAATACAGAGCATAAACTCGTATGCATTAAGAAGGGCTGTGTAATAAAACAACACAAGAGATCAAAGGTCAACGGAGTAATTGATATAAAGCAGGAAAAAGATAAAACCTCTGACTTTCTACCACACTGTGCACATGTGTTTTCACATGCATGTGTGGGGTGGTTGCATGGATATTGTAGCCTGGAGGCGAGGTGAACTAAAAGACTCCTGAGGAGGAAAGAAGAGGAACAGTCTGATTTATTCAAGACACACCATTTGGGTTGCTAGGTTACAGGCCCAGACTGGAACCGCAGTTTCTGTCTATGAGGTAAAGAGAAAAGGAAAAGTGAGAGAGAAAGAGGCAAAAAGAAGAAGCTGATAATTCAAAATTCGCATCTCTCAGTACTGACACCCAAACATGCCAGCGTCAGCTTCAGAAACTTCCTGCCAAACTTCTTGGGATGAGAGCATAACGGAGCGTCATTCATCCAACTTGGCTCTAGGATTGTGCCAATTATGACTTCTTCAGAGGAAAAGTAATGAATGGACCACGGGGCCGATGCCTGCACAATGAACGTGTAATATACACACAAGCTGTCCGATGCATTCATAAAACACACACACACAGAGTATTTCAGCTGTTTGTGTGACCATGGTCTCCATTTTCTCCAGCCATATTGTCTTACATCCAGCACCTATTTTTCTTTTTCTTTTCATCAGAAATAAACAAGCGTTACTCTGAAATTCAATGACACATGAATCATACGCATGCATGCACACACATGCAATGTGGCAGAGTGGAGCAGGCACTCAGTGCCACTCCAATGCCACAACATTGCTTTTGCACAGCAGCCTGGGGATGCATGAGTAACGCACAAATCTGCCCAACTACAGAATCCTACACACATCCACCCAGACAATAGTCCCTTCTCATTATAAACCCAAGGGATTCTTGTCTGCATCCCATCACTAAATCTGAATCCCCGGAGACAGATTAAGAGAATAATATATGGAAAGAAGTTGAATGAACAAGCACAACAAAATAACAAATAAAACATATTGGAAAAGACTGAGCAAAAGATCTAGAATGTCATCATGTGCCATGAGAGGAGAAGAAAGTGTGATTGTATGATTGTTGGCAGATCTGGCTCATGGGGATCAGAGATAGTACAGAAAGATTAGTACATGTTCATTTCAGCCTTTGCAGTGTGACTGTTATCATTATCATGATATTAATACAAAGGGACTTTAGATACAGAAATGGCAAATATATAACTTTTAATCTTACTTATCTTCAGACATAACAATATTATGATAACATCAAGGTACAATAACATAGATGCAGGCCTATACACAGAAGTAGATCCGAATAGCTCATTTGGGAACATTGGGAGAACACTACATCACAAGACTGTCATCTATGGAAAGTTGGCACAGTTTAACTACTGAATAACTTTCCATCCAAAACGTTATCATTATGTAACAATAACAACAATAATAATAACAAGAACACACTGCTCTGAATATAAACTACCTTATTCGATTATAAAAATGAACAACATTCAAGAAAATTCTTCCTACTGTGTAACGAAGTGATTTCCTGGCAATACATCCGCACTTTGAAATAAAGAGCTCTTTGCCAAAGAAAAAGGAAGAGTAGAAGGGTCAGGAATTCATGACTACAAATTAAAATACATATTCAAGATCATCACGGATTATTACTGTTCGTGGATTATCAGTGTCATTTTATTTTATTCGGGGTGCATTGCAAGGGCAAAAGAAGTAACGGATGCGCGCAGTGTTCAATCTGGACATCCCACTTTGAGATGTCCATAAATTATTTAGCGCACAGTGATACTCCCAGCACACTTTAAGGAAATAATGTGGAGCCCTGCGTTCGCCAGTGACGTTAATTGTTCAGCGTGTGCGGTGTGGGTTTATGGCGAACATCCACGAGGTTATCGACAGCACTGCAGGACCGCAGCACACTCTCTCTGGACGGTCACATATACGGGCGAGATATCCCGTCCAGTCTCGACGTGACTGCGGGCAGGGCGCACAGAGTGAACAGCACAAAGCAGCCCCCACACGTACAGCCCCCACACCAAACATACACGGTGGCGCTCCGGCTCGGGCCTGGCTGGGAGATTCCTCCACCTTCCAGGCCTTTTACACTTTCGGCCAGTTCCTCTCTCCCCGTGTTTTCCTGACGCGAGTATCCGGTAGGAGGAGAATCCAGCAGGGCAAAGAAAAGTTAAACATCCGCCAAGCAAGCTCAGAAACTCAAAGGAAAGGGGGGCTGGGGTCATCTTTGACGCTATCCTGACCTTTAAGTTTCTGTTTGAACGGCTTACGGCGCCGAAATGGTCCCAGACTTTGGGCTCTATTGCCCAAGGGACTTAAATTTGGATTGGACTTTGGTGCCCGAGTCGCCATTTATCGGCTTTATGTGCTACTGCGATTCAGTTTTCTGCAGTGATCTGTCTACAGCAGTTCCACACAGACTCGCAATCTGACCCCGGTCACGCCAACTTATAAACGGCATCTTTGTTTAGCGACTCGAAAAATAAGCCTACCTGGAACGTCAGGTGATAGGACAGCCGTGGTTGGGTATCGATGCTGGTTATTATAACACAGCCAGAACGACAACACGACCGAATATAAACAAACAAACGGGAAAAGCCCCGCTGCCACTGACCTGCTAGTGTTTCTGCTGCAGGAGACTATTGTTCCACTTCTGTGTGGTAATCCAGGCAGCACGTTGGGATGAAGCCACTGCGACAAGTTCCCCCAACTACTTTGCTGCAAAAAAAAATACACCAGATCGCCTCCAATCCTTCAAATAATTTGCATCGGAGCGCCGTACGGTGTGTCGCAGTGTCCGGTCGCTTGGACGACTACATAGCTGGTCCGCTGTATTTCATTTTTCGCGTTAACTTTCGCTCACAAACTGCACCGTCCCGTCCGGTGATGATCAGCCATGTCGCTGCTGCTGCTGCTGTGTAGATCCCAAGTGGAAGCAGTGGCGTGATCCCGGAAAACAACGCAAGGGGTGTGCGTGTGTGAGATACACTGTGGACGTGTGCGTATCGGAGCCTTTCAACATCCACCCCAAAACCACCAACTCTTAACAGTGTCTTTCTCAGGAAAAAGGGGGGTCAGATAGATTAATTCGGGGTAGCACCGTCACCGGGGAAATTAGCTTTCATTATCCAAACCCCATTCCCATCTAAATATGCACCTCAGAGAAAATTCCTAGTGAATAATGCATAGATATTATGGAAATTCAGCAGAATGATCCACCCCTGCATAGTTGGCATCCACATCAAGGAAAATACTGCCAAGTTTCGCTTGCCAGCATTAAACAAACACTCCCGAAGATCCGTAATCGCGAAGGCTAAATTAAGACTGATTTTATTCGGCAGGGATTTTTTATTTTTTGGTTTGTTTGTTATTTGTGCGGGTGTGGATGAGTTTAATTACACTCCTTAAAAGCCCCGTTACATGCAGTAATGCCCTTATTAACATTATCAGCTTTATTCTCCTTGTAATGTGGCTACTTTAGAACATACTTGAACAGCTTCGCATGTTTTTGAAGACAATCATTAAAAAAACAATACGTTATTACAGGTGATCCCTTTATTTTTAGAGGGGATCACCTGGATTCCCCACCAATTGCGTGGGAAATCATAGATGACACAGCAAACAGTTGATGGGGATAACTCTGCCTGCTGAACTTCATCGCCACCACGTGGCTGAAGCAAGAAGCAGAAGCCTGCATTCACATATAAGACAAATTCATTCAATTGAGCAAATTCTGCAGGGACTGTTTAAAGTAGCCCGTGTACACTTAGCATAGAAGGAGAAAAACATTGTGTCTGGCTTCTAAAACTGCACCAGAACATTGCCTAAACTCTGTGCAACCTATTGCAACAAAATAAGCAACTACAGCTAAGCATATATTTTGAAATAAAATTAAATAATAAACACATTTGAGTATGAATGTAGGAAGCATTAAAAAACGAAAGTACACAAATCATAATAACGATCAAGTGAAATAATTCCAGATATGCCATAGATTTTTTTTCTTATTAACATCAACAAAGACACATGAAATGCTCCCTGTACATTTCCAAACCATACACACTCTATCCATTAAATTCATCTGCCATAAGAAAATGCCACAAACAAATATATCTATAGAGCAGACGTAAATGGCTGTTACATATTTTACACTTTATAATAAATATGTTCTCACATAACAACCATCTTCCTTTTATTTTCCAGCTGCACCCTTTAGGGGTCCCCACAACATATCATCTGCCTCCTTCTCACTCTATCACTAGCGTCCTAGTCTGTCACACTAACCATCTGCATGCCCTCTTTCACTGCATCCACAAAGGCCTTCCTCTTCCTCCTGCCTGGCAGCTCCATCTTCAACATTCTTTGCCCAACAAATCCACCCTCCCTCCTCGAGACATATCCAAACCATCTCAGGCTCACCACTCTTATATATAAATAAACTTAGCAAATTTTACAGCACAAAATTGCATTGCTTATCAAATTACAAAACACTCTTGAGCAGACAGAAGAGTACAATCTCATTAGCCCCACATCATCATATGATGATTTTTTTTAAACAGAAATGATAGCTATGCATTCAAAAAACAGTGTATAATAAGTGACTAAATGCATAATATTATTATGCGAAGACAAATCACAGCTTGTGTTAGAGAATGAATATATACTCATAATTAAATATAAGCTGTGATTATTGATTTTGTAACCCAAAGTGTAATATAGTTAATTAAAAGATGGCCTGAGACTGCATTTATTTTATGACTAATCAGTAAAAGTTTCCAGAATCAAAATATCTCAGGTGCTGCTTTTGATTTTGTTTGCATCTGTCTCTGCAACCTCCCCTCTTTGCAGACTACTTATGCTGGCCTCAGAGACATTATAGAATAGATGCATAATACTCAAAAATCAATGGAATTAAATCTATGAATTTCATATAACCAAAAATGTTAGAAGCAAAATGGGAGGGATGATTATTAAAATACTGTTTGGGGAAAAAGTTATAAAACTTTTTAAGCAGTTTTTGACTTTGAATAATGCATCCGGTTATTAATATAATTGTAGTTATGTTCCAGTAATAATTAAAATTAAAGCAAAGTTAGATAATGCTTTAAAATAACTGTCCAACAAATGTGGTTATTGTTTAGCAAGACACACTTCACCAGGAGTTTGACACAAATAACCTGAAGAGTAAATTTTAGCTTACTTCAGATACACTTTAGAGGGAACACTACACTTTGTTTTCTCCCAGGATGCTTATTTGACTACTACATATTAACATTTTACAGCTTTTAGGGTAATAAAACGTAAACGGGGCAGTATTAAACTTAACAAAATTACTGCAGTCACTCTTTAACCTCCTAGGACCTGCCGTCCACATATGTGGACATCACATTTTGGGTTATTTAGACCAAAATACTCAATTTTGCTCTACATGGGCCAAAAAAAAAATCTGGTAATTCTTTGTTTTTACATTCATCGGGCCCCAATATGCCCAAATATCAAAGAGAAATTAAAAACGCATGTCGTGGAAGAGTTCGGGTCTTAGGAGGCTAAGAGTTGTTGCACCAGGCAGTTCCTCTCTAAACCTCTCAGACGGTCAACTGGGTGGAGCCTGAAGAAGTAAAATCACGGGCACCAAAGTAGTTCAGCAAAGCTTAGAGAAAAGTCGAAAATCATTAAAAACGAATAATACAAGCTCTTTCTGTTCGGCTGTGCGCCATTAGAGGCCGCTGTGGATTTACCAAGACTTCCGAAACGACGACCTGCTCCATCGTGACTCTTTGGCTTGTCCGTCCTGTTGTTAGGCAGGTTGTCAGGGGCAGCGCATCTGTTAGCTAAAGGGGGATTAGGTTTACTTCAGTTAATGATGAACTATATATTAAACAAAGTACACGGCTGTGGGCATACCTGCTTTTATACGCGAAGCTGTCTGACTTCTTTGACTGAAAGCGGCAGAGACGACAAGGTTTATTTTTCTCGAAACGGTCAGAGGTTTTCCGCCGAGCTTGCTACATAGGTAGCTAGCTAGTTGAGGTTTACTAACGTCGAGCCATCCGACAAACCAAACCTTTTGACTTTTGCAATAACTTTACCCAATAACTATCCATATTTATTTCCAGCTTTCAGTTGGTGAAATAATAATAACAACATGGAGGCCGCTCAGGAATATCTAAAAGAGCAGAACGAATTTGACGACAATGACGAACCTTCATCTTTACCTTACAATTCCCCGTTTCGCTCCACTCGTCTACACATCCAGAGGAGTAATGTCTGCTCTCGGGCTTATTTCGTCGTGGTCATGGTCTTCTTTCACGTTTACATCCTAAATGTTATCGCCCTGCTGCTCTACGTGCACTACAACAACGGGCCTGGGGATCTTGTGAGTGGAGACGGAGGGTCCTCAGCTGTTGACAGCGATAATGGGAAGCGTCTACCCCATCCTGCCCCGTCCTCCAGAGAGCTGCATGTGGAGGACTACAGTCAGAGCTTCAGTCTCCCTCGCATTGAGGGAATACGGGTAAGAAACGGGGACAGTATCGGTATTGACATTTCGACTCAAAGGTTATTGCACCCATATACATTACTTCCTGTAAAGTTAAGTCAGCATTTCTTTCTAGTTAAAACAGTTTCAACTACATTTGAAGTATTTAAACATGTAAAGTAATTGGTGTGACATGGAAGTGCTATAGCAAAAACCATTGTATGTGTACACATACTTGGCCAATAAAGCTGATTGTGATTATGTGTTTTGTGCGTCTGCAGGTTGGACATGTTCAGAGGGTGTCTCTTGTCCCAGACAAAACACATGAAATGAAGACGCTTAGTCTGAAACCATTGCTGTTTGGTAAGCCTTGCAAATAAAGACCAGGTATAAAGAAACTTAAAAAACCTCTGTAAATTTTCTATTTAACATCTTTTATTTCTTTGAACTATTCTGCCTGACTGGCACGGTGCTGATATTGATTGAGCACTGTAGTTGTGACCATCTTACTGTCTGGTAACTTTTCCTCAACCAATAGTTTGGATATGATTTGGAAAAAAGCCCAACAAAACAACAAATGAAACAAGAAAAGGTTTATTTACAGGCTTATGATTTAATTCTAAACTTTATCCCCTAACCACAGCTGTTTAGTGCTTGTTTCAGTTCAAGTCAGCTATTCGACTTTTTCTTCCTAAACATATAATCCTAGTTTCTGCATCGGTATTGTTTCCACTTGCGTGCAGCTGCCATCAGGTTCTTGTCTTGTTTCTGCCAGGCGAAAGCTTTGTTGACCACCAGGCGCTCCCCGTGCACTGTTCCTGTCACAAGAAAGGTGCCGCCTCGTGGGTGTTGGCGTGTCATGTTCCTCACGCAGGTGGCATCTCTCTCCAGCCACAGCTCGATGCGCGAGCGCAGCTGACCACCTAGCAAGGGTCCCTGCTTCAGGACGTCCAGTTTACCAGCCAGTGAGAACAGAGATAGACTGACTGGGCTGTATTTGAGCCTTGTCAGTCGTAGTTTCACGACTGGGAAGATGGCAGATAAGCCTTAGTCACATTTACTGTTTATCAAACCTTACATGTGTGTGATAATTATAAAATATATATTGAAACTCACCAAAATCACTCCTACAAAAAGTCTGAAGTAAATCATTTGATGAGGAGGCCTCTTCCAGCTCACAGTCCCGACAGCTCGCCTGTGGTGCTGAAATAGTTAAACCACTAATTGAATCACTTGTTGAGTAAAGTCAGCAGGTGTGTCTGCGTAGCCTGTTTCTCACCTCTACGCCCTGCTGTGTCAGCGGTGGTGTTAGTGATGGACGAGATACACATGAGATGGTCCGCGGGATACTGGTCGCACCGCAGAATTTCGGGCCATGGGTAGCCATAGCAACTCATGATCGGAGCACAGCTGTCCTGTACGGATTCACACAAGCTCCTGCAGGGGGAGATAAATCTGATGAAGAAGAGATGGAGAGGGAAGATGGGCAGCAATTAGTAGATGATGGGTTGAAATCAATACCACAGTGCTGGACAACACAACACTTGATTAAAAGAGATTTGGTCCTTGTTTTTTTGTTCTTCACACCTAGACTGCACACAGACTGCTAATGTGATAAAGAGGAGATTTAGGGTTTTTCTGGTGGCCTGGATTCTCTGTGAAATCAGGGCTTTCCCGCTGAGACTGCTGCACAGTTTGCATAGTGGTCAAAAGCGTTATCCCTTGATGAATGTGCTCCTAAACAACATTTTCATTAACCTAGCATTTTGGATTTTCTGTTAATAAGTCTGTAGCTACTTGTGGTTATCTTGTGCTTTCAGCAATTATGACTCCTCCAGTATTACACTATCCACTCCATTTCTAAACAAAAACATGAGATATAACGGTCCCTATAAAAAGTCAGATTAATATGAAAAAAATTCTAGTACAAAAGACATAAAAACTTACCTGTCAAGGCAGATGGGAGCAAAGAGAGAGCAGAGGAAGATGCGGGCATCAGGGTGGCACTCTCTGGCAAGGAGTGGCAACCAGCTGGCGCTCTGCTGTACAGCCTCAGCAGGAGTCTCGTGGCCCAGCAGGTTGGGCATCCTCATGGTGTTATAGCCAATATTTTGGCACAGGGCCATGCCTAATGGGATAGAGACACAGCGAGAGGAGCTGCTGGGTTCCCATAGTTCGTCTTCGCTGATAGAAAGTGTGGACTTGAAGTTACCAGGCTCTCCTAGAACTTCGCTATCCCCTCCTGGAAAAACTCTTGGTTTAGAAACACTGGTATCTCCAAATCCAGTTTCACTGTTGTCCACAATACCTGCCCTGTGTCCCTTGTTCTTTACCCCAGATCCAACCTTACCCTCTGTCCTCACTCGTTCCTCCATCCCTGTACTTACTCTCCCGGGACTCACCGCTAACAGATTAATAGGCCCAGCAAGCAGAAGGATGAATAGCAGGGAGGATGAATGGGAGGACATTCTGGATATTTAATGAGGACAAAGCTCTTCTGCTCAGAAGGCAAAAAGTAGAAGAAATCCTCAAGTGTCTCTTTTGAGTAATTGATGATCGCTGTGTGAAAGTGATGGAGAGGATGGCCAAATAGGTGTATTTATAGTGGGTGGTGAGCAGATCTGCACAGGAAGGGGGTAAGGGGTGGTGTAGAGAACAGTTAGGAAAAGGAGAAGAGTGCATATTAAAAGAGAAACATGGATGCACTTACATGGGTCAGCAGATATAAATGTGTATTATAGAGCCAGGTTAATCATTTGCATACATTAAGGCAGATGCAGACCCTGATAGTAGTGAAACTCGTCACTTCTTTCCAACCCACATTTTCAGTCAAACCACACTTAACTACCTTGTTTCCCTCTGTTGGTTTATGCATTATTTATGCATCTTTTTTTATATAAATACTTCTTTCTCATTAGAAACCTATATTGTTCTTAATAGAGATTGTTACTGCCCACAGGAGGGATAACTTTCCACAAAGAAATGTTCAAGAGAAGTTCATCAGATATTATCCTGAAACGAGAGAACATCTGAGACCCATGTGCAGATAGTAAAGTGCATGCTTTTGCATTGTGTATAAACATTTGCGCAGGATGCAAATAAAATTGGCGTTGTCCTGCTGTGCAGCCGTGGCCTGATTCCTGTTCAGACAAGCAGGTCACTTCCTTTCCGGGGGAGAAAGAGAGACAGCGGTGGGAGGGAGAAGAGGATGGCTCAGTCCCCCTTCATTCATATCAGTTGTCACAATTAATGAGGCTTGACTGGACTGGGGGTTAACCAAGGGTGCAGTGTAAAAGGCACGGGTGACAAACAAGGCCCCTACTGTACAAGCGCCAGACCTGCCGGAAGCCTTTTATTAGGATGGAAAATGACTGAAGGCATGGACAAATTCTAGGAAATCACGTTTGTAATGTTTGCCTTTATATTGTATCTAATTCAAGAATACTTCGTTTTTTGTCGGTGTAACATATTTTTGGGGAAACACAGGTAGACCTGCTGAAAGAAATATTTAGGAGCCAAAGAGGAGAATCAGAAACCTCCCTTTGTTGTTGAAAAACGTTAATTTTAAAAACTGTAAGGCAGTTTGTCATTAAAGTTGGCATCACCCCAATGTAGAATGAACTCACACATCATTAGAGACATAAGATTCAAAGAGTCAAAATAAAAAGCATGAAATAATATAAAAAATGAAGTTAAAAAAGAGGAATATGTATGATTTATTCTAATTGTCTATATGGAATTGAGGACTCGGGAGAAGCTTACATTATTCTCATTCTGTGAGCTGGGAAATTTTAGATTTCCCATAAAGTTTGTAATGGACAGTCACATGGCTTTGTGTATTAGATAATGTGAAATAAATTGGTATTTCATGCAGTATGGAGTCGTATGTGCCAAAGGCTCCAATGGATCATAACATCTGCTACTACTGTCTTTATGTTCCTGTCAGAGATCCCTGGCTTCCTGTCTGAGGAGGAGTGCCGTGTGGTGGTACAGCTGGCTCAGCTCAAGGGCTTAATGGACAGCCAGGCAACAGCATCCAGCCAGGAACAAGAGGAGTCAAACCAGCCACTGCTTTCACTCAGCACAGAAGAGGTCTTCAGCCTATTGGACTTGAACCAAGATGGGCTGCTTCAGAAGCAGGAGGTGATGAGAGAGAAACATCATGCATCTGCAGTTGCAGGAGGAAAATTGATTTCCAGAAAAAGTCATTTTCTCTGTAATGTAAAATTAGATGAACTGTCAGCACATGTTTTGCTTTCTGCTGAGATCAGAAAAACACTCTGGTGTTTCCTCTAGATTGTGAGTCATTCACATTCTCAAGATGGAACTTGGTTGAGTCCCGACAATCTACGGCAGATACTGACCGGTCTGGAGTCCTGCCCCACAGGTCCGTGCTCATGTAGCTCAAACATGCATCTCTGAATTTCTTCTGTCCTGAGTGACTATTTAGAAAAGCATAATTGGATAAAGATGTAACTAAAATTAATTTGTAAGATACTGTTTATAACCTAACCAATTCCTGTTCATCCCACCATGTCGTACCTTTGTTATTTGAAAATATTCTTTTTCAATTCTGATTGGGCTTTTCTGTGCCCCTAAAATACTTAATGTCAAAAATGCTATTCTTTTTTTTAGCTAGTCGCAATTGGTCTCCATCTGCTTTCAGCAAACTTGTTGCATACTCAGTAAATAAGTGCAGGTCAAATTCAAGTGTGTAAATACTAGTCTCCTTCAGTCGTGTGTGAGTGCTTCTGCAGTGGCTGTGTACTGGTAAGACTAGAGTTAACTGCTCACTGGTGGCTGTGATTGCGTGCGAGTCTGTGAGTGGCAAGGCAGGAAGAAGAGTGACATCCTTTTGACCTGATAGCATTGTGCCAGGCGTTCTACACATCCCAGTCCGGATGCGCCTCGTCCCATCTCATTAAAAACCAATTATTCTCCAACCCCTTTTCTTAATTTTCCCCCGGATACCCTGTATCCCCCCATCTCCCTCCTCCACACTTTTTGGTTTACCAACCCACCCCCCTTCCCTGGCCATCTCTCCTCTGGCACCCTGGAGCTATTGTTGTGGCTGGGACACTGTCTCCCAGGGGAACTGATGGGGACCAGACAATCATTTTTGCTGAGAGTAAAAGCATATTTTTACAGATAGAAGCAAAAGGAATTGAAGAAAAGAAAGAATGGAGGCTGTTATAGTTTACTGTTTCCTGAAGTAGAATTCAAACATAAATCATGAAATCATGACACTGCTTAACTGCAAGACTGGTTTCTTCTTGCTTCTGTGTATGTCTGGCAGGGATGCTGACATTGGGGGATTTTAGGCATGTTTATGATGTATCCCAGCATCCAGGACAAGAGAAAAGTGGGAAGCTTCATAGTCAGTTCAAACAAAGGAGCAAGCATACCTGGCTTTTCCAAGGCCCAGGATCTCACCATGTGCTGCGCACACTCAGGAACAGGTCACTGTCCACACACACACACACACACACACACACACACACGCACACGCTTTATTGTGGCGTTATTCATTCACACTCCTGTATCTGAAGTCTTACGATGTGTTATTGTTTTTTAAATTTTTCTTTTACACAGAGTAACCAGTCTGACACGTCTGCCCTCTGCATTAGTTGAATTGAGCGAACCCCTGCAGGTCATTCGCTATGAACATGGAGACTTTAGTAATTCACACTATGACAGCAGCCCTTCCAACTCAGAGACAACTTGTGCGCATACACGATTGGCAGGAAACACATCTGCTCTCACCGAGGTCCCTTGCCGGTATGCATCTCTTCTGTTGTAATATAATGTAACTTTTTTTTTTTTAGAAAGTACTTTTAAAATTCACTTTTATTAACAAGTTGTTGTCAGACACTTTAATTGTATTTGTGTAACAGGACAATGTCCCCTTTCATAGGGAGAAACCCTTTTTTCATCTCTATTTATTGCTTCCTTTCTTATTTTATTCCAGGTATCTTACAGTTTTATTCTACCTCACTTCTGTAGAAGAAGGTGGTGAATCCACCTTTCCTGTGGCAGACAATCGCACCTATGAGGGGCAGGTGAGTGTACCTTACTTTTTCCACTCTGTTTAAAACCTACATATGATAATTCAGAGAGAAAGAAATCTGACACTTACTAGACTTATTAGACAAAAGCTGTTTACAGTTTTTTTTCTCATGTCCTAGGCACTTGTCCAGGATGGAGTTGATTTAACAGACACCCAGGAGACGTGTAGCAGAGGGAATCTGAGAATTAAACCTACTGCCGGGACAGTTCTCCTGTGGTACAACCATCTCTCTGATGGTAGAGGTAAGAATAGAAGATTTTAGCTATATTTATTGCACACACAAAGCCAGTAAGCAGTCCAGTATGCTAATTTTGTCTGCCTGCTATTTGATAGTTTTATTTCAGTCTTATTGAATTGTGACAAAATAATCTCTGTACATCTGAATGAGTGGCAGGAAAATTCTTTGTAAAGCACAAAAGCTCATTTACTACTGAATCATTTCAAGAACAGGATCACAAATCATTCAGTGTGACATTAGTATTCATGTAACCTCAGAGCTCGCCACATCCATGACACAAATAACTAGGTTTAAAGGTTCAGCAATGAAAACATCTCGATAACTTAACAACATATTGTATGATTTAAAAAAGTCACGGTAAAAGGAAAATGTGTCCTCTTTCAATTCTAAGGTTTTACATATCAGTCCACAATCTTCAGTCCCAATTAGGAAACTGCAACCTCAGATGAACATGATCACACGGCATTTCATTATTTTTTAAAAGCACTAAGCCAAACAGCAGAGTCCGTGTATGAAAAACATATAGCCCATGATTAAATGGCTTGTATAACCATCTTTAGAAGCAGTAACTTGAGGTCAGTGTTTTCTGTACGAGTCTGGGACTTTATCTCTCTCTATGGAAGATATTTTGGCTTGTGCTTCTTTACAGCTTTGCTTCATTTACTTGAGGTTTGCAGTTATCCATTCATGCACAGTCCTCTTGAGCTTCTGCCACAACATCTCAGTCAGGTTGAGGTCTGTTCCTTAACTGGGCCATAGCAGCACCTTTACTCATTTCTTTTTCAACCATTCTGTTGTTGATTTGCTGCGGTGGTTGGGATCATTGGCCCTAATTAGTGCTTATGAACAAACAGAAAAATCTGTGACTGATCAATAGTTTCGTACCTGAATTTGTTCTTTATGAACAAATGTAGAAGTCCTTCTGACCATGTGTATGAACAAATCACAGCCTGGCTGCCTTGCCAATTAAAAAAAATCTTTGAACTGAATACTACTAAAAATAATGATAAAAATGATTGCTTTTCAGTTAATATTTACGGTGTTAAAACTACCGTAAGTAATCAGAATACTTGTTAGGGAATCTGGATTCTTTTTCTTTCTTCTTTATTGCATTGAGTTTCTAACGTGTAGCCAGTAGATTAGGCTATATGGACCTTGGCCTCCACCTGTTTTTCTTTTTTTCGTGTCGTCTTGTTCATATCACTTTTGATCCCAAAGTTTGTTTGTTTTTGTTTATTTACTTGAACCACAGTGTCTGTCTCTGGGCAAATCATATTCAGCACTCCTGTTGTTTCAGCCTGAGTGTCGCTATTCATCTATTTATTTGAACAATTGTCACTCCTGTGGAAATACTTCAGAAACCTGTTCCTTTTCTGGTTTCCTCCTTGAACTTCAGACACTATTATAGAATGACTTTCTCCTTATTTTTAGTCTACAAATGCAGGCTTCTCTCCTGCCATATCATCGTCTCCACTTTCTCTGCGTCACCTGGAGGGAAATGTGTTTCCTTATATAGAAAAATTGGGGCAGGGCAGTATGCAAATGTTTGGAAACTCCACAAGCCTGTGCCCACTATGGTACGTGCGTTTCATAAATTTATTTATTTATTTATTTCACACTTGGTCAACAGTTTCCACAGTTAGTTCTTTCAAACAAACCAACTACACTTTCTGTCAGTAAAGCACTGCAACCACGTGTGAAAAGGAGCAGGCAGAAGAATATATTCTTATTAAACCCCGCCCCCTATCTACAATCCAACTTATATTGCAAGTGGGCACCAAACATCAAGGAACAAACTAACATTAACACTTATTTCCAGTCCTAACTCAAACCAAACAACAAATTTACAATCAGAATATACCACTCCACATAGTAACAAGGAGAAAAGATGAGAAATTAAATAAATGAAACAAAAAATAATGGATCCTTATTCAATTAACTCCAATTTCATTCACAATCTTCATATTGAGTTATCGTTTTAGACATGTAACACTTTTTAAAACAATGTAAATTTATACAACTCTTTAAATTATAATGAAGAGAGTTCCACAGTCGTATACTCCTAACCGTTGGACTCATTGATCTTTGTGTTGTCCTAGCTAGCTGATGCTTAAAATAACATTTCCCCCCGAACACGTTAAAAATACTCTTTGTAACTTAGAAGGCAAAATATTACTTTTAGCCTTAAACATAATTAACAGTGTCCGTAGTTTCACTAAATCTCCTAATTTTAATAATTTTGATTTTATAAATAATTTATTTGTATGTTCTCTATATTTAACGTTATGAATCATTCGTATCACTTTCTTCTGTAATAAGTTTAAAGGTTTTATAGTATTCTCGTATGTATTCCCCCAAACTTCGACACAGTAACTAAAGTATGGAAAAAACAATGAGAAATATAAAATGTGCATTGTTATCATTTTTTGTGCAGGGTAGGAACGATTACACGGATATATTAGTAAACGAGGCCCATAATCCTTTTACACGACCCAGTTTTGGATGAGCTTCCAGATAGAACAGCTCAAATTTGACTCTAGAATACTTTGACATGCAAAGGAGTTCAAGGTTAACTCAATAGTGACTGCAAAGTCCCCAGGCTATAAAACAAGCCCAGATTATTATCCCTCCACCACCATGCTTGACAGGTGGCATGAAGGATTTGTGCTGATAAACTGTATTTCAATTTCTCCAAACGTTCCAGTAGTTTTTGGTCTGTTCAGATATAACATAGAGGATCTCTCTTAAGAAACACTTCCAAACAAGCCACACTTATTCAATCTTTTTCTAATTGTACTGTCGTGAACATTAGCATTTTACATGGTAGCTGAGGTCTGTAGAGTCTGAGATGTAGTTCATGGGGATTTTTGCGGTTTTTCTAATTACTGTGGAGTCTGACCTAAGGGTGAAATTGCTTTGATATCCGTTCCTGGGAAGACTGTTTCAAATGTTTTCCACTTGTGAATAATATTTCTTTAACTGCAGAACGATGGACTTTAAATTGTCTTGGAAATGGCTTCATAAGTCTTCCTGTCATTGCTGATGTCTTTCTTCTTCGGCATTTTGTTAACACACAGCTGAATTCTCCAGACCAGCAAACTGCCAAAACTTCTGCTTTTATAGAGTTTCTCACACTCGCTGATGAACGGTTAATCAACTGAATTTGTTTAGCAGCAATGCGCTGCTGCTGCTACTTATCATCTTAATTCCTATAGAAGTAGTAAGTGCACTGCGTCTCATTTTGGCTTAACATTTATTAAAAATAACAAATAAATGACACGGTGTAATGTGTCATTGTTCACCTGAAGTTGTATTTACTTCATTTAATGACCTTTTAATGTCTTGATATGTGAAACCTTAGAATTGAAGAGGGGTGTACTTTATTTTTAACCTGATTATATTTAACTTGTGGTAAATGGTCAGCACAGTGCAGCAAACATCAAATCTGTAAAGTTGAACGTCTAAATGTTTGTCTCGCTTGTTGTTGGTATTTTTCAGGACTCCAGTAACTGCTAAAACTTTTTTTCTTCTTAAACGCTGCTTCTCTCCTGGCTTCCACAGGTTGGATGGGTGAGTTAGATGAGTATTCCCTTCACGGCGACTGTCCAGTCAGACGTGGAGTGAAGTGGGTGGCCAACAGCTGGATAAATGTGGACCCAGATTACCAGCAACAAGCCCGCTACCAGAGAGTAGTTGCTCAAAGGCATCAAGCTAAATCAGGCATGGATTATCAGTCTCTCTCACACAGCGACCTCCACCAGGATCTATAGCTGGCTGTTTTTATTGAGAAAAGTCATTCTAATTTTAAAACTAGGCCAGTTTTGCGTCATCGCAGCCAGTGAGTTCTGACAGATGTTTTTTTTGTTTGTTTATTTTAACATTGACAGATGTTGTAGTCAGATTAAAAATTGCACAAAACAGCACTACATATCTCTGTCTTGCACGTTTAGTGAATTTTACTAGGGGAGCTTAATTTTCAGTTATGGAGGCATATTTATATAGCACAATTAACAAGTACAAATAATGTAACAGAGGCAATGCCATTCTTTATGAAAATCAAGCCTTACAAATGTAGAGTAATAGATTATATATGGGGTCCATGTGGTGAACAGGAAAAAGATGCAGTTATGTTTAAGAGAGACGTCTGCTTACCTCCCTTCCTTTTAGGTTTACCTATGTTGCTCCTCCTCTTGCAGGTCTATATCATTTATTGTTATGGAATTCAAGCCTTTGTTACAAAGCCATATTCATCACAGTATACATAAGTGAATGTGTTACTGAGGGAAATTCCTGTGAACTCTTGTATGTCTATTTTGTTCATCAGTTTTCCTTACAGTGAAAATGAACTTTCGTCATGATGTGTCATTTAATAAGGTGATTGCAGGAATCTTGTATACTGTATAGAATGATCACTTGTCACACTGGCTGTGCAAGGCCAGTCCTTCAGGAGTAATTTAAATTAGATTTTCTAGTATTTCAACTTGTGTGTTTTTATTCTCACAACTCAAAGCGCGTTTAATTGTCTGAGACTATTTATTTCAGTGTTATTTATTGTCACCGTCTGGTGATTTAAGTTAAATGAATGCATATTTATAAAGGTTTGATGTTGCGGTGGATCTGTGTTTTATTGTATTTGATATGTCATTAAATACAGTATACAAAACAGCGGTACAAAAATATTAGTGGTGTTGTGTAACTGCTCACATCATGTTATATAAAGAATCACCACTAGATGTCGCCAACATGTACAGTTATTTCTGTGACTTGAATATGAGGTAGTTGTGATATACACGGGGAACTCGTCGGCAATAGTCCCTTTGGATGACCAACTGATGACGTCAGCGCATATGCGTTACTGACGTTGGGTGATGGAGGTTTCACATTCTAGGCAGACAGGTGCTGTACGTGTCTCAGAAAACACAAATCGAAACTAACTGAAAACCAACAAGCCTCTTGCTTAAAACAGCAGCAATCTTCAGTCTTCATTCAACGTTGTCATGCATTAAAATTTTTGCTCGCATGAATTAAAGCTCATATTTATAAATGTGAAAAATAAATTAAAAACAAATCTCTGAATCTATATTTGTCTTTTGGGGCGTATTGAGATTTGTATCTTTGTAAGCAGATCCGTAACTACGCAGAAACACCTCTGATAGTGACAGTGAACGATAATCTGCAGACGATTACATAAAACTGAATTTCTAGAGAAATCTAAATGCGTAGGCTGAGTGTGCATACACCTGAGAATTCTAGCGTTTTGACTGGCGTGCTGTAAACACGCACAGCTCGGCTGGATCTCGGGACCACCTAAAACATTTTTACGTTTGTTTTCCTGCACTGTCGTGGCGGATCTCCCAATGCTTGTGGAGACGCATCTACGGATACGGGTTCTGTTGCCCTGACTCCGGACTCACAGGCTCGCGCTGCCGGGCTGACATACCGTAGTAATGCTGTGCTGCTGATGCTGTGCACAAAGCACTGGGCATCCTCAGCCAATCACGTCAGCTGACGGCGGGAGGAGGCGGGGGAAGCGTCGGTCACAGCTAACGGACCGCGGAGCAGGTCACATTCTTCGTCCGTCGAATTGCGGCATACAGTTCGGGATAATGGACTTGTAACTGGGCGATTTAAACACAAAAATCATTACCCTAAGGCGCAGTATAATTTTCATTTAGCTCTTATCCATGAGATTCTTCAGGCTTACCTTCAAGTGCTTCGTGGACTGCTTTTGAATCTCCTCCTGTCAACGGCTGAACTGACCGCGGCGCTTTGTGAAATTTTCCATCTCTTGGCTGAGCTGAGGGGTTCCAACGTGAAGAAACTGAAAAAAAAAGAAAAACTGAGATTTTTTTTCAAGAAGGAGAAATAACAAACTCAGAAGATAAAAGAAAAAAGAAAAAAAAAAAAGAGACAACTGAAGCACTGAACGGTGTGGTTACATCTCCCTGTCTGCCTCTCTGAGCCCGCCGGGTGCCTTCTTTGGCCAGGCATTTAAAAACTTCAGCTGCCTCTGGCTAAATAAAAACAGCCAGCTTGCGCTTTGAAAAATATATAAATATATATATATATATATAGACATATATATATATCTACATATATATATATATATAGACATTTTTTTGTGCCGCCACTCAGCAGTATGTCACCTGAGTTGGAAGAGAACAGCCAAGGTGAGTATGACGTACGACCTCCACTGCTTAAAAATGACTTCTTAGGTAGGGTACCATATGAGTCAGCCACTAGCTAAAAACATAAACACAAGTAGGTGAATTAAAGCATCCCTGCTTCTGCCACAGTTTTAACATTATTGGGTGACGATAAAAGCTTCCACACACCAGCTGCGCTTAACCTGCTTCAAATCTATTATTTTACTGCATCTTGCTTGTACAGAAAGGAAATCTAAATAAACATGGGACCAGAAGCCAGTCATTTAAGGGTATTTGAGTCTCTAAGGCTACATCTCTAAGCCAGTGTAGCCTTAGAGATGTTCACTGGTGGTGAATACAGAAGACCCTCATGTCAGGGTATAGTCATTCAGCGTTCAGCTTATGAATTTAATGTGCCTCAACGATATGATGCAAAATACTTAGATCTGTGGTGAAGACAGACAGTGTATACCTGTGTTGCCTGCCAGGTGCCTTCTTGGCCAGGCGTTTTAGAAACTTCAGCTGTCTCTGCATTATGTCCTTGAGGCATGGCCATTTTATTTAAGGGCAGATTTTTTCTTGACTGGAAGCTGCTCCTCACACAGATTCCTCAACCACAGGTATCCTCTTTTAAGCTTGCTCTGTAGATGCTCACATCCCTTACCTTCCCCACTCTTTTCTCATCCTCTGTTCACACACCCCCTCAAAACTGCTCTGATCTGGATTCAGCTGCCTTTGAATCCAGCAAAGAGCGGCTCACTCTAATATTGGGGAAAGACACTAAGTGCCACGTTGCATTTGTGTTTGAGTGGTGCATGAGAAAGAAGAAAAGCTTTGTAAGTAGCAGGGGAGCTTGACATGTACCTTGAGGCGGCTTTATGCTGTGTTGTACCGCAGCACACTAATCAGTCTGTCTGTGAGACAGAGAGAATGAGCATCGGGGGAGGGTGCAGTGATGACAGTATAACTGCAACTGGATGTGGGCAGTTTGCAAAAACAAATCTCATGTATGTGTATATTAAGATGTATTACGCTCCTGTTACCGCTGGGGGGGAAAGTACGTAATAACTGGCCAAGCTTGCATTGACTATTTTAATCAATGGAAAGCGTGCAGCCTCTCGTTCTCTCTATTCAGCACGAGTGTGGCCTAAGAGACCGGAGCTTGTCTGACGTGTGATGTAAAGATCTGAAACTGTATACTTGCCAGATGATGTGTTGTAATATTTTATGCTGTTGTTATATTAATGCCATTTAGTCATTTCCATATCTTTGTGCTTGTTTTTGAATCAACGCTGATCTTCTGTGCAGGTGAAATCAGTGTTCCCCAGCTGGATGCAGGGATACTGTCTGAGGAGGAGGGCAGCGCATCAGCTCGCCCTCTGGTGCCTGTGCCTGGGGTGGGCTCAGGGTGCGATGACGGCGGAGGGGGTGGCCCAACGCAGACCCAGGAGGATACTGCGGCTGGAAATGGGTCTGTAACAGTACCAGCAGCGGAGAGAGAAACCTGGACCAGACAAATGGACTTCATCATGTCCTGTGTGGGTTTTGCTGTTGGCTTGGGCAACGTGTGGCGGTTCCCTTACCTGTGCTACAAAAATGGAGGAGGTGAGCTCCCAGAGCACTGTGTAAATGTACTCCGAGTAAAACGTTAAGTGTGTATGACTGAGCATGGTGGCTCTGTGTTTAACACTGCTGCAGAGGGCAAGAAGGTTACAGGTGCAAACCTGCTGGTTGGCTTTCCGTATGCATTATCTTCCTAGCACAGATGAGAGACACGCATGTTTGGCTAATTAGCGATTCTAAATTGGTAGTAGATGTCTCTGTTGGACTGGCACCCTTTATCCTCAACTGTTGTCTGGTGGGATAGGTTCCAGCCAAAGCATAAAGTGGATAAATGACTGGTATTAAAAGCTAATGAAAAAAAGCTACCACTAAGAAAAAAGCTACCACAAGAGAAAGTTAGTCTAGTTTGAATACATTGAAGCTCTTTTCTTTTAATGCATTCTTCATGGATGCATTATTTAAAATAACCAATTTAGGAGCTCCTTCACTTCACACTACTGGTGCCATCTGCAAAGATTATACCAAAATTATACCATGATAATTGCCCTTGTATAGCAAACAAAAGGTGGCTCGGCTATCAGCCCTGAGGGTCACACTGCTGGTGAAAAAGTCCACCATTTAGCCACGAAACCACCATGGGACTAAGTCCTTACTGACCTCTTTATAATTATTAAAATACTATGAATACAATATTCAGCAACAAGAAATTCAACAATTTCCATATGATATGAATAAAGTATTTATCCATCTGTGTATCTATTTATAAAATATTATTTAATGCAAAAAAGATTGTGAGTTACAATTAGCTTGGTATCAAAATGAAACGTATATTTAAAAAAGAGATTCTGGGAAAACAACGTTTCTAAGTAATCCTTTAAAGTATGATCCTCTAACTGAACGATCATTCAGCAGTGAAAATAAACTCAGATAGGCAGAAGGACAACCGTGAAAGTCAATGCGATGAGATAAAGTTAGACAAAGCAGGGCCTGCGTGGCTGTCAACACGTAGCTCAAAAGCCCCAGCATGTGATATCACCATATTTATTATAGCTGCCTGTTGCTTCACAGGCAGACTTAGGCCAAGCTGCACTACGACCTTCCTCTTCCTTATGTTGGCATATGATGTTATTTGAGCTGCTCCAAGTCCTCCTTTCATCTGTGCCAACTTTGTTCCTTCATTACCTGACCTGGCTGCAGCTTTTGGCCTAGACTGTTTCCTTATCTCTCTTATCTCTGCCCTACCCACCATTTCATTTTATTATGAGGTGTTTAGTTGAAGTAAAACTAAATGAGAGACTGTGTGTCTTAGTCCAGCCCTTTTTGTCTCCCATCTATGTGTCTTGTGACGAGTGGCTCTGATACCCACCTTCTGGTATCATATAACAATAGCCTGCCTCACACAGTCCACCCCCCCTGTGCTCCTGCCCAGCACTCATGAGACAAACAAAGGTGCTCTTTCCCACCCGCCTGCTGATAAGGAGGCATATGAATATGTCACACAATAACCGTCCTGTGACTGCGCCCGTCCTTTCCCTCCGCGTCAGCGCAGTAACATCCGCTACTTCACTTTCCACCTTTGACCAACCCAGGGTACACCTTGTAACTCAACAAAAAGTATCAGATAAGAGCTGCGGCTTTAAGTGAGCACCGCTTGTTGGTGAAACAAGGACACGCTCCTCTGGAGACAATAACAGGTGAATACACTGTGAAAGCACAAAATTATTGCCCAGACGATCTCATCGTTTTATTTGTAACCCAGCTGTTAGGCCTGATGTGTCCGGTTGAGCTATGATTAGAGGGGATTTACTTAAGCCTATTAAGGATGCAGTTGCGTGATGATTTGGCCAATTTGTTTGGTAATGTCAGCACAAGAATTTTCTCCACTCATTCCATTCAGTCGTCCTATCGCATCTTTCTCCCCTTCTCTCTCTTTTCCTCTTTCTGCATCTCTCTCAGTCTCCCACCCCTCTCTCTCTTAGACTCTCGCTCACGAATGTTTCCTTATATGGCTACAGCCCTCTCCTCTCAGAGAATCACATAAAGAAAAATGAAGCGGATGAGAGAGAAATTGTAAAGCATTTGCACAGCGAACCAGGTCAATGCCTTTGTGTGTCATTTTTGTTATTTGTTGAACCTCTGACACGTTGTTGTCCCAATTTTTCTGCCAGCCTCTCCGGTGATCTGTCCATCTTTCCCTCCTTTCTTCTTGGCCTCTTTCTGCTCTGCGTCATAGCTGGTCATGTGACTCCACTTCCATCTGCACGCTGTGGTGGCATAACCGAGTTATGTTTATTACTATTCCACCCAAACCATTGCAGGTAGATACAGGGAAGTAAATTCCTTGTGCTGCCTTTTTTGCTATGTTTTCTTCTTCCTCATCAGAGCAGGCTACAGTGTGAGAATTCAAAATGAAGTTATTTATAGAAAACACTTGCTCTGAGCCAGCTGCTGCTGATCAAAACAAGTCCTAGATGTCTCTATCAGGACTAATAATTCCCATCTGAGTCCATTGTCGTCTCATTTTTCTGTCTCCTCACCTTGCAGTTTTTGAGTTCAAGGACAAACTAGAGCAGTTGCCTCTGCACGCGGGAGACATTGTCTCCCACACTGACTTTCAGCGCAGCTTTTATCTGTGGCCTTGTCTGTCCTCCTCCCTGACTCCCCCCCGTGTTCTGTGTTGCTTCTTCCTCCTTTTAACCGTTTCTTCTTGAGCTGAACGTTTAATTACTATGAGCCTTTTTGGTGTGTGTGCACTTAAAGACATTAAATATGACTTTCATGTCACGTTTTCTGCCTGTTTCATTGTCACACATATTCAAAGAGCCTGAATTTGTTAATTCTGCAGAAATTAGAATAAATTATAATATGAATTAGTTGAATTTAATGTTAATGATATAATTAATTGAAGATTTGAAGATATTAATGAATAGCATTTAATTGTCTCTAAATATGCTTCCTAGCATAACGTCTGTGGGAGTGTGGCTTTCCTAATTTCTATGGTCTATTTACATTTTTAAACATGAAAAAATGAAGTAATGTATTTCTCCAAAGTTACTCATAGTTGTTTAATTTAGCACATGAGGCATTCATTGTGTTTATTAAACAATATTAATATTACAGTAGTACAGTATTGAACACTGTTGCTACCTGCCTGTGATGAATATGAGTGCCGTGTGTTGCAGGGGTTTTCCTGATCCCTTACTTGTTGATTGTGTTCATCGGGGGCATCCCAGTTTTCTTCCTGGAGATTGCCCTGGGACAGTTCATGAAGCAGGGAGGGGTCTCTGCCTGGAACATCGCACCCCTCTTTAAAGGTACGTGCAACACATTTATCTGAAAAGCTATAAATCTAGCCACCATTTTTGATTTAGAGCTCACCTCTCCTCCTCCATTAGGTCTGGGCTTGGCCTCAATGGTGATCGTGTTCTTCTGTAACACCTACTATATCATGATCCTGGTGTGGGGCCTCTACTTTCTCTTTCACTCTTTCACTAACCCACTGCCCTGGGCCACCTGCGGACACCCCTGGAACACCCCCAACTGTACACAGGACTTTCGACGCACCTGCCACAACCGCAGTACCGCCCAGCCTGCTCTACCATCGTCTGCCGCCACCAACTCCAGCCTCTTCTCCTCCACATCCCCGCTGAACCTCTCCTCAGCCCAGCTCCTCCTCAATGGCAGCTGCATGGATGTTGAGGGCCTGCGTTCTCCTGTCATTGAGTTTTGGGAGTATGTCATCCCTTGATTAAGCAGGCTTTCTGCAGTTTCTAAGTACATTTTTAAGGCTGTGCACACAGGTTTTTTTTACCAGTTGCAAAATGCATCTTATTTTAAGTTTTGCTGGCATTTATATGCCATTTGCAGGATGTATAAGGAAATATAGTTTCACTCCAGCTGTGCACTTTATATTTGAACATTATTTACCTCATAGCTTTAAATGTCTTTGTTGTGTTTGGAAACAATGTTTTTCACATCTTTTGTTCTTTCTTCTAGACGTAAAGTGCTTCGTCTGTCTGGAGGGCTGCACGAGCCCGGTGATATCAGCTATGAGATGGTGCTGTGTCTTATAGCCACCTGGATCATTGTTTACTTCTGTATGTGGAAAGGAGTTAAATCTACTGGCAAGGTAAAGTATTTTCCGCCTGTGCAATACATAATACACAATGTTACAGGGCTGAGTGCAGATTAATATTTATATCCGTTAGTATGCTGCACATAAAAGGCTGTCAGGGATCATGGAGTGCAGTCTAATGTTCGAACGGCTTCATGGACAGATTTAAATAATTGCAGCATTTTTGCCCTTTGACCCCAAATCAGCTTTAGTGTAATGTGGGGATCAGTGTCTAGACTGAAACACAAATTACTCTAAATATATGCATACTTTTATTCTTTTAAAAGTCATATTCTGTATATCTTTTCACTGCAATCCCTAAATCTTTATTATGTAACACTCCGCATACAGACTGCTCAACCTTCCGTTTTGTAGTTGGCAAAAAAATGCCCATTCCTCATTCTTTTGAATCTCCTTATGCTGCAGCATATTGAGATGTGTGTGTTTGCATACTTGTGTCTCCAGAGTAGCCAAAGCTCATAGAAAGAGGGGAAAAATAATGAAAGCCACTGAGCCAGCCAGCTATAAGCCGATTAGTAACTTTCCACCATGTTTGAAAGCTGGAAAGGGGCTTTTCTGTCCATGTTCTCCCCTAGATCAAGGCAAATATGTGCTTTCTCACTACTTTGCTCTCACCACACTGAAGCTTGGACTTGATTTTTCTATAAGGTAGCAAGGTAGCAAGCTGTGACTTTCTCTGTATAATGTGACAAAGACTGCATTCTGAAAAGGACTGCCAAAACCCCCTGCTATTGCAGGAGGTTTACAAAATATCTGGCTTTCCATTTACAGGCTACCTTTTCTCCAAAGTAATATGACAGGCCTCATTACACATCTACTACAGGAAGGACCTAATGGGCTTCTACTTATGACACGAGTATTTGCAAAGCAGGTAATTGTTTAATCAAAGTGATAAAAACATGCTTAGGCCCAGCTAGATAAGCTGATGAACCATGTTGATAAGCATTAAGCATTTCCAGCTAACCTGTTCATTTAATATGAGGGGCCCAACTGTTTAGTTTTCTCCTTTCACTTAATGCAAGTTACTGCACAGTCTTCAAACTTGACCTCCCCACCCCAAGTATGTCCCAGAAATGCTCCTAAAAGTATTTAGAGGTGTGCTTAACAGGTCTTGTTTTTATCTCTCTGCAGGTTGTGTACTTCACAGCTCTCTTCCCTTACCTGGTTCTGGTTGTTCTTCTTGCCCATGGGGTCACTCTGCCTGGAGCATTGGATGGCATTGTTTATTACCTGAAACCAGACTGGTCCAAACTGGGAGAAGCACAGGTTTAACTTTTGCATAAGCTTTGCTTTGGATAAGAACTGTTCAAATGACATCTAAGAAATGTAAGTCAAAAAAAATTTGGGGGGAAATTACTCACACGTGTCTTTTCTATAATAGGTGTGGATAGATGCCGGCACTCAGATTTTTTTCTCCTATGCCATCGGACTAGGTGCCCTGACTGCGCTGGGTAGCTACAATCGCTTCCATAACAACTGTTACCAGTGAGTGTATACACAACATAGAATCAGACACTACTGTCACTGAAAGGGGGCCAAAATCAGCACAAAGCCTGAATCTGCATTCTGCTTCATGTGACTGTGGACTTCAGTACTAAAATAAACCAGAAAAAAAATGTATTTCCACTACAAATAGGCTTTCTTTCACTATACCCCCAATGACAGGGAGAAGCGCAACCTCAGTCTGACCTTGCTAATGATCACATGAAGACCCAAAAAGATCTGAAACATTCCCTCACTTGCACTTTGAATGCTTTATTGTAAGATCTGCTCTTTTCTCTGAACGCCACTATGACTATTAGACTAAAACACTGTGCATTAGAAGTCTGATCGAAGTCATAAATAGTCGCAAATATACAAGAGATCTATTTTATCTTCAAGCAAACATCCCTTTATGCATTTCCAACAAATGTAGAATATCAAGTATGCACTCAATGAAAACTCTCACATGGCTTCAATGAAAGTTTTCATTGGTTTGTAAGCTTGCATATGTTTAGCCAGAAGAGACAGATATGTAAACCTATTAAGAGCCTTTTGAGGTATTTGGCTACACAGTAGTAACAAGTAGGGCTGCTCGATTATGGCAAAAATGATAATCACGATTATTTTCACTGAAATTGAGATCTCGATTATTTGACGATATTTAACAATAACGTGTTGAATAATGACTTTAAAGATTGTCAAAAAATAATATAAAATAGTGTGCAAATACTGATAACAGTGCAAATGTTTGCAATATAAGAAATAAATGAAAAATGTAAACATCTATGTTTAGTGAACTTTGCAGTGTTGCTCTGTGGTGCAGCTACGACACTGTAGCAAAGTTTACACACTGTGTCTACTTGATCCACGTCTGACTCCACGAACCCATAATGTTTCCACACCACTGAAGTTTTTTTTTACCTCTTTTCAACCAACAGCAGTCACTCTCCTCTCCAAATAACTTCTGCTTAGCTTTCCGAGCTTCCCTCGGGTCCTCTTAATCAGCGGTCCCCAACCCCCGGGCCTCGGACCGATACCGGTCCGTGAGTCGTTTGGTACCGGGCCGCGAGAGTTGAGGCTCAGGTGTGAAATGTATAGTTTTCAGGGTTTTTAATGGGTTTCAGCGTTATTTTGTTATCGTTTTATCGTTTACTCGGTTTTCCTGGGTCTTTTCAGGTGTGTTATGAATACATTTCTTTTTTTCAGTACCGGTACTAGTTTTATTTTGTTGTGTTTATCCGCGACACCTTAAAGGCCGGTCCATGAAAATATTGTCGGGCATAAACCGGTCCCTGGTGCAAAAAAGGTTGGGGACCACTGATCTTAATTGTTGTGACACTGTTCGAAATGCAGAGAGCTGCGCTCGATTTGCCACACGGAGCAGCGCGAGAGTAAAGCACGAGGGAGGGGCTAATAATCGGTTCAGTCATTTTTAATGATCGTTGAAAGCCCAGATCGTAATCGTGATTAAAATTCGACTAATTGAGCAGCCCTAGTAACAAGGATTTTATTTTTGATAAATCTCAAGCACTTACTAATTTAGAGGGCCCTTAACAGCATGGGCCACATTTTTTTCCTCTCTTGACCACAAGTGAAAGTTGAAAAATGAGTTCACATGAGAGTTTTTCAGCCCTGTTTCTTACACACATTAGGCCCAGAAATAGATGGCAAGATTTCTATAAGCTATTCATAGAGTTGAGCATGTAGTATATTTTGCATCTGGGTTACAGATTTCTTGCTTTAAAAGTAAAGCAAACATAGCTTGATTAATGAGCTTTTTAGTCATGATGGCTGCATCTGTTTAGGGATCAAACTATCAGCATCTCCATCTGTTGGTTCACCACTTATATGCCCCAAAGTGCACACACTGCCATAAGAGAATCTTTTACTGACTCAGGTGTGAATTGTTTAGAATATAGCAGTCAAAGGTCTAGGGCTGCCACAAACGATTATTTTTATAGTCGACTAGTCAGCGATTATTTTTGCGATTACAGCTTATTGCACCAGCAGCATCTGCTCTTATATAACTATCATTAGCTTACAGCTTTAAGTGTTTAAGGTATGTGCTAACTAAAAATAAAGACAAGATGATAGTTTATTAAATTTTAATGAAATTTGCAGATTGTTTCGGTGAAGTTTAATAAACTCCTTGCTATCTAAAATATAACAGGACACCGGAGTATATTCTCGAGCATCTCACACTTCTGATAATCAGCTGTCTGCTTGACGTTTATTCAGCTGTGTAAAAACTATAACTTTAATCTCAGCCAAACCGATTTACTCAGGAACAAATAAAATACTAAAAAAAAGCCAAACAATAACATTTTTAAGTTATCTAAGTGACTTATTTATCATGTTTAACCTGAGTAGCGAAAGACGGCGGTGGGTTTGAAAATGATTTTCCGGGAGTCCGGTGTTCTCACGGCTCTAGTGAGCCTAGCCCCCGGCTAGCTATCGAGCTAGTGGCTAACAGACGTCTCCGAAAACGTAGAAGCGCTTTTGAAAATATGTGGTGTCTTGATAAACTGAGCAGATATTTGAGGTTTACACAGCTACATTCTGTCCTGAAAATATGTTAAACGTCTATTTTGTGACCCAGAAAGAATAATAAGAGTAATATTAAAACTAACTAGCTGCCGCCATTGTTGGAAACTGAGCTGGGCCGCGCTATGAATTCTGGGGCACAGCTTCTTCTTCTTCTTCGGGGTTAAACGGCAGCTGGCATCCTTGTACATGCAGTGCTGCCATCTTCTGTTTCAGTCCGTTATTACACTCTTAAATCCTACTACTTATTCCTGCGTCTTTTGGGATCTTACAAAGCTTCAAACGACGTGTTGACTATTAAATTAGTCGTCGACGATTTTAAAAGTCGACGTAATCGTGACTAGTCGACTAATCGTGGCAGCCCTACAAAGGTCACAGTCATTGTGACCTCGCAAAACATATTCCTGGCCATAATGCAATAATTCCTCTGCTGATTCATATAAACACTGATATAAACACAGCCTAAGAATGCTAGCTGTGCACAAAAACAGCCAAGTAGTGATGCAAGCAAGAATAACTGGATATTTCCATATATATCATTTAATATTTTTGATCATTTGACATATCTCTTCAAGCTATGACAGAAAAATGCAGTTTTATCGAGCAGTTTCTGGTGCCTAAGTTGCAAAGAAACAGCACACTGTTTTGCACCAAAGTCCTCACCCCCTTGCACACATGCAAGGGGGTGAGACCTGGCCAGTGAAATTTGCCCCTGTAGTGATGCTGGCAATTATTTTATTTTTAGCCTGTGGTGATAACCTGTTCTGGATTGAGCTTGATAAACCACTTATTGAGCTTTTTTCAAAAGCTTAATCATTTGCAAGCGTGCTACAGGTATAGATACAGGTATGTATTTTTTTTTTTTTTTGCCTCGCTAGCCAACACAGGAATTTCAAAAACGGACACAGAGTGAAGTCTTCAAGGGAAAAATTCATTTGAAATAAAGAAATAACAGATATAAATGACAGACAAAATACAGTTTTTTTGAAAGTCCATCTATAAGTTGTGGAATATTAGGAAATGTAAATAAAAGTTTTAGACATTTATTGTAGATAAAGTTAACATCACTTTTTAATAACCAAAAGATGAACAGTTCTAGTATTTTATAAAAAATAAGTAGTTTATTGGAGTGAGTGATTGGATCCTCTGAATATACTTACACAGTGTTTACACATAAATAGTAAGCTAAAAAATAAAAGTAAAGTTAGGCGTAGTTTTAGATAGATGTTATGTTGAGTATAACTTTTTAATTCAGCATTTAACAGCCATGTTTCCTGGTGTGTGATGACAATTACAGTCTCAAAGAGCGGCTCCATAACTTTAAGTTGTTTGAACAGTTTGGGTCTTATTACGGACTGCTTTCTTAAAACAAACTGTCATTCTGACTTGTTTGGATTGTTTACATCCACACACATGCTTTTGTGCGCTGCCTCAGATTCCTACAGATAGTGCTGACTGAATGGACTGAATTGCTGTTGAATGCATTTGTGTAACAGTGTTATAATAATCATCACAATGCAACTGCTGTTTGTACATTCTTCATATCAGTCAGCATTCTTGGTTAGACTTGTCAGAATAAACAAAGGAATCCTGCTCACCATGCAGGCAGATAACAGAGACGTTGTTGACTTAATACTCATTCAAATCTCCTAACATCACTGATATCGGATATAGTGCATATATGGAACACGTAGTCAACGTAGTTTTCCTTTCATTCTGTATCATCCGTGACCTTGGACAGGCTTATTTGCTCTCTATTCTCCACCTGACAACTGCAAAGACAACATCTGCTTTTAGAGAAATTGCTATTGATCCCCAGTTTAGCTTCCCGGCCCATCTCTACTCTCTATGCCAGTGTTTGTCTTGAGTCTCTGACACAGGCCTTATGTTACAGCACAATATAATGCATCCATCTATCTCATTTCATTTATTTTATGTTGTTACGTTCCCCTGAGGGGTCTAGGCGGTGAGGGGGAAGTAACAAAAAGTGTCCGGGTCAGAAAAAGGAGTCAAGGAGGCAAAAGGGTTAAATCAAAGAGTTTTATTAAAATTCCTATCAAACTCAACTAAAAGAGACGGACAAGCCGCTAACACCATTTAAGGAAAACAAAACTCAAGCGTTGGTCAATAACGTAAAAAGTAAGTCAAAAAGAGAGAGCAGCTCACTAACTGCAAATACACCAAACAGGCACCGTAACATGTGTGATAGTTTCCTTGTTTTTTTTCTTCTTCTCTGTATTTCTGTGTAGGGATGCATTTGTGCTCGCTCTCATCAACAGTGGAACCAGTTTCTTTGCCGGCTTTGTGGTATTCTCTGTGCTGGGTTTCATGGCTACAGAACAAGGAGTGGACATCAGTAAAGTAGCCGAGAGTGGTAAGAATACACCTTCCCCCCTGAAACGCTGTGTAATTTGTATTAAGTAATAAGCATCACCAGTGAGAGCCACATGTCCACAATGATGGCTCTGTTTCTTAATGTGCAGGTCCAGGCCTGGCCTTTATAGCCTATCCCAAGGCTGTGACTCTGATGCCTCTGGCACCGCTCTGGGCAGCACTTTTCTTCTTCATGTTACTCATACTGGGGCTGGACAGTCAGGTACTAATGACTGACTTTCCTTTATATCATAATTTTGGAGAAAGCACTCATCTTACACAACATATATACTAATTTTACTTGAATCTTACGTGCTTTTATTTTTTGGTGTCAATCTAATTCCTTCTCTTTTTCTATCACTCTTTCATTCACTAAAGAGACAGAAACAGCCTGAAACACCAGTTTTAGGATTGCATTTCTCAGCTGCCTGTTTGTTGTGTGTCTGTTTGAGCCACTGCCTACATCCATTGTTTTACAGCCCAGGGATTTGTCAATGAGCTTCTGTGTGATTCACACAGAGAGTGTCTGTCTGCTCTCCATTCATTTACTCTCACTTTCAATTCTCTCCTTTTTCTTTCCCTTCTTTTTTTAAACTGGCATAGCCTATCAATATCCTGCCATCTCTGTTAAATAATGTAAAAATAGCTTCGCAGCTGTTATCTGCTCCACTCATTATGGTTGCTGTAATATGTTTCGAAGAGATACGCATAAGCATTCTTTAACAGGGAGACGGTTCATGATAAAATGCTCACTTGCAAACTTTTAAGTGTCACTTCACTGCATCTGATGTACGATTGTCTGAAAGAGGAGTTTATAGAGTAGTTGGTGGGATGACACAGCGTCCACCTCTGTACTGGAAACAAGAACTAGCTCATTTCTGCACCTTTATGGATATTTTTGTGTGATATTTAATGTGTCTGTGATATCAGACAAAAATACTAACACACACAGAGTCGAAGAATTCTCATTCACTGTTGTTCCTCTACGTTCCCTCTTTTTCACTTCCAGTTTGTCGGGGTTGAGGGTTTGATAACGGGAATCATGGACATGCTGCCCCCAAAATCTGCCCTGGGCTCGCTTCGGCGAGAGGTAGTAGCTGCCATCTGCTGCATCATCTGCTTCCTCATTGACATGTCCATGGTTACTGAGGTAAAGTCAAATTCTTTGGTCGTTAAATGTAATTTAGTTGTATTCTTCAGAATTAGGTATTTTTCTAGTTAGCTATTTGTAGATTACTACAGAGTACCTTTTTGTATTATTCTAATTAGGTAGATTTAATTTCTTACCAGTCTTGTAGTAAAGATAAGTGTCCTTTATGGAGATTTGCATCATAACCTCCTTTAACTAATAATAAAATGTGCTTGTTGGAACTGTAAACCACTCTTAGAAACCAACTGCTCACATATTGGCCCTTTTAGCCTTGTACCACTGCTGTGCTCCTAAATTTGTTAGAGTGAATGCATTCTGTCATTCAGACGTAGCTTTCACTGCAGATTTGTGGAAAGATTAACGGAAGGAACTGCATGTCTGAAATTTGTTATGAATTATTAAAAGGATGGTTCTGATGGTCTTCTGCTCTCACCGTTTCTATCAGGGAGGGATGTATGTCTTCCAGCTGTTTGACTACTACTCTGCCAGTGGCATCACATTGTTGTGGCAGGCCTTCTGGGAGTGTGTGGTGGTTGCATGGGTGTATGGTGAGACAGCGCTGCACAAACACAGCACAAATTATACAAACTGCACTGTCCAGGGCATTCTCACAACATCCTTACATTACCCCTGTCAGGCGCAGACCGTTTCATGGACGATGTGGCTCGTATGATCGGCTATCAGCCCCTACCCTATATGAAGTGGTGTTGGTCCTACATCACACCGTTTGTCTGTGTGGTACGTGCTACTTCATTATTTTTAAGTAAACTGTATCTGCAAGTGGAAAACTAGTAATATCTTGGCATTCATATAGGGAGTGTTCCTGTTCCACGTGGTTAACTACAAGCCCCTGACCTACAACACAGTGTACACATACCCCATCTGGGGTGAAGCACTCGGCTGGGCGCTGGCCCTATTCTCTATGCTCTGTATCCCTGTCACTGTTCTCTACAAACTACTGCGCTGCAAAGGATCTTTGCGGGAGGTCAGTGTTCATGGGTGCTGGCATGTCTGTTCACTTCTCCTGTTTCTATTTACTTTTGATCAGTAGGAATGCGTCTCCTTGGAAGTTGCCATCACTCGTCTATGAGTTATTTGTTCAACTGATTTCCTCATTAATCATTAAAGAGGGCTTATTGCAGAAAACCAAATTGTCCGTCCCGTCCCAAAAAAAACATCTCATTGTGTTTTTACTCTGTAGCGCTGGCAGCACCTAACCACACCAGTTTGGGGCAGACATCACCTGGAGTACCTGGCCCCTGAGAGTGAGGCCAAACTGCTGCCCCCTGCAGGAACCAAGGGGACGCTGCTCTTTGAGAGTGTCATCTGATGAGCTCCACAGAACAAAAGGGCCAAGGTCATCTTTGACAGCAGCAGACACGTACATACGCGAACAAACTTATAGATTGATTACACACCCTTCCACTTTAAAACTATAAGAAAGACCTGGACAATGGACCAAAGATTAGATTGGAGAAAAACAACCATGTATTCATCACATGCTGATATACCCTCTGCTCTGTTTTCTGACTCTACCTCGCCGGCTTGCCCCTCTCTTTCTGTCCCACTCCTGCGTTTGTGCTGTTCTGTCCTGTATTGCTTTGTCTGTGTGATGTAGTTTGTAGTTTGCAATATCTTCCCTTTCCACGCCTTCCTGTCCACGTTTTAACAGCCTCACTCAACCCAAGCAGCCATGCCATCTTCAATGAGCATAAACTTAAAAGAGTCTGATGAATTGTTTTAAAATTAAAGACCTCATATCTGCTGCTGATAATGCCACGGTCTGAATGCTTATGTGTGTAGCTGCACGTATGCCTGTGCCCTTGTGTTTATAACCCTGTGTCCCGTGCGTGTGTGCGTGTCTGTATGAACGGGTGTTGCGTTAGACTGTGGGCCACGGTCCGTGGCGATGGTATTTTCCATTTACATGTAACATTGCCCTCGGCCATTGTTTCCTGCCAACTGTTCTCTGTGAATTAACTGTACAAAAAAAACAACTTCCATTTGTTAAAAACTAAAATTATCATGACAAGCAATGCACCACCAATTCCAGCTATGTATTATAAACTAACTTAAGTATCCAGTGTGTTGTACGGTCTGTGAATCAGTGTTAATCTTTGGAGGGGATGATGATTATTATTGCCACGTGAAGAGAAGGAGAGAAACCTCTGGGTGAGCTGTTTAAAGAGCAGGAGGCTGGGATGACAGAGAATTGCTGTGACACCTGATGAGATGCAATAAATGGCCAGATAAAGATGGATGTAATGTGTTTTTTATGGGTCTTTATTTACATACGCATTCATTTTTATTCAAATAAGATATGTACAGAAAGTACAGAAAAACAAACTCCATAGATGTTCAACAACTGCATGTTTTCAACATTTTAACCTTTGTGTTGTCCTTGGGACATTTTGTCCCTGTGGACCACAGCTGTATGGAAATCGGGACGATTGTTTAGTATGTAAAAGATGGATGAAGCCACTGTGATGTCATCCAGTGGTCTTTGGACTGTTTGTTTTATGGAGATAAATGTTTAATCTCAGTTTGCTGCTCCGTTTGGTCCCATTTCATTAACCCTCATAATGTCCATACACCTGTGGTCCTCAGGGTTAGGGTTAGTTAACATCCAGGTAGTTAAAAAAATAGCTTAGACCTTTATCAGTGTTCCTGCAGACTCATCATTTATTGTGTTAGCATCTCATTAATTAAGAGTCATAAACATGTCTATTATACAGTTTACACATAAATACACATTGTGCGCTGTTTAAACAGTTGTGCACTATCAAATACAGTTCTACATTTTTGAAAGCTAAAAAGTAAAAGATGAGGGAAAAAAGCCGGCAGTTATCAGTACACAGACAGCAAATCATATTCTCGTTTAGCTTCTAAACAGGCGCACGGTTTAGCTTCTGATAGGAGCAATAGCAGATGACAACAATCCCAAAAATAGAAGGGAGCTCAAGATGTCAGCGCAACCACACATGTAAGTAATGACTATAAATAGACACGCATTTTGTTACTCTAAAATGTAACAGCTATTACACAATGCATGCCATTCAGCTCATTACTGCGGGCTTTGGGAAGGGGTACTGTAAGAATTAAGGCTTGGGGGGGGGGGGGGGGGGGCACAGCTAAACAGTAACACTGTTTAGAGTTTATTGATTATGCGTTGGAGACTTTTGGCTTTTGTTGTCTTTAAAAAATATCAACTGCTAGATGCACGCCTCTCACATATGAGTGTCCCTCTGGGGTCAACCTTTCTAACACTCTGCTCTCTCACACTGGCTATAAATACACACTCCTATTAGTCCACTGTTACATTCTCCCACTAAAGCCCCGCCCCTTCCCTGTCCCTTGCATGCACCACAGTGTGAGAGAGCTGCAGTGACGTCTTGCTGTATATCTCATTAGAGGATATCATAAAAAGCCTGTTGCCACAGCAACCGCTCCCTATGTTTCCATAGCAACCGGGCGCCATGTCAAGGTGGTTCATTCTCCCTTTACTGAAAGGGGAGGAGACGATGGTGAGTGATGAAACAGAAAGCAGCCTGAAAAGAGGAGGAGGAAGAGGGCTAAATTTGAGTGAATCTGACCCCTGCTGGTCACATCTGGGTGTTGCAGGACACATCCTGAAAGAAATTGGAAGATCCAGAGCTTAATGTGTGAAAATATCTCAAAGAATGTATTTCTTCAATGGCAAGTGATAAATAAACAGAGAAGTCAAAAGTGTGATAAGTATTGATGGTGACCCACAAGCACAAAATCCGCCTTCCCCCGTTTCTTGAGAATATAAAGCACTGCATCGTGGACGGTGATAAACAGCCAGCTCTTTGGGATGGACGCTGAGAAGAAATCCGCTGCTTCCAGCTGTTCCACGACACAAGCTGTTACCACACATAAATGGAGAGAAATATGCATGACAATGAGAGAGCATATTGTAGTCATCTAAATAAATATTCATGTGTCATTGTCATCTGACAGGGCGTAGCAGGGCTCCACCGAGGCTATGACCTTGTCGCATTCATTATGTAAAGCTTCAGTGCCTTAATTCAGCATTAAGGAGAACCCTCTGTCTCTGTTTTTGTCCGATCTGTCCTTTACCTTGGCAGCCTGCTAAGTAGATGTCCAAATCAACTTCTCCAAAGTCCCTGAAAATCTGTGAGAAAAGGACAAATCTCACGTTAGTTCTCTCTTTGTCATCGTTAGAAAAATGATAACATTTCAGCAGGCACACATACATTTTTCAGTGTCTTCACAGTGACTGTGTCCACAAAGCTGGTTGTGGAAATGTCCAAGATGATGCTGTGCGTGCCCGATTCGCAGGCCCGTTTTTTCTCTTCATCGCCGTGCCAAGAAAACTCTGTGATGTGGTCAGAACCTGTGTCTGAGTCTGAATCTGACATGGTTATGTCAGGTTCGTAAGCCAAGTTCACTCGGCCTTTATGAAGGCCATCTGTAGCTGTTTCTGTCATGCTAAAGGCCACACTATTCCCGTTTCTCTCTCCTTTTGTTCTTTCAGAGACATTTTCCATGTTCATCTGGGACTCCTTTAAAGAGAATGTGCAACTTAGTGACTAAAGATTCTGACTTACTGATATATTTTGGAAGAATTAGCAAAACCTTAAATTCAGATCTCATACTTGTTTTTTTGCCTCCTTCTTGGCTTTCTTTTTCTCTTCTTTACGCTTCTGCTTTGCATCTCGTTTCTTCTTTGCTGATAGCAGCTTCCCAATCTCGATTCCAGTCTGCAACAAGAGCCAAGCATCACATTAAAACAGAAAGAGGAGAGAAAGTGAGAAGAGTGAGAGAGATAGTGAAAGCAATTGAGGGTGCTGTAGAAAGCAGAGGGAGGTTTCACACATACGCACACACAGAGCACAGATTATTGAACACGCAACCACATACCTTCTCCTGCAGGACCTCCAAGAACATCTCGGCATTTGTGTAGTAGATAGTTGCAGATGAACGGAAGATTTTAATTCCAGGAATCTCTTTTGCCTGCATGAAATCACACATTAGAAGGTTTAAGAAACTCACACCCTGCTCTTATCCCATTTGCAGTTTCTGCTTTCCTCAGATGTTGTTTGACTAAAGGGAGCTCCTCTACCACTTAATGATTGTAAGTAGATGTAGCCTTACTCACAGCGCCCCACTACCAGGGTAAATCCAAACAAATTAGCATCTAGAGAAGGTAGTTGCACGCTTGCCACCTTACTGCAATCGGTGTAAATGGAAAGGGAACAACCTAATTTAGTTAAAACTGAAAGTCTGCAATTCTGTGAAGCTGTGATTACAGCTCCAGGAGGAAGACATTTAGGAAAAAATCTGAATTTTTAAACAAACACGCGAAGGTTTACTCTTGTTTTTTTGTCTAGGAAACCCTTTAATACAGAAGTGCTTAACAAACATGTTTGACCACCTGTCATAAAAACAAGAAAATGAAAATATTTTAAAATTTGGCAAAAGCTTGTTTGACACTAAAAGTTAACCAAGCACAACATTCAAAACTAACATGTCAAAGGATGCAACTAAGTAGCTGCAACTTGGCATTAATAAAAAATAATGTGCTGGACTATTTTTGCTGCTTTTTTGGTTAAACAGTCAATTTGAAAAATCATGGATAACAACAATAATTATATTTAAGCATCAAAAATATGTTTTTGATTGAACAGCTTGGATTACAGAAACGTAACGAAAGATTCTAGCCCCACTATTACTTTAAGGCATAAACACTGAGTGGTGGTCCAACAAACTTGTTGAGCACTCTGTTTCACACGTTCATGCGTCAGTCTACTGGTGTCTTTCATTTCAACTAGTAGCCTTTCAGTCGCTTCCTTAAAGTTGATATTAGTTTAACTAGTGGAGAAGTGGAGAACTCAGATTTTTTAAAATCTACCACTATACGCATGGTTAATTTCCTCAAGTAATATATTTATTGTTGTTATTAGAATTTGGGCCAGCCTAAACTTTATTTTATATTTAATTTACCTCCTTGTAGGTGTCTGTGTCCAGATAAAGTTCAGTGCCTGGTAAGTTGCCCAAGATTGAGTAACGTGGTCTGAAAGGCATTAAAAATGTCAAAATTACACCAACAATTTCCCTGCATCTCATTTAAGTACCTCATCGTGATTGCATAGACATTACTAATTAATAATTAGAGTTGTGTAGTTACAGTTGTGTTCTGAAGATGAAAGTAAGCATGGAAAACGCAACGGAGACAGCCAGGCCCAGGTCCAAGTTGAGCACGATGGTGCTTATGAATGTTACAAGCCACACCAGCTAGAGGGCGGTATGAACACGAAACGTTAACAAGGTCCACGGTGCCACAAAGGTCACACAGTGTTCAGCTGAGCAGAGTGCCTGCTAAAGAGGACTAAGTCTTACCAAGTCAACCTTGTTGGTCTTCCACAGCAAAAAGACATCCATAAACTGCTTAAACATTCCTTTCAAGTTCACAAACACGATTGTGGATAAGACGGCCTGAGGAGCAAACACAGACACGAATGAAATCACGCATACCCATAACCTCACCGGCTCTGAAACTGCCAGGAGGGATGGCGATCATTAGCAAGAAATGGCTCAGGAAGGAGAGTGTTACCTTGGGGAGATCTTCAAAGAAAGGACCTATTTTCAAAACTGTGATCAGCACAATGATGGAGGAAATCACCCCCGCAACCTTCCAAACACAAACACACACACAGACACAATAAATGGTCTCAAGATGACCATAAAAATCAGGTGTAATTTGTTGTAAATGTCTGTGCAAATGATTCAGCCAGTCCAGAAGTTTTCCTTCTTACCCTTCAATGTAAGATCATCATGAAGGCAGATGACCCTCAATCCATGACCCGAGGGTCTCTAATGACTTACCTGCCACACGTCTGTGTGTGTTAACAGTTTAAATGGATGTGTTTAAAATCTTATGTTTGTCACATCAAATACTGATTTTTTTCCTGTATATTTGAAGATTCATTTATAAAAAACTGTTCTTCCTCCTCCTTTTTTCTTATTTTAGTGCCTGAATCGTTTGCACAGTTGCAGTTTGTTCTGTTTGATCACAGAAGTAGTTGTTTTTACTTGTGTCTTGCCCCCTGTGCTCTCCTGGACAAGACTCCGTGACAACGAGGAAGTTACAGAGTAACAATGAAAAAATCCACCAATAGTGTTACTGAGACCCAACGCGACGAGCTCCTGGAAAGACAAAAGGCAGACAAGAGGCAACACTTTGGTTAATGGTATTGATGTGACTTCAGGTCAGCACAACTTTTGGGTCAATGACATCAGTGCACTCCTTATTATTTTTTTTGACCAGGCCAGCACGTCACTGCCACGCTGAGAGATGTGGTCGGAGTAGTTAAGATTCCTGATTGCAAAAAAGCGTATTGAGCGTTAATTTTTTAGCAGTCTCGCCCTTAGAGCATTTGACTGTTCACACATTGCCTCTGATCCCAGTTAAATAGCTCTGCACATGTGTCAAAGTGTGCAAACAACACAATGATTTTTAATCAGTGATGGGAATAACGGCGTTACAAGTAACGGCATTACTGTTTTCAGTAACGAGTAGTCTAACTAATTACTATTCCTATCGTTACAATGCCGTTACAGTTACTAACAAGAAAAATAGTCCGTTACTATTTTTCAACAAACAGACGGTTGAAGCTGTGTTCAGCTTACCGCATCTTATATCAGTTGCATGGAGGTAGCTGACTACGTAAGTAATGTGGACGCTACAGCTTTAAGTAGCTGCGCGCTCCCGCAGATGGTAATCACGATCACTGTCTAGCACAGGGGTGTGCAACCTTTAACACCCAAAGAGCCATTTGGACCCGGGTTCCACGCAAAAGAAAACACTTTTTGACATCTAAAATGAAGATAATACTGTATATATTGTTTTTTCCCTTTATGCTTTGTGTGAACAACTAAGGTGTGTTCCTCATGAAATCTGGTCTGGCCTCCAGTGGAGGCTTGTGAGCTACTTTCTGTGTATGTATTATTGTAGGGTCTACCTTACAATAGGAAGCACCTTGATGCGACTGTTGTTGTGATTTGGGGCTGTGTAAATAAAATTTAATTGAATATAGAGCACCTTTCTCCTCATTGTGCTGCCTGTTGTTGTTGTTGTTGTGGTTGTTATGACCATTGCTTGACCCCAGACATCAGTGATCCAAGATCAAAGATGTTTGAAAGCAGTATGGTGTGAAAATATGGCCCTTTGCAACACTTTGCAAAACCCCATAAATAAATCAAATTACATAAAACTTATTCCGATCATGCATAGCATAGTAATGAATAGCTTCTGTTATTTTCAGACCATTTGATGAATAAAAAACACATTTTTGATAGCAAAAGATTTCTTTAGATAACAAAAATGACCCAAGGACAACACAAGGGTTAAACATGTTTGTGGTTGTTACAGTAAAAAATATAACTTTTTCTACTCTGATTTTTTTGTTTGTTTGTCTGATTTTAGATCAATTGTGTTAATACAGTATGTAAAAAAATGAAAACATAACTGTAAATTCAGACACGTGAGGTTGTGCTGAAAAGACCAAAACAAGGCAAAGGAAACAGTTTTTAAAGGTGAAATGTGGAGGGAAAATCAAAAGTAGTTAAAAATGGCCAATTATACCCTGGACACCAGAGGGTTAAACATTTTTTTTAAAGTAACGCAATAGTTACTTTTCAAGTAATTAATTACTTTTAGAATATTGTAACTCAGTTACTAACTCAGTTACTTTTTTGAAGGAGCAACTAGTAACTATAAATTGTTACTTTTTAAAGTAACTTGCCCAACACTGTTTTTAATACACCTCTATGTTTGTTTTGGCATTTAAAAAACAAAACATCCAGGTTCTTTTTTTTTTTTTGCATGCATCTAATTTAACCAAACATTAATCATTTCTCTAACGAACTGATTACAAAACCTGATTTACCAGCAAATTATAAACAGTGCAGTTCAGTTCCAGGACATGAGTTTGCTTGGAGCATTATTAATCAGGTTACAAAGAACAAGCAAAAAATCTAAAGTGATGCTTCTGTACTGCTTGTAACTCATTTAATTTCTTCTTGTTTCACACAATGTATCTTTTTATTTTAACATTGAATCATGTAACTGACTGATTCAATTATAGTCTGTTATTATTATCTGGCTAATTCAGACACCTGTGACACTTTAAATAACTCTGGAGGGTACTGAAGAAATAAGAGAAAGCCATTTCCCAAAATTGCACTACTAGTTAGAACTAAGTGAATAAATAAAAATGCACTGCATGAATAACGGAGTCTCTCTCTTTGAAGCTTTAGAAACAAACAATAAGAGTTAATGAAACAATGTAGATAAGTATTTTTGTTGCAGCTCACAATGTCTGAGGCTACAATCTAAACATGAGATGTAAGATTATAATGCTTTGGTTATTTATTCTAATGCAGGGATGTCAAAAATTGGTTGATATCTGGGGCCAAATCCAGCACAGTTTGATCCTAAATGGGCCAAACTAATAAAACTCCCCTTTCTGCCAGTGTAGCAGATACAGAAATTGCAGGAACTTTTCCTTTATTTAATTGTTTATTTGTTTCTTAATTACTTTGATGTAGTATGAATAGCCATGGGGACATTTTAAAATTTATGCCCTGCATTATATTTGGTAAAGCTGTCCAGTGGGTCAAATTGGAGTCTTTGACAGGCTGAATCTGGCCCCTGGGCCTTATGTTTGACACTACTTTTCTAAAGCATTAGCTGAAGTCAATTTATTTCAATGAACTAAGCACCTGAAGCAAAATGAACAGAAGCCTATGCAGCTGGGCCAAAGCTTGATCAGTGACAACCTGAGTGATTGTTTCCACTAATGTGGCAGGAATAGCAGACTACAGAGTAAAGTCTAATTTTAGGCCAAAGTTTTACTCCTCCTTGTTATGAGAGAGTCAGAGGACTGCTCGTACTGTTTGTGCAGGCCACTGTGCGTGTATGCTTTCCTCACCTGGTTGCTGTCCACCTTGTAGCCATATTTGAGGCCAAATGTTTTGCTCAGAGAAATGTTGATGGCAAAGCCCACAATGGCCACGGCAAAAGCATCTCCTATAACGCCTGAGAAGAAAGTGGTATCTGGAGCACGAGGGGCCTTGAGCCTGGAAGAAGAAGAAAAACGTGAGCTGTTTAACTATTTATCAGCGACACACACATGAATCTGTTTAATTTAGAAACACGTCAAATTAAATTTTATGAATCCCTCTTTAAAGGCCAGTAGCTGTTGTATACATGTGTGACATTAATCTCCTATTATGGCTGGTGTTTACCCTACGCTGTTTTATGGCTTCCGTGGGGAAACCTGGATTTTTCCATAACAGGAGCCTTCAGGAGACACGCTGTTACACACACACTTCTTTGCAGATTGTGTGACTGTCTTATCAACAAATTCTGGATTTCTGGCAGAAATGAAAAGGGAGGAAATTTTGTGCCCTGGGTTTACCTCACCAAGTCCAGCACTTTATTTCCACACAAAGATGAGCTTACCCACTGGGAATTTCTCCAACCACGTCAATGTTGTATTTACTAGGAAGTTCACAGAAATGTGTAATGATTGTTGCTGCTATGACCTGTTGATTAAAAAAAACAATGTCACTCCAGTATCATTAGTTCTTTTTATATTTCTTTCTTGCAAACAGCCCCTTTCGTGTGCAACTATAGCGTTCCCTGGGTCTCGTGTGATCATTGGGGTCAAGACGCCCCCTGCTGGGTGCATAAATCAATACACCTGCTGTTTTACTGGCAGAGAAAGGATGAAAGAAAAACTAAAAGGAAGACTTACAACTACGAGCTCTATTGGAATAGGCAACGACAGCTTCTGTCGGTAGCAGTCATTGATTTCTTTGACCACAATGAGAACAGCGAGGGCCACCAGGCTGACCACCAGCTCTGGCACCTGAGTCTGCGGCAGCAGGCTGCAAATGTCCAACACAGTCTGTGAAAAGAAGGAAAACAAACAAGTAAGGCAATACAAACAATGATAGTACAAGAGGACTGGAAATTCGGCTAGTACTTAAATACAGCAGAAATCTCCAGCAGTAAGGAATACATGCCATCAAAATGCAGCTTCCACTTAAACCCAGCCATCTTTGTGTGTTTATGTCTGAAGCAAGTTAATTTAAAGCAAAGTTGTGCCTATCTATGTTTTGTTTTGCACTTAGCATGTGTGTATTCTCTTAAACTGCTTGGTCTGACTTCTTCAAAGTGTGTTTCCAAGTTCAATATTGTCTCATTACAGCAGGTAAAATTACAACTTCATCTAATCTGATATGTGTGTAATAACATCTAGCATGTAAGCTCCTGTAATTCCCTGCATAGCTCCAGTGAGATTAGCTTCAGCTACTGGAACCGTACTGGTGACTGTAATTGGACTGGTATATTTCATGAAGCTCTTTTCTGGCATTACTGGCCAAGCAAAACTTATACTCTGAAAGCCATGTTCTTATAGTATTTTATATCATGCACTTTGTTGCACTCGAGGACACACACACACACACACACACAAACTTTGTATTTATTTACAAAGGTAATAGGAATAACTCATCCATTTATGTAGGTGCACGCATCATAAAACTGTTGTAATTAGTCCAGTGCAGTCATTAAATAAAAGTTAATGATCTAAATTTTTAACTTTGCAAAATAAATTTTTTAAATTTTTAATCGTAAAGGTCAAAGTAGCACAAAAAGTAAATAAATAGTGACAGCAATTTAAAATGTTAGTGTACTTAAGTGTGAATTGGATAGATAATGATTAACACACTCACATAAATGAGGGAGAGAGGGCCAGTGAAGCGAGACGGTGTGATTCCAAACAGGTACTTGAGCTGGGAGACACACACGTGGCATGCCGATCCTGTGGTGTAGCCACGAATGAGGGGCTCAGAGAGGTAGGTGACCACGAAGCCAAACCTCACCACACCCAACAGAATCTTAGGATGTAAAATGACAAAGTCAGTGAAGGAAAGGAGGTGAAATATGCCCTGAAAGGTTTGCTCATCACTTCACTAAAAGCTGTACGCCTGACACACAAAATAGACACACACCTGAAAGATTCCCGTCAAGACCGTGAGGGAACATGCCACCTGTACTCTGTAAGCATCGCGTTTATCGATGTCCACAGTTTCCGTCCCATTAGTGCCATTCACAATAAAGTTACTGTCAGGTGCCAGCCTTTCTGTCACACTCCCGACCATGATGCTGATCACAGCAAATGTACCTGAGCATACAAAATACAGCCATGTGGACACACAGATATTCATAGAGACATGGAAGAATCAGATTAGCAATGCTCCAAAAGGTTGATTCTGTTCATCTGGACGTAGCGTTTTCAGTGGAAGAAACGTTTCGACATCATCCGAGGGACTTCTTCAGTCTCAGCTGACTGCAGGTTTCAATCTTATAAACAGTAAATTTGCATAATGACTGAAAGGAGGTCAGTTCCTTAATCATAATTATGCAAATTCTCATGACCATTGATCAACAACCACTGATCAATGGCCATGAGTACATTCACAGAGAGTTGGGGAATGGCGGCATTCACAGCATTGTTAGATGGTGAAAGATGTACCCTTAGGCCCCCTCCTCCATTCAGAGTTGTACTTTCCCTTTTCAGGTAAATGGCCTCCTTGACTCCGCCCTCAAACCAGCGTTCCTCTCTGTCCAGGATGTGCACATCCTCATCCTTGAAAGAGTGTCCACTGGCCTGTAGGTGTAAATAGACTGCAGAGTCCTGGCCTGACGAGGTAGCTCTTCTGTGTTGTACCATCCGCTTCACCAGAGGTTGTTTGGTTTTCCCGATGAATAAATCCTGGCAATCCTCCTGGCACTTAACAGCGTACACTATGTTACTCTGTTTGTGTCGGGGACCCGATCCTTGGGGTGGACCAGTTTTTGGTGCAGCGTGTTTTGGGGTTTAAAAGCCACAGAGACCCGGTGTTTAGAAAAAATGCGTCTCAGCTGTTCCGATACGGAACGACATACGGGATCACTACAGGTTTTCGCTTAGTCAGCAGTTGTCCTTGTCCTTGTCTCCTGGATCGGCTGGAGCTTTCTTTAGGAGCCTTTCCAGCTTTGACAAAAGTCCAGCTGGGATAACCACATTTACTCAGGGCCTTCTTGATGTTCTTCTGCCTCCCTGGCCGCTGTGTCAGTGGGGATGGTGTTCACTGTGTTGTAGCTTTCTTTCCTCAGTTTCTATTAATAAGACTTAAATTTACATGGAATTATTCAAAGTTATATACATTATTCATAAGGTGACAAAGAATTCAGAAACAACACGGAGAATGTCTCGATGCATGCTCAATCATCCAGGTAATTAAATCCCTAAAGGTTGATTCTGTTCTTCTGGACGTTTTCAATGGGAGAAAAGTTTTGTCACTCATCCAAGTGACTTCTGCGGTCTCAGCTGACTGCAGGTTTCCCCAATCTTATAATAATGGATTGCATTTATATAGCGCTTTTCGAGACCCTCAAAGCGCTTTACAATTCCACTATTCATTCACACACGGGTGGAGGCAGCTACGGTTGTAGCCACAGCTGCCCTGGGGCAGACTGACAGAAGCAAGGCTGCCATATCGCGCCATCGGCCCCTCTGACCAACACCAGTAGGCGGTAGGTGAAATGTCTAGCCCAAGGACACAACAACCGAGACTGTGGGAGCCGGGGCTCGAACCGGCAACCTTCCAATTACAAGACGAACTGCCAACTCTTGAGCCATGATCGCCCTATAAACAGTACATTGCATTTTCAGTCATTATCAGAATCAGAAAGGGTTTTATTGCCAAATGTTGAGCAGGTTTACAACATTAGGAAATTGCTTCGGTACTTAGTGCAAACATACTGTCATATAACGCTTAAATAGACATAAAAATAAGAATTAAAAGAATTAAAAGAATTATGCAATGTACTGTTTAAAAGAAATTTTTTTTTTTTGCCTTACATACATTCATCTTCATTTCAAATAAGTAGTCATTTTTCACACAGAGAGCAATACCATTCTCCAGCTTCTGCTGTCCAAAACTACTCTGTATTCATCTGGAGGCTCTGTGTGTGAAACCACTTTAAATAGCTGCCATGCAGGAACAAAGCAATTGTATAAAATGAAGTGAGGGAATGGAGCTATAAATAGATTAATATAGAGATATGAAAATAAACTTATATATAGAAATAGGAACACAAGTTTTAACATGAATGTTTCTGGGATATAATAAACAATATAAGCATACAGGTGTCTAAGCAAACATTGTGGCATACAAAGTGAGAGAGTCATGTTTATTCCTGTTCAATATGTGTCTGACACAAGTGGATGAATTAAAAAGTCTGACAGCAGCAGCAACAACAGGCAATGCCTTCCTGATGACTTTCTATCTGTTTACATCTTTTTCTTTGATGCCTGTATCCCAGCTTGAAGAGTCCTGGACCCTTTTTCTAGTCAGTGGGTGTGTGGGCAGACCACTCTGGCTTGTCACCCAGTTGGATTTCCTGGCATTTGTAAGATGGCACTATCTACAAATCACGACACATTAACTATGATATTAAAAAAATGACATGATGACATAGTCCTTGGTCAGTTTACCAAGCATTTCTCAGTTTTGTTCTTTATAGTTCTGTTCATCATATCATTGTTTGAGTCCTGGATTATTTGATGATATGTATTACTTCCACTGTTTTCTTATTCCCAGTGCATCCCTGCTGTGTTACGCAGCTGTCTCCAATTCCCCTAATCGCCATCCTATTTATACATTTTGCCAATCTCCCGGTCTGAAGTACATTATTCTATTCTATTCTATTCTATTCTATTCTATTCTATTCTATTCTAGTTAGACAGCGCCAAATCACAACAACAGTCACCTCAAGGCGCTTTATATTGTAAGTTCGATTTTACAATTATACATACAGAGAAAAACCCAGCAAACATATTATTCCATATAAGCAAGCACTTTATCGACAGTGTTAAGGAAAAACTCCCTTTTAACAGGAAGAAACCTCCGGCAGAACCAGGCTCAGGGCCATCTGCTGTGACCGGTTGGGGTGAGAGAAGGAAGACAGGATAAAGACATGCTGTGGAAGAGAGACAGAGATTAATAACAGATATGATTCAATGCAGAGAGGTCTGTTAATACATAGTGAGGGAGAAAGGTGACTGGAAAGGAAAAACTCAATGCATTGTGGGAATCCCCGGCAGCCTACGTCTATTGCAGCATAACTAAGGGAGGATTCAGGGTCACCTGGTCCAGCCCTAACTATATGCTTTAGCAAAAAGGAAAGTTTGAAGCCTAATCTTGAAAGTAGAGATAGTGTCTGTCTCCCGAATCCAAACTGGAAGCTGGTTCCACAGAAGAGGGGCCTGAAAACTGAAGGCTCTGCCTCCCATTCTACTTTTAAATACTCTAGGAACAACAAGTAGGCCTGCAGAGCGAGAGCGAAGTGCTCTAATAGGGTGATATGGTACTACAAGGTCATTAAGATAAGATGGGGCCTGATTATTTAAGACCTTGTATTTTGAATTCAATTCTGGATTTAACAGGAAGCCAATGAAGGGAAGCCATTATAGGAGAAATCTGCTCTCTCTTTCTAGTCCCTGTCAGGACTCTTGCTGCAGCATTTTGGATTAACTGAAGGCTTTTCAGGGAGTTTTTAGGACTTCCTGATAATAATGAATTACAGTCGTCCAGCCTGGAAGTAATAAATGCATGAACTAGTTTTTCAGCGTCACTCTGAGACAGGATATTTCTAACTTTAGAGATGTTGCACAAATGGAAGAAAGCAGTCCTTCATATTTGTTTAATATGTGCGTTGAAGGACATGTCCTGGTCAAAAATGACTCCAAGGTTCCTCACAGTGTTACTGGAGGCCAAGGTAATGCCATTCAGAGTAAGAATCTGGTTAGATACCATATTTCTAAGATTTTCAGGGCCGAGTACAATGACCTCAGTTTTATCTGAATTAAGAAGCAGAAAGTTAGCGGCCATCCAGGTCTTTATGTCTTTAAGACATTCCTGCAGTTTAACTCATTGGTGTGTGTTATCTGGCTTCATGGACAGATAGACCTGGGTGTCATCTGCATAGCAGTGAAAATGTATGCTATGTCTTCTAATGATGCTGCCTAAGGGAAGCATGTATAATGTAAACAGAATTGGTCCTAGCACTGAACCCTGTGGAACTCCATAATTAACCTCAGTGTGTGAAGAGGACTCTCCATTTACATGCACAAACTGGAGTCTATTAGACAGATATGATACAAACCACTGCAGCACAGTACCTGTAATACCTACAGCATGTTTTGCAGCCATCTTTTATGGTGTGGTCTGCTGGGCTGGCAACATCTCTGCCGGGGACAGGAAGAGACTAAACAGGCTGATCCGCAGGGCCAGCTCTGTTCTAGGATGCCCTCTGGACCCAGTGGAGGTGGTGAGTGACAGGAGAATGGTGGCTAAGCTTTCATCCCTCCCACCCCATGCAGGAAACTCTAACAGCACTGAACAGCTCCTTCAGTGGCAGGCTGCGGCACCCACGGTGTGGGACGGAGAGATTTCGCAGGTCTTTCCTCCCTACTGCTGTCAGTTATCTGCTTTAGGCTACGTGTTTGAGAATTATACCACGGGGTCAAGTACTTCTGATTTGAGGCCTTATTTTTCACAGGAGCTACAGTATCCAGTGTCATATGTGGTGAAGAGGCAAAATCAATTCACCTATATATTGTGCATTGTGCCTTAATTAAGTGTTCCCTGGTGTTTCCCAGTTGCAGTGTGTTACTACCAGTAAGTTTGGCAGTTCATGAAATAGAAGAGCTTCTGTTCCTGTAATATTGAATGTTGTTTTATAAGGTGTCCAAAAACAGAAAATAAAGTATTTCAAAAGACAAGGAGTATATCACAATGAATATATAATTTGAATTTATACAATTTAATTAATTCCGGTGTTAGCAGTTAAATGTTATGTATTTAGCATCAAATCACAACAGCAGTTGCCTAAAGACACTTTATGTTTCTGGGTAAAAACACAACAATAATACAAAGAAAACCCCAACAATTTAATTACCCCATATGAGCTAACATTTAGTGAGAGTGGGAAGGAAAAACTCCATTTGAAGAGGTAGAAACATCTGGCAGAAACAGGCTCAAGGAGAGACAGCCATCTACTGTGACTGGCTGAGGTTGATGAAAAGGAGACAGGACAACATATACACTGTGCAAGAGATACATACTAACTAATAATTAAATGCAGAGAGGTGTATAAACACAGAACGAGCAAAGAAGGAAAAAATTCATGCACCATGGGAAGCCCGCAAGAGCCTAGGCTTATTGCAGCACAAATAAGGGAAGATTCAGGGTCGCCTGATCCAATCTAACTGTATTATTTGTCAAAAGTGAGGGTTTTAATGCTAATCTCAAAAGCAGAGACGGATGTTTGTCTTCTGAATTAATATAGAATAGAATAGAATAGAATAGAATAGAATAGAATTCAACTTTATTGTCATTGCACATGTCACGGGTACAAGGCAATGAAATGCAGTTTGCATCCATCCAGAAGTGCTTTAGCAATGATATAGATATATTAGAATATATATTAGCAATAATATAGGTATGTAAGTATATTACACAAATGGGTCTATTATGGTATGTTACAATGTACATGGTATGAAGGTATGTTATGAATATGCTATAACTATAAGTATGTACAGGCTGTAGTGAGTACAAGCTATGTACAGGCTATGAACAGGATATAAATATGAAAAACAATACAGAATATGAAATAAAAAAACTATACAGAAATATGAGATATAAAGCTATACAGAAATGTGAACTATGCAGATTATAAACAGTTGTAGAATTAAAAATTATCGTATTGTACAGAATGATGTGAGAGGCCTGAGAGATGAAGACTGATTCCCGTTCAATCTTAAAATTCTATAGGAACCACAAGTACACCTAATATTCCAAAATTTAAATCTGGATATCAAAGCGAGTCAGTGAAGACAAGCAAATATGGCTGAAATATGCTGTCTCTTTATAGTCCCTGTCATGACTCTCTCAGCAGGACTTTTGATCCATCAATATTAAACAATTATTGATGCAGCGGATTGAGATGAAACCTGGCCCAGAGGTACAGCAGGTGTCCCAGAGGAGAGATGGGTTGAAAGTTGGACCTCAACTACTAAGGATGATATTTAATGAATATTTGAAAATTTACATAATTGTAGTGTATTGACTGTATGGCACTGAATACGTGTTTCCTGTAATTTCTGAGGAATTTTACAGTAAATATGTATGAAACTTGGCACACAGGTACAGTAGGTGTCCCAGAGGAGGGATGGGTTGAAAGCTGGACATCAACTATTCAGGATGATGTTTAATGAATTTTTGAATTTGACATAATTCTATTGTATTGACTGTATGGCACTGAATACAAGTTTCCTGTAATTTCTGAGGAATTTTACAGTAAATCTGTATGAAACTTGCCACACAGGTACAGCAGGTGTCCCAGAGGAGAGATGGGTTGAAAGTTGGACCTCAACTACTAAGGATGATATTTAATGAATATTTGAAAATTTACATAATTGTAGTGTATTGACTGTATGGCACTGAATACGTGTTTCCTGTAATTTCTGAGGAATTTTACAGTAAATCTGTATGAAACTTGCCACACAGGTACAGTAGGTGTCCCATTTGAAGCTTCCTTGGGATATCAGCCTCCCCTATTTCCTGCTGTGGAAGGTGAGCACTCTGTACCCTCTGTCCAGGCTCATCTACGCAGGTGTCAATGGGTTTGGCGGGCCACTACGCACAAAGGAGAACAACAAACGCATCGCAGACCGGCACCGGACCCCAGCACCCGAATACTCTGCCGGTCAGAAGGTATGGCTCTCTACCCGCTTTGTTCCCGTCAGGACCGAATCCAAAAAACTTACACCCAATTTCATCGGTCCTTTTGAGATCTCTGCCCTAGTCAACCCTGTCTCTGTGAAGCTGAAGCTCCCTCACAATATGAAAATCCATGATGTCTTCCATGTTTCACAAATCAAACCGTGGTCTGCGCCTGAGTCTGCCTCACTACCCATGACAGTTTCTCCCACTGAAAACGCTACGTCCAGATGAACAGAATCAACTTTTGGAAATTTACTTACCTGGATGATTGAGAATGCATCAAGACAGATTAGCAATGATGTTAAAGCTTTTTTGAATTAGGAAAACAGACATTTTCCACATCACTTACCTATAGAAATGTGTCTCGATGTACCGAAGATGAAGTAGACCAGCACTGGGAAGAAGGAGGTGTAAAGGCCATACACTGGTCGCAGGGAAGCCAGAAGAGCATATGCCATGCCTTTTTAAAGAAGACAGAACACATATGTGTCAGCTTAAAGTCCTTCAGACACATTTTGGTTGCTTCAAAGATTGATAGAAACATCCTTTTTCTGTTTACTGATTAGAGTGGGATGGGAAAATTGATATCAGCCTGTGTCCTAATTATTGTCTTCAGATTTGGATAAAGTTAAGGTAGCTGCTTCTATTACAAACATTTGTACTGAATTTGTGTGGCTAAAGAGTGAGCTCCCTCAAGTGCACAAATTCCCACATACAAACCCTGCGGCAGATGCATGATGCCGACACTGCAGCCAGAAATCAGGTCTCCTAAGGCATTTTCTCTGATGGAGTAACGAGGCAACCAGCTGAGAACAGGGACCCAGGTTAGAAGTATGTGTTTCAGCCTGGGCACCGAACATCTGCAACAGTCATTCCAGAAAGACACAATTTAAGTGCTGATATCGACTTTGTAGTTTGTAGTTTTAAGCTTAAATAAATAAAGAATATCTATGTACCTTTTTATATCTATTAGTCAGCTGAAGAGGGATATATACAAAAAGACTGACAATGTAACTTGTGAACTGTACCAACTGTTACATCTTTTATCAGCTGGGGCTGTAAAAGATTAAGTCATCACTGTGGCTTAGGATAGAAATGTGATAAGCTTCCATGGAGTAATAACTAAGTATTTAACAAAAATAAATAAATAAAATAATTCATTGCCTTTCTCCTGCATGAATATTTGCCTTCTTTGTCCCAAAGAAATATGTAAGGTAACAAAGTAAGTCTCGACCTCCTCTGCCATGTTGACGTGTTAACAGTTATGAATTCATGTAATTTAACTGTCAATAATTGCTTTTGTGATTCATCAGTATCACTTTTATGGTCAGATATGATGTGCTGTATCACAAGTTGTTTTAAAGGTTAACCAGGGAAAATTTTCAAAAATGATGAACTTTGCTTTGAGATAACAAAACAGTTAACCAACCAGACAAGTCAAACCTCTATCTAAACATGCAAACTCATTCTTAGCTCTTTAGCTCATTTCATTAATATCTTTTAAATGTTGAGAAGTTCTAACCCTAACCCTTTTTCTTTGTGATAACTTCCCATGTCTTTTTAAAAAAATTACCTCAGGGACTCTTTCACCTGATCACCCAGTGTCAGTTTAGTGGACCAGGTCCCTTTTTGAGCCACTTCATCCAGACATAACTCATCCAGAACCTCCCTCTTCACAAAATACTCAACGGATTGCAAGTCCTTCTCCTCCATGTCCTTGTCTACTTGAGCAAATGTCCAAGACCTCTGTAAAGTTGGGTTTGTTTTGAGGGTCCTCTTGAGTGGTTCGGACAGTTACAGGTGTCACCACTGTGTGAAGAGAGCGAACCCCCCTCAGTGTTCTGTAATAATGTGTCTGTGGGAGTGACTGTTCCTTTTCCATCCTGGTAAGAGAAGATCCACCTCCCTGCATGTCCCTGACTGCACACTTGCAAAGGCTGAAATGCAGAAACTGCAGAAAACTGCAACTGAAAAACAGAACATGTGTTGTATAATGTAACGAATGTGCATTAATACAGAGGTTTTTTTAAACACTTACTCAATTTTATTTTAATTTTAGTTTCCTCTGTAAAGTGTATTTCCTCAGTGAGGGACAATAAGGGATATTTCTATTCTATTCTATTCTGAACCATTCTCTCATAATCTGCTTCTAAATCATCTATAAACACTTTATAGAATAGAATAACCTTTTATTGCCATTGTACATTAAAAAATGTTTACTATCTTTATTGTTTATCTATTATCTTTATTGCTGTTGAGCTTCAGTAAAGAGATAAAATAACATCCTTTTCATTGTCAGCAGAAAATCCATGCCAGATATTTCTTACGGTGTCTGATATGTTTCTTTGAACCTGGCAGACTAGTAAAAACAGGCAACACCCTCGTGGTCTAAATGTCACCAACTAATCTTATGTATCCCAGCTGCCTGTTTACATATAAGGTAACTTTGTTACACATGCCATGTTTGAAAAATCAAAGAACAACATAGAAAGGTTTTATTTTTGTTAGATCTGGGGGGGATGTCAAACCCTAAAAATCTGTGTCTGTACACATGATCTGTGTATGTCTGTCAGTATGGCCACTTAAATATAAAGAATTCTGGCCATTTAGCCTTGAACCATTTGGCCTTATAAAACAAACTCATCAATCACACCGCTGGCATCTATGCAATGTTTAAAGTTGAGCTGGTTAACATTTAAAGGTTTTTGTCAAAATGACTTCAACTATTGATTGGGCTCTTCATACCTTGAACAGAAAAAGATAGATAACATAGTCAGTGATATAGCTGGGAGGGAATCATTGAACTAAACGAAGGATTTATATTTTACACTGAAAAAGGTATTTATATTTTAAAAAGCAGCATAGTCTTTGTTACTTTTGGCAAATAAGTTAATATTTACAAGAGAATTGTATCAATCTTTATCAATCCTTTTTTTAATTTTTTTTTTTTTTTTTTTTTTTTGCATCTAGGACGACATGTCAATGAACTGTACTTGGCAGGACACATAACTTTAGTCAGACATTGTTTATGATTTTGTGTTCTAACTGGTTCACATTTTAAATGCTGTCCTCAGACGTTTATGTTTTTATAATGTTGTAAATGAGGATGACAGGTTGTACGAGACAAAACACCCATATCACTAGGAGATGAGTCCTTGAAGCCCAGCTTTTGTTCTGTTTTTGGTTCATTTTAGTCATGGATAAAGTGTAGCTGTTTGTCCCTCTGCTTCTCTGACTTTTTTTTCTGTTCTAAACATTAAAAGAAAAAGTTTCGTTTTTGCACGTGCCAGTTTGAATTTTTTCATGCTTGCATGAAACTATACATTCATTTTGTCATTTAAGCCTCTTCATGTTTTTGTGTGATCAAGTGACAGCTGACAAAGCAATCATTATAAGCAGATTGCTCCAAGGAGGGCATTATAATTATGAGCTTCATACATATATCAAAGAGTATAATTTAAGTGATAGAGAAAAATATTCATAAAATGAACCCATTGTTTTCCTATGATTGATGTGGCACTTACTCTGTAAGTTTTTCAAATACTGGATCTCACCACACATCCCTCTGTTTGTATTAACGCTTGTTAACATGTAAACACTCTAACTGCAGGGATGGAAAGGTGAAGCCTTGTGTGTTATCACTTAACACATATATACATTTTTGTGTTGACTTTTAAGGTTCTGCATGAAAAAGCTCTAGCATACATCAGTCAACTTTTACATGCATACTACTGCAGGTTGCAGAGGTCATGTGATTAGGGTCTGCTGGCTGTGCATCATACTAGGTTGAGAGCTAAAGGAGATGGAGCGTTTACAACAGTGGCCACCAGACTCGGGAACTCTCGCCCACTGAGCCTGAGATCTGCAGACTCAGGATTTCTTTTAAAAAGCAGCTCAGAAGTCATTCTTTTAAACCAGTTTTTTATTTTTATGTTTTTAACATTATGTTGTGAAGCACTTTGTGATATTTATCTTAAAAGGTGCTCTGAAAATGATTTCTTTTTTCACTTGCTTGTAAAGGGTTTCAGATTGTTTTGTCACCAAAAGAGCTTTTCTCCCTGACTGAATTAGAAGTAAAAAGGTTAAATATAAATGGAAATGCCTAAAGAGCAACCGCCCAAGCAACCAACAAAATGGATTCCACTTTTTCAAAACTGCTTTTGCATTCTGCATTTGGAAAAATAGTAAAGACAGAAAAGGAAATACAGAAAAGTGCAGCAAAGAAAATTCATATCAAGGTGTTTAGTCAAAGGAGCTTGCAAAGAAAAGTGTCTGGACTTCTTTAAGTTACTTGAAGACATTTCACCTCTCATCAGAGAAGCTTCTTCAGTTCTAAGGTCAAATGGTGGAGAGTCCCAGATTTAAACCTAGTGGGAGAATCCCTACGAATCCCTACGAAGCCTTAAAGCGAGACCCCACAAGCAGATACAAAAAGAAAGTTACAGCTTGCCTTCAAGACTTTGAAAAGGACAAAATCATTGACCGCCTTACATATCACCGCCTTTGCCCAGGGGATGCCATACCCTGCATTTACGGACTTCCTAAAATCCACAAAGAAGCTGTCCCACTCAGACCCATAGTCAGTAGCATAAACTCAGCCACTTATAACATTGCAAAACACCTTGCTACCATCCTTGCTCCTCTCGTGGGGAACACCCCACACCACATCAAGAACTCCACCAGCTTCACTGACAAGGTCCAGAAACTTACCCTGGATCCAGATGAAACCATGGTGTCCTTTGATGTAGTCTCTCTCTTCACTTGCATACCCACCACGGAGGCAGTGGAGACGGTCAGAAAACGACTACAAGAAGACAGCTCCTTGGAGGACAGGACCAACTTCACACCCAATCAGATTTGCACACTGTTAGACCTCTGCCTCACCACTACATATTTCAAATACAACGAAGGCTTCTACAGACAAAAACATGGCTGTGCCATGGGCTCCCCCGTGTCACCTATTGTAGCCAACCTTTACATGGAGGAAGTGGAAAGGAAGGCTCTTGGCTCTTTCAAAGGAAGAGTACCCAGCCACTGGTACAGATATGTAGACGACACCTGGGTCAAAATCAAGACACAAGAAGTGGAATCCTTCACTGCGCACATCAACGCTGTGGATAAAAACATCAAGTTCACCAGGGAAGACACAAAGGACGACTGTTTGCCTTTCCTGGACTGCGCTGTGCACATTGAAGAGAACGGCAACCTCAACATCGAAGTTTACCGGAAGCCCACACACATGGACCAGTACCTCCTGTTTGACTCCCATCACCCTCTGGAACACAAACTTGGAGTAATCAGGACCCTACACCACCGGGCAGAACATGTTCCCTCTAAGCCTGTAGGGAAAAAGAGGGAACACACACATGTAAAGGAAGCACTCAAAACGTGCGGCTATCCTAAATGGGCGTTCTTAAAGTCAGCAAAGAGGCACAGAAAAGAAGATCAGACACCAGCGAGGGAGGATAAGAAGGACAGACGCAACAACATTGTCATCCCCTATGTAGCCGGTGTATCAGAGAAACTCAGGAGAGTTTTCTCCAAGCACGACATCCCAGTGTACTTCAGACCCAGCAACACACTCAGACACTGTACTTTGCTGTACAGTGCAGCGAGGAATGCCCAGACCTCTACATCGGAGAGACCAAACAGCCACTTCACAAGCACATGGCACAACACAGAAGAGCCACCTCCACAGGACAAGACTCAGCAGTCCATCTGCATCTAAAGGTCAAAGGTCACTCTTTCGAGGATGCCAATGTTCACATTTTGGACAGAGAGGACAGATGGTTTGAAAGAGGAGTGAAAGAAGCATCTATGTCCACTGTGAGAGACCATCTTTGAACAGAGGCGGTGGTTTACGACACCAACTCTCTGCCATCAAATCCAGGTTTAAGTTCCCTTCCCAGATACCTTAACGACCACTCACATCCTGGGCCATCTGACCTCAGGAAATCACATGATAAGGTGGGGCCAGGATTCACAATGAACTCACCCAAAACTCTGGCTGATTGGGACCCACACCCAGTTTCACACCTCGGCTCAGGCGATTAGAGGATCATCAGGGGGTCCTTTTGTCCCTCTGTGGGGGGAAACTCCCACTAGGTTTAAATCTGGGACTCTCCACCATTTCACCTTAGAACTGAAGAAGCTTCTCGGATGAGAGGTGAAACGTCTTCAAGCAACTTAAAGAAGTCCAGACGGTTTTCTTTGCAAGCTCCTTAGACTACGATGACCTGGATGACTGAGAACCTTCACAGACATCAAGCTGTTTAAGCTACTTATAGTTTCTGTCAGAAAACTATAGACAAACTGTAGTTGTTGATTCAGTGATTTGTGTCTGAAAGTATGTCTCTGTTCTGGCATCTCCTAACCATAACCATGAAAATGCAAAAAGCCATGTTAGCACTTTCAGTTTACCGTCTCACCACACTCATATTTGCATATCTTTTTTTAAGGACAGTGTATGCAAGTGGTCCTCATCTTTGGCTCAAAGTCACGCTTCAATCAGCTTGTGAACATCTATGGTCCCAAAACCTGAGGGATGACAAATCTTACTCTGCAGCAATATCTTGAAATATGCAAACCACAGTGACTGTAATTTTCTCTTCTTTAAGGTCATGCTAAGGCATTGTTCTTAAATGCTAAAATGATTTAAGAGCTCTCCAGACCCATATCTTTGCAGGGAGTGTGAAAAATGTGTGCAATATTCTGTGGCCTACTCTAGTTTATGTTAATACTATTGGTCAACAACAGTGCTATACATGCAGCACATGTAGTGTTACATGTTTTCCATATGATCTTGTGCCTTAGTAGCTGAGAAAGCAGAACTAAAATATACAAAGAACTTCCGTATAGGGGAGTAAAATTAAGTTTTAAACACAGATATATTTTCTTTTACACTTTTCCCTCTTTATTGTGAACTCCACTCTGGCACTCTGTTCATCTGGATGTAGCGTTTTCAGTGGGAGAAACGTTATGTCACTCATTCATGTGACTTCTTTAGTCTCAGTCTCCATTCCGGCTTCTTTTCTCAGTGAAGCCAACTTTTTAAACATTTAGCCTGTGACCTACAAATAATGTCATCCCTGCCAGGTGAGATGGTATAAATTTCTCTGTAGCCTCAACCTTCTGTTTTTGCACAGCTAAAGACCTACGCAAACAGACACCAAAGCGGTGCCATAAATCCTGCAAACAGCCAGTTTGGAAAGATAACAGCTGAGTGTGCTCAGTGTGGCCTGGGCCGAGCCCACTTGTGTAATCTGTGTAAGTTTAGTAAATTTAGGAAGATGTCACTTTTAAGTTTTTTTTTTTGTTTTTTTTTTAAGAAATGTCTTATATTTTAGCCTTTCCCATTTTTTCCTGACTGCCTTTTTCCTTTCTGTTGACATTTTTGTGGAAACATTTCAGGGAAAATGAAAAAATAACTAATATAATATATTAAGTTTAAGGGTTTGTTCAAAACAATAACTGCCCTGTTGCATATAATAATTCAACATTTTTTAAGCAGCTCTGCAGACACTTTTGCTTTATCAATGCACACACATTCATCATCATCACCGTCTCAGCTGAACTATGGACACGCACACACACACACTTACACTGATAAGCACTCACTCATCTCCCCTTCCCTTTCCAACGCCTTCGATGCTTGTTACCTCCTGGGAACACGAGGCGGGTCTGGGCCCGCGCTGCCGAGTCGGCGCAGTGGCAGGATGTCTGCTGTGTTGCCTGGGATTACTCCTCATCCCCTACCCAACCCTGTGGCTTGTTATGTCTTCATAATGTTGTGCTGTGAACATTCATGTGCTTTTTTTGTGCAGAGGAGTTTTTTTTGTTTCCTGTTCTCGTGCTGTCCTACCACGGAAGCACAGCATGAGTAGGGGTCTCTTTTTTTCCTCTTGTACCTTCCCATTGTGTGTACATTTCAGTGTTTTTTTCCGTAACTGCCGATCTCCGACTTGTAACCCCAATGTAATGTCTGTGTTATGTGTGTAAGGTCGGGGGGGGGGTGTCTCATTTTACTGCAGGGCAACCTGTATGTGACAAATAAATTCTGATTCTGATTCTGATCATAAACTGCAGACTTTCCGAAGTAAATCTGTGGACAAAGGTCCTGTTGGAAAACTGGGATAGGGGCTGGCCATGTGACAACAGTGTGACAACATTTGCAAGGAGGCACGTTTCAGAGATGTTAATGTACAGACGACCGGAGTATGTGTCACTGATTAATCTACACTTCCTGTAATCTGCGAGGATCATGCTGTACTGTTGTGTATTGCAGTATGCTTGACTGTTTGTTAAAACAGTTGTGAATAATTAGCCAAAGTGTGACCTTTACGACCCGCCCAGGAAGCAGACACACCTCCTGAAAAATCTGAATAAGCAATCATTTGCTTCAGTAGATGTTTGAACAAAGTTGCTGCATGCCTCATGCCAATGTGCAACATTTGTCTAATCCAGCTCTAGCCATTGTTATCTTTGATGTGTTTGTACATGAGTGTTTAGACATGCATTCATGCGAGCTTGCATACAAGACACATGAGAAAAGAAAGACACAGTACTAGTCGATATTTCAAACATTCTCTCATTCTGTGATTTTTCTCTGTGTTTACTGTTTTTTCTCCCTGTGGTGACATCAACACATGTGAAAATGTACAATCACCAAATAAAAGTAAGCATTTTGTACACAGTACAAACATTTCTGACTTTTGATATTTGTGAACAAAAGGTCAGTTTTACCCAAACTAGGATCAACTTTCCTGCTTTTCTGTTCTTTACTTCCTTTTCCCCCCACGTGTCACGGCAGATGCTAGAGCATGGAGTTGAATACAAAACAGATTCAAACTGAGACTCAGTGACTTTTGTTTACAATAACGTAATGGAATAACAGTGTTGAAACTAAACCTAACGCGATGCTAAAGTGAGGAAACAAACTATTAGCTAACAAGCTAGATGACTTTTTTACAGTGAACGGGAACTGCGAGACACAATGATATTCAAAAACTACAATGAATGTAAACTATAAATAACTGTGACACACCATGAAACATGAACCAAGGGAAAGCTATGAATAACCAGTGGCATACTATGATATACAAACTATGAAGGTGGGTGAGACACTATGTACATGAGATTTAGGGGATTTTAATTCAATTCAATTCAATTCAATTTTATTTATATAGCGCCAAATCACAACAAATGTCGCCTCAAGGCGCTTCATAGATACAGAGAAAAGCCCAACAATCATATGACCCCCTATGAGTAAGCACTTTGGCAACAGTGGGAAGGAAAAACTCCCTTTTAACAGGAAGAAACCTCCGGCAGGGGTATCCCCCGGCAGCCTACATCTATTGCAGCATAACTAAGGGAGGATTCAGGGTCACCTGGTCCAGCCCTAACTATATGCTTTAGCAAAAAGGAAAGTTTTAAGCCTAATCTTAAAAGTAGAGATAGTGTCTGTCTCCCGAATCCAAACTGGAAGCTGGTTCCACAGAAGAGGGGCCTGAAAACTGAAGGCTCTCCCTCCCATTCTACTTTTAAATACTCTAGGAACAACAAGTAGGCCTGCAGAGCGGGAGCGAAGTGCTCTAATAGGGTAATATGGTACTACAAGGTCATTAAGATAAGATGGGGCCTGATTATTTAAGACCTTGTATGTGAGGAGCAGGATTTTGAATTCAATTCTGGATTTAACAGGAAGCCAATGAAGGGAAGCCAAAACAGGAGAAATATGCTCTCTCTTTCTAGTCCCTGTCAGTACTCTTGCTGCAGCATTTTGGATTAACTGAAGGCTTTTCAGTGAGTTTTTTGGACATCCTGATAATAATGAATTGCAGTACAGCCTGGAAGTAATAAATGCATGAACTAGTTTTTCAGCGTCACTCTGAGACAGGATATTTCTAATTTTAGAGATGTTGCGCAAATGGAAGAACGCAGTCTTACATATTTGTTTAATATGTGCGTTGAAGGACATATCCTGGTCAAAAATGACTCCAAGGTTCCTCACAGTGTTACTGGAGGCCAAGGTAGTGCCATTCAGAGCAAGAATCTGGTTAGATACCATATTTCTAAGCTTTTCAGCGCCGAGTACAATGACCTCAGTTTTATCTGAGTTAAGAAGCAGAAAGTTAGTGGCCATCCAAGTCTTTATGTCTTTAAGACATTCCTGCAGTTTAACTAATTGGTGTGTGTTCTCTGGCTTCATGGACAGATAGAGCTGGGTGTCATCTGCATAGCAGTGAAAATGTATGCTATGTCTTCTAATGATGCTGCCTAAGGGAAGCATGTATAATGTAAACAGAATTGGTCCTAGCACTGAACCCTGTGGAACTCCATAATTAACCTCAGTGTGTGAAGAGGACTCTCCATTTACATGCACAAATTGGAGTCTATTAGATAGATATAATACAAACCACTGCAGTGCAATACCTGTAATACCTACAGCATGTTCTAATCGCTCTAATAGGATATTATGGTCAACAGTATCGAATGCTGCACTAAGGTCAAGAAGGACAAGCACAGAGATGAGTCCACTGTCAGAGGCCATAAGAAGATCATTTGTAACCTTCACTAAAGCTGTTTCTGTGCTGTGATGAGCTCTGAAACCTGACTGAAACTCTTCAAATAAACCATTCCTCTGCAGATGATCTGTTAGCTGTTTGACAACTACTCTTTCAAGGATTTTTGATATGAAAGGAAGGTTGGAGATTGGCCTATAATTAGCTAAGACTGCTGGGTCTAGAGATGGCTTTTTGAGTAAAGGTTTAACTACAGCCACCTTGAAGGCCTGTGGTACATAGCCGATTATTAGAGATAGGTTGATCATATATAAGATGGAAGAATTAATCAATGGCAGGACTTCTTTGAGCAGTTTTGTAGGAATGGGGTCTAAAAGACACGTTGATGGTTTGGAGGAAGTAATTATTGAAGTTAACTCAGAAAGATCGATTGGAGAAAAAGAGTCTAACTTAACATCAATGGTACTAAGAGTAGCTGTAGATAATATTACATCTGTGGGATGATTATTGGTAATTTTTTCTCTAATGATAAAAATTTTATTTGTGAAGAAGTTCATGAAGTCATCACTAGTTAACGTTAAAGGGATGGTTGGCTCAAAAGAGCTCTGACTTTTTGTCAGCCTGGCTACAGTGCTGAAGAGAAACCTGGGGTTGTTCTTATTTTCTTCAATCAGTGATGAGTAGTAAGCTGTTCTGGCTTTGCGGAGGGCTTTCTTATAAAGCAACAAACTATTTCTCCAGGCTAAATGATGATCCTCTAAATTTGTGACACGCCATTTCCTCTCCAGATTACGAGTCATCTGCTTTAGGGTACGTGTTTGAGAATTATACCACGGAGTCAGGTACTTCTGATTAGAGACCTTAGTTTTCACTGGAGCTACAGTATCCAGAGTCGTACGTAGTGAGGAGGTGAAATTATTAACAAGATAATCGACCTCTGTTGGGGTAGCGTTCAGATAGCTGCTCTGCTCTGTGTTGGTACAGGGCATTGACGATGATAACAGTGGCTGGATTATATTCTTAAACTTAGTTACAGCGCTTTCAGAAAGACATCTACTTTGATAAAGTCCACTCTCCACTGCTGCGTAATCAATTATTGTAAATGTAAATATTATCAAGAAATGATCAGACAGGAGAGGGTTTTCAGGAAACACTGTTAAATGTTCAGTTTCTATGCCATATGTTAAAACAAGATCTAGAGTGTGATTAAAGTGGTGGGTGGGTTCTTTTACATTTTGAGAGAAACCAATTGAGTCTAACAACAGATTAAATGCCATGTTGAGGCTGTCATTTGTAGCATCAACATGGATGTTAAAATCACCCACAATAATTATTTTATCTGAGCTCAGAACTAAATCAGATATAAAGTCTGAGAAATCAGACAAACTCTGTGTAAGGCCCAGGTGGACGATAGATGATAACAAGTAAGACTGGTTTCTGAGTTTCACAGCTGGGGTGGACGAGGCTAAGCATCAGGCTTTCAAATGAATTAAAAGTCTGTCTTGGTCTTTCATTAATTAATAGACTGGTGTGAAAAATTGCTGCCACACCGCCCCCTCGACCTGTGCTTCGAGATTTCTGGTAGTTAGAATGACTCGGGGGTGTTGATTCATTTAAACTAACATAATCATCCTGCTGCAACCAGGTTTCTGTAAGGCAGAGTAAATCAATTTGTTGATCAATTATTAAGTCATGTACTAACAGAGACTTGGAGGAGAGAGACCTAATATTTAATAATCCACATTTCACTGTTTTACTCTTTGGTTCAGATGTGGATACTGTATTATTCTTTCTTTGTAAATGTTTAAGTTGTTTGTTGCTGGTTTTTAGTTTGTTTTTTGTCTTTTTGGAAGCAGACACAGTCTCTATGGAGATGGGTTTTTGGGGGGGGTAGCAGGAGGAGAGAAGCTGCAGAGAGGCGTGTAAGACTGCAACTCTGCTTCCTGGTCCCAACTCTGGATAGTCATATTTTGAGGGGTTTAATAAATTTGTCGATATTTCTAGAAATGAGAGCTGCTCCATCCAAAGTGGGATGGATGCCATCTCTCCTAACAAGACTAGGTTTCCTCCAGAAGGTTTGCCAATTATCTATGAAGCCCACATCATTTCTGGGACACCACTCAGACAGCCAGCAATTTAAGGAGAACATGCGGCTAAACATGTCACTCCTGGTCTGATTGGGGAGGGGACCAGAGAAAACTACAGAGTCCGACATTGTTTTGGCAAAGTTGCACACCAATTCAATATTGATTTTAGTGACCTCCAATTGGCGTAACCGGGTGTCATTACTGCCGACGTGAATTATGATTTTACTGAATTTACGTTTACCCTTAGCCAGCAGTTTTAAATTTCCTTCAATGTCGCCTGCTCTGGCCCCTGGAAGACAATTGACTATGGTTGCCGGTGTCTCTAGCTTCACATGTCTGAGAACAGAATCACCAATTACCAGAGTTTGACCCCCAGCGGGTGTGTCACCGAGTGGGGAAAAACGGTTAGACAAATGAACGGGTTGGTGGTGTACCTGGGGCTTCTGTTTAGGACTACGCTTCCTCCTCACCGTTACCCAGCGTCTTTCCCCAGCTGCTTGGGATCTGCCGGGGAACAGCTAGCGGGGCCTACGCTATCTTCGGCTGCACCAGCTACAGGGGCCTGGCTAGCTAAGGGTGAGAGAAGGGTGCAAAGCCGAGTCTCCAGTTCAGTAATCCTGGCCTCCAGAGCTGCAAATATGCTACATTTGTTACAGATATCATTACTGCTAAAGGAGGCCGAGGAGTAACTAAACATCTGACACAATGAGCAAGAAAGTGCAGAAGGGACAGGTGAAGTAGCCATGGTGCTAACGGGTCGGCTACGAGCTAAGCTAGCGAAACAGTACAGAGACAGTGAGTGAATACTATAAATTAGGTAGTGAGTACACAGAAAGTGTGCTTCGGATGAAGCACGTGAAGATTATACTGTGAAAAAAGAATGTATTTAAAAGTTGTTAATTAAACTGCTAAGCAAATAAGCTACTCAGAAACACCACTGTGTTTGAGCAGGAACAGGAAGCGATACTATACCACAGAGCGAGCGAACACCAAGTGACAGCGCCACCCAATCAATCAGTTTTGATTTTAAACTAGAATATCCCAGAACATGAACTGTGGCAGACAGGGCACAACAAGGGGAGAGGTGGTGCGAGAGTCGAGGACGGAGAGGCACTGAAACAGATGGGAAGAGTCAGGCTGGTTCTTGTAGGAACAACAGAACAAATCCAATCTGATTTGTCTGAACAGTCTTACTTGATTGCAGGTGGATTAATGAGAGAGAGGAGGAGGCCTGGGTGAGTCAGTAGTAGTGATCCGTGATTCCAAAACAGCAAGAGCAGGGAGGCAGGCAGACTGAGAGTTTAGCGGCTGTTGAAGAGTGACTGGAGATTAGCGTTTAGGTGAGTTAAGCTATTGTAGGATTGCAAGGTGAGTCAGGAAACAACTGAGAAGACAAGAACACAGAGGTGAGTACTAGAGCAACAGGTGTCACAAGACTCACAGACATGAGGCCAAGAACCAGCGTGGGTTAGCACACAATGTGGCAAAGGCTGGTTGTGAACGCTGATCTTCAATACAGCCGACTCAATCAGTCACAGGTGGTGATCCTGGGAGGAGCGATGGTTGCTCCGATAGCAACCACTGTGGAGAAATACTGTGACTCACCCAGACCATGACACCATGTTGTCATTCTCAATACCAACGTTATTACTCTAGTCCATCATCATCTGTGCAGTCTGCAGTTCTGTTGAAGAAAGATGTTGAATCTATTTAATTATTCTTGAAAAATAATTTATTTCTGTGCATTTTTTTCACACTGCATCAAATTAAAGTTGATTACGTCGATTAAGCATCATGAGGTGGAGTGTGGGGGGTCCCCAATATTTTTATTTTGGCTGAAAGTTTTATAACCCTATTAGTTAGGTTGCTTACTCTTTAAAATACCAGAATAGGGAGGATGGAGCAGGTTTAAGTTTGTTAGATTGATCAGTGTTGCTGAACTATGAAATATTTTGGGTGCAGTGTATTTTTTGCATTCAGGTATAACAGAATAGCTTTAGTGTTTGTTTGTTTTTCTAACTTGAGTATGAACTTATACAAAAAGCAGCAAGATATTTTAAAAAACAGTTTTATTGATTAAAAAACACTATATCGGATTCATATCGGTATTGGCAGATATCCAAATTTATGATATCGGTATCGGACATAAAAAAGTGGTATCGTGCCATCTCTAGTTTAAACCCATGCTCTCCGTCATTCTCCCTTTTAGACTCCAACCTCTTCCCCATCTCGACCTCAGTCTCAGTCTCCATTTTCACCACTACCCACGTCTAGACTTTGGGGAAGGGGGGTCCTCTCCTAAATCTTATCACCGCTTGGGTTTCTGTTCTGTCATGATGGGTAATTGGAGTCAAATCGCCAAATTTATTAATTTCTCTATCTCAGTAAATCACGTTCAATTCTTCCAAAGGATCTGTCCTTATTAAAGTAACACTTACTTGTCAATTGATGTTGTTTCACTTCAGATAAAGTAAATAGCAAGTGTGACCACGGGGCGATCGTGGCTCAAGAGTTGGGAGTTCGCCTTGTAATCGGAAGGTTGCCGGTTCGAGCCCCGGCTTGGACAGTCTCGGTCGTTGTGTCCTTGGGCAAGACACTTCACCTGTTGCCTACTGGTGGTGGTCAGAGGGCCCGGTGGCGCCAGTGTCCGGCAGCCTCGCCTCTGTCAGTGCGCCCCAGGATGGCTGCGGTTACATTGTAGCTTACCATCACCAGTGTGTGAATGTGTGCGTGAATGGGTGGATGACTGGATATGTAAAGCGCTTTGGGGTCCTTAGGGACTAGTAAAGCGCTATATAAATACAGGCCATTTACCAAAAACACCTAAAAAAGCATTTATCAGCAAAGAAAAAGAGCAAAAGTCTGTGGACTGTAAAACATTTATACAACAGCAGCATTTCAGAATAGTTTTTTGTTTGCTTGTTTGTTTGTTTGTTTTATAGATTTTTGATTTTTGTAATAAAAATGCTTTGATAATAAAGCTTACATGGATGATACCGATTTCTTTTAGTTCAAGAAAAGGTTATAACTTAAATTATTTTGGAAAGCACCCTTGAAAACCAGTTTCTGTTTTTTATCTGGACTTGTTGTTGATATGTTATTGTGATGTTTTTCAACAGTGATTTGATTATACCTTCTAGAAAATGTCCACTCTTTCTTTTTTTTTGAAAGACTTTCAGGAAAAACAGTGGATTGAAATGTTGCCTTTGTATAAATGTTTTATTAGATTTTTTTGGGGGTTTTTTTGTTTTGTTTTTACTTGAGAGCCAAATGTGCTCAGACCTTTTTTCCCATTTTTTTTTATTTTTCTAGTATCTGTCACTACTATGAACTTAGGGCCCAACAACATTTAAAGCACCAAAATGGTGTAGGTACCATCTGTAACCAGAGAAGCTGCTCCAGTCACTGGTCAGAATTTCTTTTTTTTTTTTTTTTTTAAAGTCCTCCTTTAAGTGACAGAAACGTCAAATTATAGACTTCCCAACTGAAACTTCTGGGAATATTGTTGGAAATGGAGAAAATAACTTACCATTTCACTTTTTTAAAAAAAAACACCAATTACTTATTTCATAATTTTAACAAATCATTTTTTTTTTTGCAGTGGTAGAAAAATCAATAGAACTTTTTGAAAACAGTTGACTCACAGTCTTGTGGACATCCAAAGCCTCAACAGTCACCTGCATTAAAGCCTCATCAGTGAGTTTCCCAAACTAACAAATAGTTAGTTTTATATTCTCCTTAGTTTTAATTTCTTTGTTTTCATTTCTTTCAAAGTCTAGTTTTTATTTTTATTTTATAAAAAAATCACATAACTTTAGATTTTAATTTAATTTTAGTTAACTATCTTCAAACATACCTGTTCACGTCATGTTAATTATTCATGTGGTCTCTTAAGACCAAGACAGACTTTTAATTCATTTGAAAGCCTGATGCTTAGCCTCGTCCACCCCAGCTGTGAAACTCAGAAACCAGTCTTACTTGTTATCATCTATCGTCCACCTGGGCCTTACACAGAGTTTCTGTCTGATTTCTCAGACTTTATATCTAATTTAGTTCTGAGCTCAGATAAAATAATTATTGTGGGTGATTTTAACATCCATGTAGATGCTAAAAATGACAGCCTCAACATGGCATTTAATCTGTTGTTAGACTCAATTGGTTTCTCTCAAAATGTAAAAGAACCCACCCACCACTTTAATCACACTCTAGATCTTGTTTTAACATATGGCATAGAAACTGAACATTTAACAGTGTTTCCTGAAAACCCTCTCCTGTCTGATCATTTCTTGATAACATTTACATTTACAATAATTGATTACGCAGCAGTGGAGAGTGGACTTTATCAAAGTAGATGTCTTTCTGAAAGCGCTGTAACTAAGTTTAAGAATATAATCCAGCCACTGTTATCATCGTCAATGCCCTGTACCAACACAGAGCAGAGCAGCTATCTGAACGCTACCCCAACAGAGGTCGATTATCTTGTTAATAATTTCACCTCCTCACTACGTACGACTCTGGATACTGTAGCTCCAGTGAAAACTAAGGTCTCTAATCAGAAGTACCTGACCCCGTGGTATAATTCTCAAACACTACCCTAAAGCAGATGACTCGTAATCTGGAGAGGAAATGGCGTGTCACAAATTTAGAGGATCATCATTTAGCCTGGAGAAATAGTTTGTTGCTTTATAAGAACGCCCTCCGCAAAGCCAGAACAGCTTACTACTCATCACCAGTGTTGGGACTAACGCGTTATTAAGTAACGCGTTACAGTAACTACGTTATTATTGTGGTAACGTGCACGGTAACTAGTTATTATGCCAAAATCAGGAACGCGTTAGTCGTTACTGGGATTTAGATAGGGTCGTTACTCGTTACTTCGTGTGGTGGCTATCGCGGAGCTTCCACAGATTCAGTAACATTAGCAAGTGGTGGAGGCAGCAGGTGGATGAGGGGATGGGGACGCAGAAGGAAAAGAGACCCAAGGCGGCCGCCGGTCCAAGTGTAAACTGAACTTCAGGTAAGAAGTTATGACCTGCAGTCTATCTGGGTCAGATATAAACCGAGTTTAGGTGGAGTTTATTTTCGTTATTCTGACTTTTTCCGTACTGCGTACTAGCTAGCATGACGGAGTTTCTATACAGCTGGGTGGGTGCTATGAAGTTAATGATGTTGAACTTTATTTTGTTCATAAGTTAGAGTTGCCAACCGTCCCGTCTGGTATTCAGAGAAAATATTACGCGTTTCTTATTGAGGTGAAAAGGAACAGTTTGTCCCGTAATTCAGCTACAATGAAAAAGGCACAAAGCTGGATTTATTCTGTGTCTTTGCTGCACAGCTGCCTCTTCTTCTTTCATTCTCCCCCCTCCCTCTCCCGTTTCTACTTCAATCATGAAACTGATCAACGATCAGCTGATCGCAGAAAGAGGAAACCAGCCGATGTCGCGTTAAACAACAGCAGCACGTTTAAGCTTGATCAGCTGTTGTTAGAATTTATTTAATATTAATTTCTAGTATCAGCTGATGTTTGCTGGAGCCACAGCTGCAAAAAAAGCTGCTGGTCATGATGTGGGTTTGGTTATCTGGTGAGAGGGAAACATGAAGATGAAACCAGGAGATGTCCTTACTGAATCATCAGAGCTGAACAGGTCTGATGGAGAAACAGGTTTACCTCTTAGGTGACATGAATGAGTTGAAGGGAAGTTATGAACTGTTTCTGAGAGACAGATAACCCCAGGATCCTTTTTTGGGTAGCTGACAGCTGGTAACTGTGCAGGGGTGGATCTAGCAAAGTTTTGCCAGGGGGGGCAGGTAGGGCATTAACAGGGAGAGGGGGGCACAAAGAAATACTTTTCTTTCTTATTCTCATTTAAAATGTCTAGCTTTTAAAAAATAATTATCTGAATCTTACAACAAAGGATTGATAGATTGATACATATATACCATCAGAACAGTATACATCACTGTCACAACAGTGTTTGCTTTCATTCAAAGGCTTTATGATTTTTCCTATAATGGTGGGCCAGTTTCTAGTCAAAATGCCCGGGCCGATTTTTTTGTCCCAGTCCAGCCCTGTATGCAGCTCATCTGCAGTCTGGTGTTACCTACATCTTCCTATTCAGAAGGCAGAATTTCCGAGTTCTGAGTACAATCGAAAGCACCACGACTGCAGTTTTTGTGTTGGATGTAAAAGGCGCACATGACACTGTGACGTAGGCTAGAATCATGGCAGCAGTCAATGACGGTCCAGGCGTGGGATTTCTCTCGTGGAAATATGCACATTATTTTTTCCTTTCTATTGGTAGGTGGCACAGTGCACTTGTGGCAAGTAAGCAAGCTAGAAGACTGGCAAAGTTATGGAAGCAACACATTAACAAGAGAATTCTGAGTAAAACCAAAGTTACTTTCCCTAGTAACTAGTTACTTTGAAAGTAACGAGTAACTTGAAGTAACTGAGTTACTTTTGATAGAAGTAACTAGTAATGTAACTAAGTTACTATTTTAAAGTAACTTACCCAACACTGCTCATCACTGATTGAAGAAAATAAGAACAACCCCAGGTTTCTCTTCAGCACTGTAGCCAGGCTGACAAAAAGTCAGAGCTCTGTTGAGCCAACCATCCCTTTAACGTTAACTAGTGATGACTTCATGAACTTCTTCACAAATAAAATTTTTATCATTAGAGAAAAAATTACCAATAATCATCCCACAGATCTAATATTATCTACAGCTACTCTTAGTACCATTGATGTTAAGTTAGACTCTTTTTTTCCAATCGATCTTTCTGAGTTAACTTCAATAATTACTTCCTCCAAACCATCAACGTGTCTTTTAGACCCCATTCCTACAAAACTGCTCAAAGAAGTCCTGCCATTGATTAATTCTTCGATCTTATATATGATCAACCTATCTCTAATAATCGGCTATGTACCACAGGCCTTCAAGGTGGCTGCAGTTAAACCTTTACTCAAAAAGCCATCTCTAGACCCAGCAGTCTTAGCTAATTATAGGCCAATCTCCAACCTTCCTTTCATATCAAAAATCCTTGAAAGAGTAGTTGTCAAACAGCTAACAGATCATCTGCAGAGGAATGGTTTATTTGAAGAGTTTCAGTCAGGTTTCAGAGTTCATCACAGCACAGAAACAGCTTTATTGAAGGTTACAAATGATCTTCTTATGGCCTCTGACAGTGGACTCATCTCTGTGCTTGTCCTTCTTGACCTTAGTGCAGCATTCGATACTGTTGACCATAATATTCTATTAGAGCGATTAGAACATGCTGTAGGTATTACAGGTATTGCACTGCAGTGGTTTGTATCATATCTATCTAATAGACTCCAATTTGTGCATGTAAATGGAGAGTCCTCTTCACACACTGAGGTTAATTATGGAGTTCCACAGGGTTCGGTGCTAGGACCAATTCTGTTTACATTATACATGCTTCCCCTAGGCAGCATCATTAGAAGACATAGCATACATTTTCACTGCTATGCAGATGACACCCAGCTCTATCTGTCCATGAAGCCAGAGAACACACACCAATTAGTTAAACTGCAGGAATGTCTTAAAGACATAAAGACTTGGATGGCCACTAACTTTCTGCTTCTTAACTCAGATAAAACTGAGGTCATTGTACTCGGCGCTGAAAATCTTAGAAATATGGTATCTAACCAGATTCTTACTCTGGATGGCATTACCTTGGCCTCCAGTAACACTGTGAGGAACCTTGGAGTCATTTTTGACCAGGATATGTCCTTCAACGCACATATTAAACAAATATGTAAGACTGCGTTCTTCCATTTGCGCAACATCTCTAAAATTAGAAATATCCTGTCTCAGAGTGACGCTGAAAAACTAGTTCATGCATTTATTACTTCCAGGCTAGACTACTGCAATTCATTATTATCAGGATGTCCAAAAAACTCACTGAAAAGCCTTCAGTTAATCCAAAATGCTGCAGCAAGAGTACTGACAGGGACTAGAAAGAGAGAGCAGATTTCTCCTGTTTTGGCTTCCCTTCATTGGCTTCCTGTTAAATCCAGAATTGAATTCAAAATCCTGCTCCTCACATACAAGGTCTTAAATAATCAGGCCCCATCTTATCTTAATGACCTTGTAGTACCATATCACCCTATTAGAGCACTTCACTCTCGCTCTGCAGGCCTACTTGTTGTTCCTAGAGTATTTAAAAGTAGAATGGGAGGGAGAGCCTTCAGTTTTCAGGCCCCTCTTCTGTGGAACCAGCTTCCAGTTTGGATTCAGGAGACAGACACTATCTCTACTTTTAAGATTAGGCTTAAAACCTTCCTTTTTGCTAAAGCATATAGTTAGGGCTGGACCAGGTGACCCTGAATCCTCCCTTAGTTATGCTGCAATAGATGTAGGCTGCCGGGGGATTCCCATGATGCATTGAGTTTTTCCTTTCCAGTCACCTTTCTCACTCACTATGTATTAACAGACCTCTCTGTATTGAATCGTATCTGTTATTAATCTCTGTCTCTCTTCCACAGCATGTCTTTATCCTGTCTTCCTTCTCTCACCCCAACCGGTCGCAGCAGATGGCCGCCCCTCCCTGAGCCTGGTTCTGCCGGAGGTTTCTTCCTGTTAAAAGGGAGTTTTTCCTTCCCACTGTCGCCAAAGTGCTTGCTCATAGGGGGTCATATGATTGTTGGGCTTTTCTCTGTATCTATGAAGCGCGTTGAGGCGACATTTGTTGTGATTTGGCGCTATATAAATAAAATTGAATTGAATTAAATTAATGAAATTGCACATTTTTCCTTAAAATAATTCTAAAGAGAAATCTGCACATTTTAAAGTAACTAGAGTGAAACGCTGCATGAATGAGTTTAAGGACAGACTGCTCAGTCATGTATAGAAACCTGAACAGTCCTGCAGCCCCACCAGCACTTGCTGGTCTATTTTAAACTCGTTTTTGACAGTGAACATGCTGTTGACCCCCACTCGCCAAAACAAAATGGCACAGAACACAAGAGAGAACTGGCAGCAAACAAAAACTTGACAAAAATAGCCCAGCCTGTGTTGTAGTTTTGGCAAGGAAAACTGACGTAATCTCATTTTAATACTTCTAATCTTGGTTCTTTGGACAACACTGGTATGGTAACTGTTTTTCTGCATGTGCTTAGCAAATATAATGCATGCTATTTCTGCTTCTCTGAACCGTGTGTGCGTGTCTGTGGGCTGTTTATGTGTAGCTCACGCACACAGAGTGTGGTTATCAGCTGCAGGGGGGGAACCACATCAACATGTAGTAGAACGTTATCTACAAACAGGTCAATGCTATTTAGCTTTATGAAGTATATTAAATGTTGCATTAGTTAAGGCAAACTCTTTAACATGATTGGTGTACATGTCAACGTAATTTATAAAAACAAAAGAAAGATGTGCTCATTTGAACCGCTGTTCACACTTAAAATCATGATCAGAGTTCACACTGCTCATGTGTTCATAATATAATGGCCATTGTGACTGGCATGAGTTAGCTCACTCATGCAAAGCACTCCCGGCTGAGCTAATGAATACACTTGGTACTCATTAGCTCAACGTGAATAAACAAAAAGTGGAACTAAACATGCTCCGCGCATGGATCAGACCTACGGAGGAAAAGTGCATAGTCATTCAGTCTCACGTGGGAGAAAACTTTGCATGCAGTACCTACTGACAAAAGCGAAGCTGCGATAGTGAAGAGGAGGTAGATGCAGTTGAAACTGCATACAAGTGTGCATAGACCAAACTTTCACAGATGTTCACTGATTTTGTTTATTGATTTATTTAATTGTAATTACTGATGCATTTCCCACAACTCCCCTCTCTTCAAAACAAGAGTCCATGGATGCTGAGGTGCTGCACTCTGCTCAAGCAGAGCATGGCTCACTTTTGCTAAGGCAGCTAGAGAGGATGAGAACAGCTAAGGAGCTCACTGACGTGGTGCTGCTAGCTGAAGGGATCCCCTTCTATTGCCACAAGGTGGTGCTGTCTGCATTCAGTCCTTACTTCCAGGTAAAATAGTCAGGAACAATAAACTGTATGCTTGAAGGAAAATGAAGAACACTATTTAAATTATTTGCAATGCAATTATTTTTATTTTCCTGTAAAATACCTGAAGATATGCAATACTCAAAAGTACTTATGCACTACATAAAATTACTTCCATATTACTTATAATTATAAACATAATACTAAAATCTACTTACAGTATAATTATTTCTTTGTTTCCGGTAATTTCAAATAAAATACATTGGAAATTATGTTGTATTGCAGGGGAATTAAGCCATTTGTTGCAGGCCATATTATAAAGTGTTACCATATTTTTTATTATTTTTTTCTGAACTGCTCCAAGCAAATGTATTAATGATACGCAAGGCTGTAGTTGTATCATTTCTTACTGTTCTGGTGAATCATTGTGTCCAGGCCATGTTTACATGTGGTCTGAAGGAGACGCAGGGAGGAGAAATACCACTCAGAGACACTTCTGCACAAAGCTTAAGGCTGCTGCTGGACTACATGTACTGTGGCGAGCTCCCACTAACAAACAACAACATCCAGGGAGTGGCCGTTGCTGCCTTTCTGCTACATATAGACGGAGCCTTCAGGTGGGGTGAAACTGACAGAGGGGTACTTGGTAAAGGTGTCACCTGTTAAAGTGCAAGTTTTATGCTTAAGAAGTACTCTCCTTGTTTTTACTGAGGTAAGGTTGTGTCAGAGTCACATGGAGGCCTGTATGGACCCGTCAAACTGTGTTGGTCTGTACCACTGGGCCAGGAACTTGGGAGCAACTAGCCTCGCTGACTGTGCCTTGCGATATCTTTGTCAACACTTTTCACAGGTAGGGTTTAAGTATTACCAATGTGAAATAATCCCTCAGTCATAGTCTTTAAAAATTGTTCATGAACCTACGATTAATGAAGTTAGGCCTGCCCTAAATTATCAGAAGAATCAAAGTTCAGTGAAGCTTTTGAACACTGAGGCAATCTCTGAATATCTTTTGTTCATTTTGCAATGTTGTTCTTATTTTATCTTATTTTATTTTATCTTCATTACTTATACTGTCTTTGTTTAACTAGGTTTGTGAAGAAGAAGAAGTGCTAGAGCTGAATGCTCAAAGTCTTGGGGAACTGCTTGGCTTAGATGACCTTAACGTATCACAGGAGGAGGTTGTTTTGGAGCTGGTGCTGCGCTGGGTGGAAAAGTGCAGGGGTGACTCAGAAAGGGAAGCCCAGGCTGTGGAGTTGCTCAGGCACGTCCGACTGGAGCTTGTGGATCCTGGATTTCTCCGTAAAGCAAGGAGGAGAAACCCGGTATGAAGAGATTGGAATGAGGTCCAAATATAATAAGGAGCAAGACTATTTATATTTGTCCTGAGATAAGTATATAGATATATCATTCTTATACTTATGATTCTCTCAGGTGCTTCTGCGGAATTCTGAGTGCTTTGGGATGATTGATGCTGTTCTCCAGACGTCAGGTCTCTGCGAGGCCGCAGCTCCTCCTCGCCGAGCTCTTCGCTATGGCATGGAGACAACAGATTTGCTCCTCTGTTTGGGTGGTGTGAATAAGGAGGGCGTCCCTGCGCGGCGTGGAGGACTTGCTGACCTCAGTTTTTGCTTCGACCCCCATGTTAAGAAGACTTACTACATCCCCTCTCCCCTGAGGGGCTGCAGCATAGTGAGACAGATCACAGCAGGCGCAGTGAGCCGAGAAAACATCATAGTGGTGGCCGTAGAAACAGAAGACCAACATCGAACGAAGGGGGTTGATATCTACAGGTTTTAATCCCTTTGCATATCAGAAATCTTTTTATCAATAGGCACCACACTGAATTAACAAATGAACTACTTTTTTATCTTCCAGGTATGACAGTTCAGAGGAGAACAGCTGGGTGAAGTTGTGCTCAGCAGCTTACAGGGACATGTATGCTTTAGGGCTCATAGGAGATGCCCTCTATTTAATCGGTGGTCAGATGAAAGTGCGTAATCACTACGTCATCACAGACAGCATGGAGAGATGGTCGCTGAAGAGAGGAGGCAGCTGGCTCAGCTTTGCTCCTCTGCCTCTTCCATTAGCCTGTCACTGTGTTGTGACACTGAAGGAGCATCTTTATGTGCTGGGGGGGTGGACACCACAGGTACCCAGACTCACCATCTTAACCCTTTAAAGCCTGAGCCATAAAATAATTGCCCCAAAAATTCATCTTTTTAAACTGAGTGTTTATGGAACCTTCTTACAAAATAAAAGAAAAAATGTATTTGTATATACTGTATGAGTTTGAATTTTTATCATATTTGTTGTGTCTGGCCTTTTTTTTTTTTTTTTACATGGTATTAGTTAAAAATGTAATGTACAATTTATTTAGGTTTTTCACGGGGAAAAAATCATACTGAACTTGTGGAGGTCTCAAAAATTTACAAAAACTTGCCATATAAAATCCACACAAACTGGTTGTTTTTCCCCTGAACATTAACATCAGTATTGTACTTTTATTTATAATCATTTTCGTTTTTTAAAAACAATTCCCACACGATAGAGATGGTGAAATAGTTACTGAAATATTTCTGCTTCTCATTTGTCCAATATGTCCCCATGTCCTCATCTTTTTCTTCATCTCTCTGCCTAAATCTCTCTTCCTGCCTTTCAGGATCACCCTGACGATGAGCCTGACAAGCTCAGCAATCGTGTGTTTCAGTTTGACCCCGGCAAAGACAGATGGACAGAGTGTGCCAGCATGAAGTACTCCAGGTACCGCTGTGGGTCAGCTGTACTCAATGGAGAGATCTATGTATTAGGTCAGACTACCAAAACACATAACTGTATCTATATTAGTATTGTGAAATTTCTGCACTGGAGCAAGAGTAGATGCGTTTGTTTCCAGGTGGTATAGGATGCGATGGAGAGGACCGTGGGCAATCGCGTCGTTGCCAGAGCTCCGTGGAGATCTACAACCCAGATACAGACGCCTGGAGACCAGGACCAACCATCCCCACATCCCTACTTTCCCTTCGAACGAACGCCTCCAACGTAGGAATAGTGGATGGAAAGCTCTATCTCTGTGGATACTACAAGGGGGCTGGTCAGTTACTGAATGCCTGTCAAATAATTTTTAAAATCACTTTTGCATGCTCTCAAATACTTTTTCTCTAATGGCTGCAGGCCGTCATGAGATCATCATCAAAGAACTTTTGGAATTGGACCCTGCAGACAATGTGTGGACAGTTGTGGAAAGACGAGCAGCCATGCACGACAGCTACGACGTCTGTCTGGTGGCTAATCTTAATCCTCGAGATCTCTTCACGCTCCTCCTGGGCCAGTGTGTGTGGAAAGTAAGCGTCTATACGCTAAACCTGGAAAGCCTCATTCAAAAAAGCTTTATTCACTCTTGGTATTTGGAAAAAAGAATAACCAGATTAATTTTCACTATAATTAACTAACAACTTCTTTTTTTGCTATATGAGTATCCAAAGTCAAACTTTAGATAATGCAGTTTTATGTTATATGTCAATGGGACATTAGCTGTAATTAAATATATATTGTGTTGTATGATATGTTCAGTCAAAAGTCTGTTTGTTACATGTCCTGTCCAAGCAATAAATTTTACCTGTAAATGTAAGAATAAAAGAAAAATCAACATTCTGTTCTGTGTATTTTCTATATGTGGTATAAACTGTTAAACTAACATGTGCAGCCTTCTTTAAAGTCACAAAATCTTGCCAATACAAAAGTCCCTTCCACCACTTTAACTCTTCTTTCAGTAAAAAGAAGGATGGCAAGAAAAAAAAAGCTAATTTTATATTTAACAAGCTATTTATTTTGCTCTTCAGTCAAACTACAGAAACCACAGAAACATTGACTGCTACTTGTTTTTGTTTTGTTGTTTTTTTCTCTGTGTTGTCAAACATCACTTGGACTGAAAGGATGTCAGCAGAAGAACTTGGTGACCTCTTAGTGAGAAAACCTTTTAAATATATTTTTCTCTCCTTTTTTTGGGATAACTGCATGTTGAAATGATATAATAATAAAATGAAATAATAAAGTCACGTGAAAAAGATGGAGGATTCAGGTGTGTGTTAACGCAATGCCACAATCTTACCAGGAATGGACGTCCAAGTAGATTTGACCCAAGGTCAGACTGTGCAATGCTCATTAACTACAAAAATCCCAAAAGTTACATCTCAGACTCTCCATGCTTCAATCAACATGGTAGAACAATGAACACCAATGAACACATCTGTATACCAAAGTATTCCAGGGTCAGATCTGAAGACAGTGGGTCATACAATCGGAAATTCCCAAGCATTCACACAATACCTGGTCTTTCATGCACTTTTTTAAACGAATAATAGTGATATAGTCGGTCTAAAAAACCTCTACATTGCCCTTAAAAAAACAACATTTCAATTCATTAAGATGAATGCAGATTTCACTGTAGTATTTGATACAGCAATCTTGAGATAACCTAGCGCATACTTCCAGAGTTCTTTGAAATTGCCATTTTGTGAGACCTTGATGATGATAGATGATGCCGATAGTCTGGGAGGCTAAATTTAATCATGTTTTAGACAACAAGTGTCCTCGCGCAAGGATACAAGAGCAGGTGTGGGCTGGTGGGAGGTGCGCTTGCAAGCATGAGAAACTAATCTCACATTCTCAGGACAGTCATTCAACTTCGCCACTCAGGGTGAATAAACATGCTAGTAGAAAGGTGGTGGCTGATTTTGGCCTTGGGTGAGTATTTTTAAAATCATCTGCCAATCTGCTGTGTTGTTTGTGCCTTTTTCTGTGTCTGATTTTGATTAATGATGGCTGCTAATAGTTACAGGTTGTGTTGCTTGTGTTGTAAAAGGACTGTTGACTAGGCTAATTTAGACTCCTATGTTATTAATCACCGTTGTCATCTTACATTATACGTCCGACTTTCTTTTTATTCTTTTTTTTTATTCCCAGAATGTATTATGTGCATCTACAGCAAGCCCTTACAGCAGAAGAGAAGGTGTTTTTTCCAAATAACAGAAAGTACAAAGCATAACTACAGGCAGAATAAGAAATACACTGCTGCGGGCAGTGTGAGCGGGTCAGTGCAAGTTTGTGAGACCACCGACTGTTGTGTGGGCTACTACCGGATCATTAACGGCACACCAAAAGCTGATGTTCTTGGTAAGAAGCCTGAATGTCTGGGCAAGTACGTGGAGTGTATACCGGGTGATTGAAAACAACAACAACAACAACACATTTTTAGCACATTAGCAAAAAAAATCTAATGATTGATAAGCTAGTTTAAAGAAAGCCCCCGTGCCAATTGTAACAGCTGAAATGTGCCATGTGCTGTGAAGTACAATGAAGTATGTAATATTGTTTGTCGTGCTCCTGATTTTTTGATTGCAGCTTGTGACAGAATTGAAAAGTCATGCCCAGATGAAACCTGCAAGGCACAAACACGCATCAACAATCAATTCTTGACGTGCATGTGCAACACAGACCTCTGCAATGGCAACATTACTTGGGGAAAAGAACAGACTTCACACCCCTACTCTTATTTTTCAGGTATGGTATTAATAAGGTTATATAACCGTGAATTACTAAATAAATGTATAATTTAAGAATAATATTTCATAATACAATTAGAAGCATTTAAAAAGCCTAAAACACTTCTTGTCCTTCCCGAAGGCAACACCACAGGAATTTGTGCCCCTCGGGGAATCAAACCAAAGATCTTTTTCTTGTTATGCTCTTGTTATACTGAATATATATTCAGGTGGTTGACAAATTTAAGGAAAAATCAACATTAAGTGTAACATTACCAGACACCCAACACTTGGCGTTGATTTGTCAGTATCTGGAGCTTTCTTGGAGGGAGCAGTTAGCCAACACCATGCCAGCAAATGGCTCACACACCATTACAGAGATCTCTAGCTCAAATCGTTGTGTTTTTCCTTTAATTCTTCACCCATTCGCATGTGCGATAGATATGATCATTCATTCACAATTCAACTGGCACCTAATCCTTTTTTCTCCCCTTTTTAGTCGACTTCATGAAAAGGCTGTGAAACCTCTGGTTGGGATTTTGCTCTTTATGTGTTTCTGGATCGTTGCTGCTCAATGGGAGAAGTTGCCTAAAAAAGAAAAGTAAGGTTCTTTTTTCTTCAAAAACATTAGTTATGATTTAAATACCACTTGAGTAATTCAGTTTGACCTGACTGACTCCACTGCAAAAAAAAAAGAAAGAAAAGAAAAAATAGTGAATCTTCTTTTACACCTTCAAAGTATGCTTTACCCTCAGATTTGTCCAGAGAAGTCCAGCGTGCAGGGCAAAAACACTCAAATTCAGTTTGTTATTTTCCTAAAAATAACAATGTCACTTTTAGTTTTAAAGAAGAATTTTGCAGATTTTTAAAATAATGTTTTCTTGTTGTCTTTCTAAAAAAAAATTCAAAATCACTCTATGTGTCTGTATGTTCATCAATATGAAGAGATGCACCTACCTGTTTATGAAATGCCAGGCCTGCCAAAATGAATTAATTAAATACATCGTTAAATAATTGATTAAATGTGCCAATAATTAATTAAAATTTGAATAAATTAATTAAATACATATTTATGACATTTAATATAAATGTCATAATTTTATGCTATTTAATGCTATTTTAATGCTATAATTTAATTAATTATTCATTTTGGCAGTCTTAATCCCTAGGGTCAGGACTGCCAAAATGAAATAATAAAATCTGACCTTAATGAAATAATTAAATGTGTCAATAATTAATTAAAATATGAAATAAATAATTAACAATTAATTAATTAAATAAATATGTCCAAATATGTATTTAATTAATTAATTACATATATATTTTGATTAATTGTTGACACATTTAATTAATTATTTCATGATGTATTTATTTATTATTTTACGGTCTATTTAATTAATTCATTTTGGCAGTCCTGGCATTCCATACTTGTTGAGTCATTCTCTGGGATGTGTAACTTGCGTGAATTTCATTAAGGGATAACATTGCATGTGATAAAAGTTGACAACAAGCTGGCCAGCTCAGAGGTTGAAGACTGTGTTTTGTTTAAGGTCCATTTTCTGCCTTCAGTTTTACATTTTTAGTGTTTAATATTTGCATTGCATGTTCACATCAATCAACTGTGATGAGATATTAGGTTTACTATTTTTAGTATTAATATGGTAATAATGTGTCCATTTGTCTTTTTTAATTCCACAGAAGAATAAAGCTATTGTTTCCACATTTTCTCAACTTAAATTGAGTTCCCATGATGTCTTGGCCTTGAAATGCCTTCATTCTATGTGCTACGCTGACCTTGTTTTTATCTGTGTTACGGTACTCCCTCTGCTACTCTTCAGTCACATTTCCATGCTCTCAGTAACTAATCAGGAAGCTTTCAAATGAATGGTGGCTTTATTGTACTACCAGATTACTTTCTATGAGTGGCAACTAAATCACTTCTTTAATATAATATTTCAGAGAAGAATCTACAGTCCCTCAGTCATGATTACCACATCCGACCCTCCTGTTCCTGCCAAATGACAAAGACCTCTGAGATCGACATCAGTCAGATCGAGCTACAGCAGGTATGCTCTGCTATGAAACAGGTTAATTCCACAGTAGGTAGTGTGCAAATTATCAGCAAGAAATGCATACAGGTTCTGATACTTTACTTGTTTATGTCCTGCAGATTGTGGGCCGAGGGCATTTTGCAACTGTTTTTCAAGGGACATACCAGGGCTCTGTGGTGGCTGTCAAATTTTTACCTGCAGCCTATGAACATAATTTTAACACAGAAAAGGAGATTTATGAGCTACTGCTGTCAAAGCATACTAGCATTGTGAACTTTCACGGTGCTGGGAGGAAACCAGATGACAAAAGCTGGTTCATCGTGCTACAGTTTGCTGAATATGTGAGTGAAAACCTTTGCACGAAGACAACAGCTGCTCAAGGAAAAAACTGCATGAAACAGACCAGAGAAATATTTGTAAATAATACTAAGAGTCTGTTACAAGTGACAAATAAAATATATAGGTAAAAGAAAAATATTTATTCAAATTATCTAAAGTAACGTGAGTAAATGTTAAAGAAAAATGAATAAATGAACAGGCACTACAATAAAAATGTAAAATTATATGTCAGGTTAAGCCACTGTGTTTAAAAATATTTATTACACCAGCTATTCTACCCACATCTCTTATTTAATCACAATGATTTCAGCTCCTTTTTGATCCCATTGGAGACTGAAGGAAACATGTCGCATGATGTGGCTCATTCATCATTAAAACCATTTCTGATGAGATGTCTAGTCCGAGACAGAATTATCGTAGAGTAAGGCTAATAAAATTATTGCAAACACTAAGTGGAAACCACTGTAAAGATTTTAAGATGGGTATACTGAACAAAACCATTAATAAAGGTTTAATGGGCAGGGGTCAGGATTGCTGCCTCACAGCAGGGAAGGTTCCTAGTTTGAGTCTTTCTGTGTGGAGCTCTCACATTCTCATAGTCAGAAGACATTCATGTCATATTAAGCTGTTATTCTAACCTGGACATAGATCGGATAATCCGGTACTGTATGGTTAAACCTTGTAGGACTTCAGTTCATCAGTAAGAGTAGAACAGCTCTACATAAAGTTTAAAACTTATGCTAATGTGTGAAACATAATTGCTTTTCTATATTTATGGTTGAATAGTTTATGTTCCTTGGCTTTAAGTCTATAGCGCTTTATGTATTTGAAACCACTGTATGCTTCAGGTACGAATGACTATTATCCCTTTGATTTCAGGGATCTCTTCATTCCTTTTTGTCAAAACAAACCACGAGCTGGATGTTCTCACTGAACCTGTGCCAGTCGCTATCACAGGGACTTTCCTATCTCCACTCTGACCTTCTCAGCCATGGTACTGGCCAGAATAATATTGCAACAAATGCATGTGTGCATGGGTTATCTGTTTGATGTGGGAAGCATAGAGTGCATGTTTTTAAACTATTATCATCAAGAATAAAGATGAGTTGTTTTTATCCAAACAATGGATCTACTGCAGTGATTCATCTAATGTGGCCACAAATCTTAAATAATGATAAGCTGTTTATGTGAGGTTGTCTTGGTATGTGAGAGTAAGCTACGGGAACAAAATATTGTTTATTGGATTTTTCATACAGATTTGCACAAACCTCCTGTGGCCCACAGAGACCTCAGCAGCTCCAACGTGCTGGTGAAGGCGGATGGTACCTGTGCCCTGTGTGATTTTGGATGCTCCACCATTCTGCGTTCTTGTTCAGAGCCTTACCGCAGGCACAACCAGAATAAAAACACGAAGGTGAGACACACGTACTACTGTTTATCCACTCAAATCCTATTATCTAAATAACAAAACAAAAAAACTTGAAGACCTAGACTTGCTGCTGTTTTTTGAAGTAATTAAAATTTCACACTAGAATTACATGAAATGAAAACATCCAATATTATTAGTTATTTCTAATAGATAAATTTGTATTTTTGTAGTGTATTCAACTGGGCACGCTGCACTACATGGCTCCTGAGATCCTGGAAGGCTTTGTGAACCTGAACGAAAGCATGTTTCTCATGCAGGGTGACGTTTACGCTTTGGGTCTGCTGCTGTGGGAGATCTGGATGTGCTGCTATGATTTATTTGAAGGTTAGTCATTATGAGTAGATGATATGATGTTATGATGTTCAAAAATAAGTCCAAGGCTCTTTAGAGTAGTACAGAAGGCCAAGGTAAAGTTATTCAGAGTACTTAAACAGCTTGGCAAACTGTAAAAAGGTTGCTGTATATTGTGTAGCTGTAAAGTGCAGCTTTATTTGACTAGAAATTAACTTTTTTTTTTTTTACATGTAAGGTACGTACTACAAGAAAAAGCTTTTGTGTTTCTGTTCATGGAGTGAAACTGTGGAACAGTTTGAATGTGGAATTAAAGCAATGTCCAAACAGAAAACAGTTGAAAAAGAGTTATAAAAAATATGATCTTCTCAAACTATAAATAAAGGGAAAATATTGATAATAAGTGAATGTCTCTATTTAAAAAAAATCATGATGTGATATTATAGTATATAGTATATATTATTTCAGAAATCTGTTCACTATTTTTATTACAAATTATATCAGTAAGGAAGCTGACTAAATATTAACTCATAACTTATGGAAAAGGGGTGGGATTAAATAAGTGTGTACTTCTTCCCACTCCCTTTCAACATGTAAATGAATCAGAACGGTACCAATATTGAAATGTATTGACTTTTGTATTGTATTTTTTCTCTCTCTGTGTGTAAATGTGTAAATGTATATTGTTTACACGTTTGAAATAAATCAACAAACAAACAATAATGGTGCAGCAGTGCAAATGATAAATGTCATGTCATACACCTGTGTGTTTCTGATGTGTTTGGAGTCAAATATGATACTTTTAATGTAGTCTGAATTTAGAAACAAAAAACTGCAGGTCGTTCAGTTTTCTCTGCTTTAAGGCGAGCCTATTATTGTAATGGGTTGTCATTATCAACAGTACAATTGCAGGCTGTTGCTAGAGTGTCCAGCTTTCATTCCTCTCAGAAAAGATCAATTACCACACTGGCTTTTCAGTGGGTGTGTCACTGAAAGGGGAAAACCGATCTGAATCAGAAACTGGTGAATAGTGCGCTCCAGCCGGCCTGGTTTCCCAGTTGCTTGAAATCTGATAGTTAATGCATTGGTTTCTGGGCTGACAAGTCATATTTTCAATTCACTAAGCCTAGAAAAAACTAATAGCACTGCTTCCACCTGCAGGCGGAGCTGCACCACAGCATCTTTTGCCATATGAACTAGAGCTGGGAAGCAATGTAACACTGGAGAGCCTCATGCTGTACGTGTCCTATATGGACAAAAGACCCTGTATACCTGAACACTGGGAACTGCTACCACAGGTATTCTTGCATAGGAGCTTTGTGGTACCACTTACACCTGTGGTGTCTGTAATGTGTGGACTGAATGTTTATTGTTCTCAGGGAGCTGCGCTGAGGGAGCTCCTGGAGGATTGCTGGGACAGTGATTCAGAAGCCCGACTGACAGCTCACAGTGTTGTGGAAAGAATAACCTCTCTTCAGTCTTCTTACTCTCTGTGACTTCTTTTTCTGTTGTCTTTTCAGGTAGACATGATTTTGTACTGCTTTCCTTCAGAGACCTTTAGTAAAAGAGTCTTCAAAGAATGCCTTAACATTTAGTGGCATTTATAACTTCATTTCATTTATAACTTTATTTCTCCTAATCAGAATGAGAGAGAACCTGCACCTGCATCAGCTGCCATAATGATCTCTCATTTGGCAGTTCTGATATAAAGTGAACTCTGATAGCATTACTCAGCAGGCTCATAGGCATTTCTGTCCCAGTTTACTCAGAGCTATACTGACAAGGAGACTGAATTTGATCTCATTAATACCACTGACGCCTTACTTCAGCAGGAACTGGTTTCACTGTTTCTTTTAAAGGCCACAGGATTTGTGTTCCTGCTATGGAAAACCCTGTGGTATATATTACAAAAGAGAACTGACCAAGGTAGCAGCCATGCAAGTTCAAAACATCTCAGAAATGCAACAAATATCACCCAAAAAGCAAATGTTTCATACATATAAACTCAATTTAAACTAAACAGTCACTCCTAAAAAAAAAAGAAAAAGAAAAAAGATCAGATCAGAGCGTTTCTTTTGTTTCTTACTAAATATTCCATGATCAACTGCAAGTGGGATTATTGGAAACTGCAAGTATTTATTTCAGTTTTAAATTTCAGGCTAAATCTAATTTTTAGGTCTTCAAACACAGAAACATGAAATTCATGTTTTATTGACATTTATTCTTCATTAACTTCAGTATCTCAATGATTGAGTGCAATAACTGTTGAATCCCAGGAGACTCCCCCAGTGCATATATCTTACACTGTGTAACTTAGCTGCCTTTAAATTAATGTGCATAATGTTACCTTTTTAATCCCATTTATCACTTATGAAAGCGAGGATGGCAACAGGGACAAACTCCAAGCGTACACCGTTTGACTGCTGTGGCGGAGCTTTGAAGGTGATGCAGAATACCAAATATAATATTCATTTAAAAATGTATAATCAAGGAAACTTGTGAATTAGAGAATTTTCATTTATTAAATTAATTATAAAGCTTATTTTAAAACTGACCACTAGATGTCACTGTTCACTCACATCTATTTGTTTCCAGTGGAAACAATGGATTGTGATCTCATCACAAATCTATTCTTAACACTACAACAAGGAAAAAAGCCAGCATGTTCAACATGTGGCCACATTCTTCTGGCTTACACTTGAAATATATTTATTTAAGCATTTTGTTGTTTAAACTTTTGCATTCAACTGAAATGTTGTTTCCATGCAAAAATGTCACTGATGTTTCAGAGATGCAGGCTCATGCCTCAGCAGCATGTCTTTTGATCTCCAACCTTCAAACACAAGTTTAAAACTGTTTCTTTGGCATTGCCTTATTGTATGGTGCATGCACTGAATTCCAGTATGTAACTGTCATTACAAATGTTGCTGTGATTAAGTCACTGTGCTTAAAAGTTTGCACAAAGCTCCAAAAATATGACTTTATGTGTCATCAAATTTTAACAACAGTAGAGAAACAAATGAGAAAGAAGTATTTGAACCAGTACAATATGCTTGTGGGGGGTAACCCAACGAAGGAGTCAAATCCACAAAGAACAGTAAACCTCATTTTAACTCCTGCCCTACTTTTAAGCCCACTTTCTGTTAGTGTTCTTTTGATGTTACTAACCACAAAAGCCAGAGACGTCATGTACAGCAGTCTAATCGTCTTGCAGATATTTTGGGTGATTTAGTCATGCACGGAAACATCTACTAGAGAGCTCACAGTTATGCTGGTGTCCTGCCTGATGCGGTTTCATTAGAACTAACAAAAGCTTTTCTTTTAATTAAGCAGCAGAGCCACTGTGGTATTTTAAAATGCTATATCTTCAGTTTCAAACACATTGCTTTCCTCAAAATATCTTGTAGCTGTGAACTCCTCGTCCAGCATACGATAAAGCTCAGTCCTTTCAGCTGAAACTGCTACTGACACTAATGATTATTTGGAATAACTTGTAGTTTCCACTTTTTTAAACTCACCTTGTGTCACATAATCTGGAGTGGGACCTGCTGCTGCTGCTTCACTCTCTCTGGCTGTGTTTTAAATTAAGGGCCACACATTACCTGGTGTTAAGTTCTGCTAGGGAAATTTGGCAGATATAGTGCAGATACTGGTTTAATAACTGCTGACAGCTAAACCATCCTTAACTTGTTAGTTGTACTCTGCACACAACACAGCCACAGAGCATGTATCTCTCACTGTCCTTGGCTTCTGCTGTCTTATTTCATGACGTTTAACCGAGGTTACTTTATCTATAACAGTTTTTTGTTTCTTTGTTTTACTGTTTAAAATGTACGTTTTAAATAAAAGAATAAAATCCCCTTTCTCTGACTGCAAAGTCTCTGCCAACTTCCTTAGAGTCTTCAAAGCTCGCCGCATGGCACAGCATCACCACAAATGTCTGATTGAAGTGATGGATTTAGGGTAAATCTGACCCGCAGGACATTCCCCGCATGCCTTCTTCCCCCGTGTTTCTGCAGCTGGGTAGGTCAAGTATTCGCTGGAAAAACCCAAATTAATCCCAAACGAGTGTGACGCTCGGGGATGTTGCCTTGTGGAGGCTCCACCCCTCGCCTCGGAGCGTGTGGTTCCCGTCGCTCCTGTTGCTGTGTTCCTGAGACTGAGAGTGGTAGTAGAAAACAACAGCTGGGCCGAATAGATCAGACGGCTTTGGGGTATTTCTTAATTTTCAGACCATTACAGAAGCCACCTTTAAACGTGTGAGACTCTATATGGACAACCCGATCTCGCTTTTTATCAAAACTCAAAGTGATTTGGGGATCCGGTCCCGAGGAAAGCTGCTCCTGACAGGTGCGCAAAGTGCGCAGAGAGGATGGGCAGACGTGAGGCGGACAGCAGAGGCGCAATGAACACTAGCGGACGCTCCGAGCTGGGCTGCCTGCAGGACGCGGCGTCCAGCAGCCAGCATGGCGGCGAGCAGTCACCGAGAATGGACAGCCGCAGTGCCTGCAACGCGGAGAAGCGACAGAGAAACATGAAAGTAGGCGTGGAGGCGCTGGGCCAGGCATCCACAGCCACAGCGTCCATGGAAGTAAAAAAGCATCAGCACAAGCACAACTTAAAGCACCGTTATGAGGTGATGGAGACGCTGGGGAAAGGCACCTACGGCAAAGTGAAGAAAGCGGTGGAGAGAGCGAGCCTGAAGACGGTAAGATGGTCACCATAACCCATCATATCATACTGCCTCAAGCTTTTCGGAGCTATGTGGCTGAAGGACTCGTTATTTCCTAAACAAAGGGCGAAATGTGGTGAAAGGAAACGATCAATTATCAGTTTCTGAAATTGATCTGACCTCTTAATCTCGTCTGCTGACCCTGTAAAAAGCCTATAAAAAGTGTAATGTGATTCCCATGCTTTTACTTTTCGCCTGTGTCTTCATGCGTCTGTGCTTGCGTGCTGCACTTGCCACAGTGTTGCTCAGTGGTAATTAAATATTAATTTGAAGGTGGAAAGAACTTCGTGGGGGGCGCTCTGCGTGTGGTAGGGTATGCGTTGATCCTGAACCCATTTCTTGTGCTGCCAGCTTGAGATGCCTTTGGTCTGACTCACTCAGCAATTGAAAAAGGGGATAAAATCACTACAATAGGTCTGCTCCAACTAGAGTCTGACCCCTAAAAACCCAGACTTAAGCACACACACAGAGAGAGCGAGACATAATACCATAACAAGTTTCTATTTAACTTCACAATCTGAATATCTAGGTTAAAACAGAATGTGGTGCCAGATTAGTTTGAATAATCGTGGGTTTATGTCTGGTCAGACCTTAATCCCTCCCTCTGTGCTGTGATCTGAGAGGACGGGGGTCTCATCAGTTTCCTTTCTGGTTTATTTTAGTAAATAAACACAGTTCCATAATCTGATTGCGACAAAAAAGATGATCCTGATTAGAGTGAGTTTCTCACAATTTGTCTGGCTCCTTCAACTGTGATTGCCAGGTCTCCTCACTGATAGTAACCCCCGCCAGGTGTGGAGACGTCGTAGCCCTCACCAACTAGAAAATGTCTCAGCATATCAGAGATTGCCTACCCCCCTTCCCTCAACCCCCACCAGTTTGCTTACAGAGCAAATCATTGTCAATCCTCTATTGTACACCTTGTACACCTATGACTGCACACCAACCCAGCCAACTAATGACATCGACACGTATGCCAATGATGTCCTGACGGTGCTCAGAAAATAACCTGAAGCTTAACTCCCTTAAAACAAAAGAACTCATAATGGACTTCATGAGGCACAGATAGGTCTACTCCCCACTCATTATAAATGCAGAATGGGTGGAATCTGTAGAATCACCCACATCTCCATGGATCTCACCTGGAGCCACAACACCCTGGTAAAGAAGGCCCAACAGCAGCTTCATTTCCTCTGTGTCCTGTGCAGAGCGTAATTAACATCACCCAAAACATCAGTCACTGCCCTCTACCACCCTTGGAAGCCATCGCCAGATCCTCCTATCTCAGGAAAACCAGGGCCATCACAGGCGACCCTTTGCACCGCGCCAACCACCTGTATGACCTGCTGCCTTCTGGTTGGCGCCTCAGGTCAATCAGGTCCCACACCTTCAGACTCAAAAACACCTTCTTCCCCCGGGACATTCAGACTGTCAAAAAACACTATCTCCCCACCCCCCACCCCTGCCCAATCACCTCACTAATCTGAGCCATGGCCTGAGTTACCCTCATCACTCATGCCACTCACACACGGACTCTATTCATACCAGACCATTTCTTTGCATGACTTTCAAGCACTTTGCAACTTGTTTTCTGTTGTGTACAATTCTATTCTATTCTAAATCTTAACATGTAGTGAAGCATGTATAAGAGACTGCTGGTAGGATACAGAGAGAGGAACAAGGCCATGTAGTGTGTGTGTGTGTGTGCAGGGTGAGTGGGATTGGTAGGACAAGGGGGAAAAGCTGAATTCCTTGAGCCATTAGCAGGCACATACCAAGGATTCTTTGAAACAAAACAGGCATTATTTTTGGAAACAAGGCTAGTGGGCTGTTTTGTGAGCTTGGGGAGATGGGAGAGGAAAGCAGGAAGAAGAGCAGGAAGAGAAGGCACTATCGGTGATTTTATATTAAGGAGCTCACTTGAGACTTGTTCCTGTAAAGTGGTTTTCCTGTGACGCTGCAAGAAAGGAATGTAAGTCATCCTCGTGAATGCACAGGGTAAAGCAAAAGGAAAGATGAATAACCAGCCTTGGTTATGCAAGCTAAGTATTCTGTGGTCACTTACCCTGGTTGGGAGCCTCACTTGTTTTTAAAGCTTAAATATCGTAGGCAAGAAAAAAAAAAAAAAGGAATCGAAGCAATCAGATAATGCCATCAGAAAAAAAATTCTTGTTTCCTTTCTTGCATTTAATGTATATGTCTTTGCCCAGTTTCCCATCAGTTCTGCAATTCCTGGTTAAGGAAAGGGACGGCTTAAGGCTGTGTGTAGATGATTGGAGGTCAAGGGTCACTCTGGCAGGAAGCCTGTATAATCCTGCCGCTAAATCGTTCACAGATGCAGCAGGGACCTTTAGTGCTGCTCAGGCTCCTGGGATACATTTGTGTGTTTGTGAGAATAGCAGGGTAGGAAGGAAGTTGGTGCACACCCCAACCCCATGATGACTTCATACAGACAAACACACCTGCATTAAGTCAAGACTGGAGTCAGCAGGAAAACAAGAAGGGGATGGGAAAGCCAGTACATCCCTTTGCACATCTAAAATTGCCATGCCATCATAATATAGGCCGTGATGATGTCAGAGAATGCCTGAATGACTCCCACATGCTGCGTTGTGTTTCCTACACATGTGAGGTTGCAGTTTTTAGAGGAAACAATGAGATGTTGTTGGTGAGAAGGATACTTTAGAGGTCATATCTCTGTGTGATGCATCCGCAGGATATTTGCATGCATAAGGGTGAGATCACACAAACACAAACAACCACAGCTTCCTCTACTCACACATGGCCCCTTGAAATCGGTCAGATAAAATGCTCACTTTGCCCTGAACCATACCCAGAGGGTCTGTATTCCCTGTGTCATGTGTCACTTCAAAGTCTTGGTAGTAAATTAGAGCTGAGACGGCAGTAGAATTTTTTGACTCCCAGTCTATATCTTGACGTGTCTAATCCATAACTTTTATCTGTTATATTGCACTAAATCATCCCAGTAACTGATTTTACAGTCTCCCCTTCTCTTCCTCACATTGCTTTAAGTATTTGGGTCATAAATGGCTCTTTAGTGAGTATCAGAATCTTCCTCCCCAACTTTTTAATATCTGCCCTTCAGCTGATGACCTCATAAATCAGAAGGTCACTTCAGTCTCAGGGGTTCCCTGGATGGTGTTCGTGTTGTGTTGCATAACTATCATGGTTGATGGAGCGTGCGAACTGTGTCTCTTCCATTTTTTCAGAGACAGTTTTGACCTGTGGGAGCTCACCCACAGGGACATGCAAAATTATACAGCGCATGTTTCGTCCCATGTTTAAATATCGGCCTCACAAATTAGTCCCATGGCTTCAGCTACTTGTTATATTCCACGTCTCTGTTGTCCTTTGTGTATTTTAGGCACACTCCGATGCCTCGTTGTCTGCCTGCATGCACTTGTCTCGTCTTTGTAAAGTCTTGATTATGTGACACTTATTCTATCCAACCAGTTTTAGAGGTTTGTTTTAGGATGTACGTTTTTATTGCGGGCCTGCGTGTGTGTGTTCAGAAGCTTCGGGTTGCACCGGTGTATAGGATTAAAGAAGCAGAGTGTGAACACTGCAGCTGTCAACCTTCTGCCTCTGAACATCTCACATCACGAGATCTGCTCTCACCATGCAGCCTTTAAACCCACATAATCATGTCTAATACCCAGAGATTTTATTTGTGTATGAGCGTGTGTGTTTTTAAGCATCAACAGTATGTACAGTATGCCTTTGTTTCCATGTTTGGCTGTGCAGATGATGCATGAACTGTTTATTTATTTGTTGCTTTGATGGAGGTAAAGCAGAAAATGGTTAAATTTGTGTGTTTTCTGAGGAATTTATGGAAATTAAATCTACTGGCTCAAGTTTTATTACTCAGTCACTAGATTTAACACATGGTGTGTGAAATTTGGACACAACCTTTTTTGTATAACATCCTCTAAACTTTGTCTTCCTTCCAAGGTGGCGATCAAGTCAATCCGCAAGGAGCGCATCACCGATGACCTGGACAGAATTCACATCCAGAGAGAGATTGAGATCACATCTTCACTCAGGCACCCCAACATCATACGCTTCCATGAGGGTAAGATGACACTGACACACCTTCCCACGTATCAGACAATTTCATAGTTTGGTATCCAGCTAGCGTTTAGGCAGTGAATATTTTAAAGAAAGTCAGTCGAAAGATATTAAGTTCCACAACACACACAGCAGCATTTACAGCAGTGTTGTTCAACAATGCCAGGGGCTAAGGGATAACGCTGGTAATGCTCACAAATCCTATTTAAAGCCCAAAACCAACAATGACACGACCCAACTAAGTATTTCCTATTTGCACAAAGAATCGTACACATGGCTTCTTACTCCGTTCCATAAACTTGCATTGTTGTCAAATACTTAACTTAAAATCATACCACTGATGCACTAATTTGGGAAAAATATCCCAAAACTACTACAAATACCACTCTGAGTCAATTCAGGCTAAACCACCAAAATACTCACTGCAGCAAGAAGTAATCTCCCCAGAATGATTTGCTAAAAGCTACAGCACCCAGAAATGAAACAATATGATTGAAAAGAATTGTAAAACTTCTGAAACAGCCTTGAGAGATGGTCTTTGGTATCTTGTTTCATCATCTCGTAGTGTTACTTAACAATAAAAATAGAAGATTTTTACCCTTTTTCACTAAAGGTCTCCCATTTATTGTTGGATGGGTATTGTTGTTCAATAGAACAAATGAGGAGGATGTTATAGTCCATCAATAAGATAAAAAATCCCAGTTAGCCCCACACCTGTCACTATACTTAAGTATATTATTTCGATTGGTAGCCATTCATCAGGTGAGACTCTTTTAAAGTTGTACAAATGACAGAAACTGCAGATATTTCTGTTTCTATGAAGATTTATTGAAATCAATAAGCATTTGCATACACGGATTACACAGGAGTTGAAAACCTACACAGCGAAACATCATTAAAGGTTTCTGTTTTCCTGTGTTGACAGTGTTTGAGAGCCGGGATAAGATTGTGATTGTGATGGAGTACGCCAGCAGAGGAGAGCTGTATGATTACATACAGGAGAGGAGGCGACTGCCAGAAACAGAAGCCCGCAGCATCTTCAGACAGATTACATCTGCTGTCCACTACTGCCATAAGGTTTATACACACCAAACAACCTACCCACATGTGTTCTGCAGGTGCCCAACAGGAATACATTACAAGTTAGCAAATTGCACACAGGCACGTGTGCACACATGCAAATACTGTACCGCTTAAACCAATAAATCCTAATCCTATTACTGCAGAAAAACTTGACTTGAGTTTTCAGATCTCTTTGGGTTAAGAGCGCATTATAAGGCTCGATTGTTCTTTACAGTCACACACTGACACATTTAACAAACACTAAATGAGCCTCCTTCAACATTACTGTAAGCCTTAGCATAGAAACAAACACTTCTTTGTTTCTCTGATTTATTGTTGTGTACATAAAATCAGGCCAGAAAGCAGGAATTATCGAGGAGTTATTAAGTCCTGTTTAAACAGAAGTGCATTATAGTGGAACTTAGGATATCTGCCTGACTGTCAGCTGAGCTGGACATGAAAAAAAAAAAGGCAGTTGTTTTGCTTTTCTTATTTTGGCAGTTTGGACTCTGTGTGAATCTGCTCACGTTAAACTTATCATTCAGCTTCTGCGTCTCTGTGGTGTGCAGGGTGATGGAATTTGGGCTCCTCGTGCCCTTGAATATTGTCCCAAAATAGACATGAATGTTCCAGAGTGAATGAATTATTGAATGTTTGTCAGCGGTATGCGGTGCACATGGAAAGATGAGCAAGGCTTCACGAGAAAAATGGAAATAATCGAGGGCCATTCACTGCTCCGTTCACAGGCATTTTAAACGATAGTAAGAATATTGACCTGATAAACCACATCTAACCATATGTGTGTCTGCCGTGCTTGCGGTGCAGTTACATGTAGCACACAAAGCACTGTCTGAGGTCATTGGCCATTTCCTTCACATAAGTGCTCAGAAGAGAATTTAATAAATGAAATAAAGTTTGTTTAAGACGAACTGACATGAATGTTTAAAGTGTCACATGATTTCCTGGGTGACCACACCTAATGAGGTACTACATATGCAATTAATTTTGCTACAAATAGTGTAGATTTTGAGTCATCTGCCTTTTCCTTGCACACTTGTGCTTAATGCCAGTCGGTGGCTCAAACCGTCATCCGATGAAAAAACAGAGCACCTTCTCATGCTTGAGAATAATTAAACAGTCTGATGATCTTCCTTCAGACTCTCCAAGAGCAGGACCTCACGTGTGTTTCTCCTGTCTTGCAGAACGGGGTTGTGCATCGAGACCTCAAGCTGGAGAACATTCTTTTGGACCAAGATTTGAATGTAAAGGTAGGATCCTAAGAAAATACTGTGCACTAACTGAGCCATCTTGCCACATTTCCTGAGCATTTAATAATACATAATTCATAGTTTCCCATTATCATCTGATCCATGCTACGTGGATTGTTTTGCCGCCTCCAACATAAAATGCAAACACAGTGTACTTTCAGGATATATGTTGGAGCATTTTCTACCCAGAGGAATTTCAATGTGTTGTTGAGCAATGCACAGTGAATGTGAAAAAATACAATGTAAGGCCTTACAAAAGAACCCAGGGAATATTTCTTGCCTTATTTGGGCAGAGCTGTGCATGGTCAGCAGGGAATGCCGGGAATTTAGCGACAATCTTGAGGATTCATGCCAGTCAGGGGGTTTACGTATGTGTGCTCTGTCTGTCAAAAGAAAACGCTATGTGCAGACTTCTCTGCGGGTCTTCATTCGCTGCCAACCACATCACCGGAGGTTCACCGCACCGGCCTTTCTCAGCATCTGCTGCAGGAAATGACCGAGGCTCTGTGCAATGCGTTGTTATGTCTGCACAATAGCTGCTTAATGGCATCTGTATGGGGCAGAGAGAGGCGGATTAGGTCATGTCAAGTTTAAAATAGAATATTAGTCTGTAGAGTGTAACTTTGTGTTTGACTTTGTTTTTGTAAGCATTTGGTATTCATTCATTCACTCTTCCAGCTTCATGAAGAACTGTCTCACTATAGGCTGAATGCATGCAAACATATGGGAGTCCAAAGAAATGTGCTAATTGCCACTGGATATATATGAACAGTGAGCTGGCTTGCATTTACAGTGTTGTCTTCTTCAATGAGGTCTTTGTTTCCCCGTATCTCTCTACCATGGAAGTGAAGCTGTCATTGTGAATATTTTTAACACCACGAGGGCTGATAGTGAGCCAGCATGCATGTTTATAATCTTTGCAGATAGAGGAGAGACACAGTATGTCTGCGTATGGCTTTCGGAGCCTCGAGTGAGTGATTGTTCCGTTACGTGGGCGTAAGCAGCCTGATGCTTTTGGCCCGCTCCCCTTTTCCTCGCTCACACTTACTCTGGCAAAAGCTCAGCATACCTGCAGTATTTTTGGCTCCTTTAAAAGGAATTGCTTTTGAGTTATTGTGTATTTTCTTTTCCACGTGACTAAAAGCTTTCCGTACATAGTCACTGAAAAGGAATTTAGATTGCGTGAGGGCGAGTGCTAAAGTGAATGAAACTCAGTGCAGGATTCAGTGTGAACTGATTAGTTCACTGTGACAATATCCTATTAGAGCGATTAGAACATGCTGTAGGTATTACAGGTATTGCACTGCAGTGGTTTGTATCATATCTATCTAATAGACTCCAATTTGTGCATGTAAATGGAGAGTCCTCTTCACACACTGAGGTTAATTATGGAGTTCCACAGGGTTCAGTGCTAGGACCAATTTTGTTTACATTATACATGCTTCCCCTAGGCAGCATCATTAGAAGACATAGCATACATTTTCACTGCTATGCAGATGACACCCAGCTCTATCTGTCCATGAAGCCAGATAACACACACCAATTAGTTAAACTGCAGGAATGTCTTAAAGACATAAAGACTTGGATGGCCACTAACTTTCTGCTTCTTAACTCAGATAAAACTGAGGTCATTGTACTCGGCGCTGAAAAGCTTAGAAATATGGTATCTAACCAGATTCTTACTCTGGATGGCATTACCTTGGCCTCCAGTAACACTGTGAGGAACCTTGGAGTCATTTTTGACCAGGATATGTCCTTCAACGCACATATTAAACAAATATGTAAGACTGCGTTCTTCCATTTGCGCAACATCTCTAAAATTAGAAATATCCTGTCTCAGAGTGACGCTGAAAAACTAGTTCATGCATTTATTACTTCCAGGCTGGACTACTGCAATTCATTATTATCAGGATGTCCAAAAAACTCACTGAAAAGCCTTCAGTTAATCCAAAATGCTGCAGCAAGAGTACTGACAGGGACTAGAAAGAGAGAGCATATTTCTCCTGTTTTGGCTTCCCTTCATTGGCTTCCTGTTAAATCCAGAATTGAATTCAAAATCCTGCTCCTCACATACAAGGTCTTAAATAATCAGGCCCCATCTTATCTTAATGACCTTGTAGTACCATATCACCCTATTAGAGCACTTCGCTCTCGCTCTGCAGGCCTACTTGTTGTTCCTAGAGTATTTAAAAGTAGAATGGGAGGGAGAGCCTTCAGTTTTCAGGCCCCTCTTCTGTGGAACCAGCTTCCAGTTTGGATTCGGGAGACAGACACTATCTCTACTTTTAAGATTAGGCTTAAAACTTTCCTTTTTGCTAAAGCATATAGTTAGGGCTGGACCAGGTGACCCTGAATCCTCCCTTAGTTATGCTGCAATAGATGTAGGCTGCCGGGGGATTCCCATGATGCATTGAGTTTTTCCTTTCCAGTCTCTTTTCTCACTCACTATGTGTTAACAGACCTCTCTGTATTGAATCGTATCTGTTATTAATCTCTGTCTCTCTTCCACAGCATGTCTTTTATCCTGTCTTCCTTCTCTCACACCAACCGGTCGCAGCAGATGGCCGCCCCTCCCTGAGCCTGGTTCTGCCGGAGGTTTCTTCCTGTTAAAAGGGAGTTTTTCCTTCCCACTGTCGCCAAAGTGCTTGCTCATAGGGGGTCATATGATTGTTGGGCTTTTCTCTGTATCTATGAAGCGCCTTGAGGCGACATTTGTTGTGATTTGGCGCTATATAAATAAAATTGAATTGAATTGACATAAAGTTTGAGATATCAGTGTTTTGAGTCTGTGGAGAGACATCTGGACTGAGATCTCTTGTCTTGTAATGTGACAGCTGTTAGTTTGTTTCGCCACTTGACACAGAAAATGAGCGCAGACACATCCAGCAGCTGTGAAAGCTTTGAATAGTGTCAGCAGTAGGAAGAAATAAAAATAATTATTAACAAAATATGTTAATTTGCATTCTTTCTTTTTTGCAGCTGGCTGATTTTGGCCTCTCAAATAATTTCCACAAGGGCACGCTGCTGCAAACCTACTGTGGAAGTCCGCTCTACGCTGCCCCAGAGATCGTGAAGGGGCTGCCATACCAGGGACCAGAGGTTGGTCAACATCCTGTTAATTCCCAGCATTATGGATGTTAGGTTGTTTTAAAATGTTCACAGAATAATCAGTTTTGTTTACTGCAAGACTGGAGGGCTGCTTTTGGTGAGATTACATCATCATTTAATGTCACCACATGTGGCTGGTTTTCTTTTAAAACAACAGCTTTCTAGTACATTAGGTAATACTAACAACTTGCATTGTGGGTACTGTAGGCACCAGATGCTGGCATGAAAAAAAAGCTCTTTAAAATGTAAAAAAAATTATGATGTCGCTGGTTCTGCTGCATTTTTGTGTCTTTCATGAATCCAACATTGTTATTTATATTATTGCAATGCTAAATTACACTAATTTAGCAGTGTAAAATTCATATCTGGATTAGTGTAGCTTTAAACCACAGTACATCTTCTTTTGTTCATGAATATGCTTTAAAAGAATATAATATTTCATTCTGTATGTGTTTGTGTGTCTTAGGTGGACTGCTGGGCACTGGGGGTGTTGCTGTATGCCCTTGTTTACAGCAGCATGCCATTCGATGGGGCCAGTCACACAAAACTCACAGAGCAGATCAGCCAAGGTTGCTATCGCAGACCCAACCCCCCCTCTGGTAAAGCTTCATAACTTTATTTTTTATATATATTTTTAAAGCTGTCAAATGGGATCTGGTTTGTCAGCGTAGTGTCCATAAATAACTGTTGACTCTGTCCCCTCCAGACGCCTGTGCTCTCATCAGCTGGTTGCTGACGGTGCGTGTGGATGAGAGAGCCACGATAGAGGACGTGGCTAACCACTGGTGGGTGAACTGGGGATATGAAGAGAGTGTGTGTGACTGCCCTTCATTTCCACACCAAGAGTGCCCCTCCCCGCTGCTGGCTCGCTACATCGACTGGCAGAATCAGGTTGCTGCTGCTAGCAGTTTGACGGTGGATGCAGACTGCCTGTCCTCAGACTCTTCCGGTCTTCCTCAACACGCTTCCAACCCCTTTTACTTCAGCTTACCTCTAAAGCACGAATGTGGGGGAGGTGCAAGGGTGCGTGGTGGAATATCGAGTCTTAGGAAGTCTCGCAAGGAGAATGCGATTCCCCAGACTGCACAGGGAGCTTGCAGTGACGTTTGTTTAGCAACTGCTTCTTCCGTGGTGATTTCCTCCACTTCCACTTTTGAAAGAAAAAAGCCCAAAGGTATTCTGAAACACCAGAGAAGTTTAGATTCAGTCTTTCACACCCCTCCCAGGGATAACTCCCCCTCTCAGCTCTGTAACACTGCACCGCAGCCCTGTCGAACACACAGTCTTACTCATGCGTATGTTGACGTCCTATCAACCAGCCTTCTGTCTCCAACTACATTCAGTCAGCCGTCGTCCAAAATGCCCAAGAAAGGGATACTAAAGAACTTGTATGGTGGGGAGTCAGGTTATGGTTCCTCATCAGACAGAAGGGGCTCAGGTGTAGGAAGTACAGACAGTAATGCAGGTGAGTCCTGTTCCCACAAACAACAAACATGTCTCCCTGGAGTTGAAGACAGTCCCACAATGCACACAGAAGCAGTAAGAAGACGTAAGGGTATTTTGAAACGTAATGGAAAGTTTTCTCGCAGCCTGGATCTTCCTGACAACCACCAGTCGTCTCCCTCTCCAACTCCTGCGATATTCCCAGAGGCTCTGCAGCATCTCCTCCAGACTGCAGGGGATGCCGAGGGCCGTCATAGCCGCCCCTCTAGTGTTGTGAGTGAGGATAGCCTATTCTCCTCCGATTCCTTTGATCTGCTGGACCTTAGCTCCCAGTCACGTCGCAAGATTTTCTCAAGGGGGGTGCAGCACAGCTCAGAGGACGATTTGGAGCAGCTGAGAGGCGAGGCGGACAGGGTTGTTGGAGAACAACAAACAAAAAAGGAAATGCTGTAATACGAAGCGTATTAGAAACTTTAGTGTGCTGAAAAACTGGGTTTAATTCCAGCTCTTCAGTTCAGTTTTATGTGATAATCAGTGCCTGCGATCTTGAAAAGACTTCATGAACTCTAGAAAGGTTGCATCTCAAGTACACAGACTCTCATGACCATTGCACTGCCGATGTAAAGCACCATGTCTCAGCATTTTTGCAGCGATAAATTAAAGTGTAGCCTCTGACTGTTTAACTGTGTTCCTCCAAATGGGACCTGATTTCCAGCAGTTTGCAGAGATAGGACAGAATAGTCTGTTTAATGGACTCGGTCTGACCTCACCTGCACAACGGACTCTCCTTGTAGATTTTTGCAGATTGATGTTGACAACTCTCAAAATCTTTGTCTGAAGGCTGTCATCTGCTAACGTGGTAATCCATGCATCTTTGGTTTATCGACAATCATTGTATGAGTAAGTCAAAAGACTTAAAGATATTTCCATCCACCTGCATTTTTTGACCATTTTGGATATAAAATCTGAGGTGTAAGTTCAGAAAAAAAGAAGAAAAAATACTTTTAAAGTTCAAAAAAATATGTGTGTATTGATAACAGTGAAATGTGGCAAAGTGCAATTGAAACTAGCTTTTTATACATTAATTGTGCATGAAGCATGTCAGATAGAATCATACAGTATGTATGTGAGAACTAATGGCGGGGGGGAGCATTAGTTAAATTAATATATGAATCAAATATAAATATAATTTCATTTTTTCTGCATTCTTTGGCAGTGCTACTAATTTTGCTGGTGATCTTTTGTAATATATAATTTGCACACTGTTGTTCTGCAGTGGTTGTGATAACACCCGGCAATAAATTTAACATCATCAGCTACTTATACTCAAGTATCCACCTTCATGCAGTCACACATACATATGGAAACAGATATGCATAGAAGTTTGCTTTGAGCTTAATCATTTTCTGAAATATGTTCAAATGTGTGCAGTGTTTGGATGGAAACTAGACTGTAGCAACTTCTGTTATGAGGATAAATTCTGCTCAGTTGACCTTTGGGATACTTTGTGGCAGCACTTTATAAACCTTATATAAACATTGCGACATGGTTATAGCGCACTAAAATGTAGCAGATATCAGGACATTTTAAGTGTTCAGTATTAACCTGTGTAATCTGTCAGCAATTCTAATTTCTCATCTGAGAATAAATTGAGTTTTTATTCATTATCTGTTCACACATCATCCTGCTTATGTTTATGCACTGTGAGCTTGCACAAGAGGAGAAGAGCTATGGTTGTTGACAGACACTTCACATTGGTTAAAACCCATTTGTTAAATGTTTATATTCCGCTTATCTAAAATGCTAAGGAAAGTAATGCCGATGTCAATATTTGTTTTCAAGTATCTTTATGCCACACAGTGTTTCACTGTGCACAGTTTGCTTCTTTGCACCAACACACACAGTGTGAATAGCAGATAGATCACATTGCTTTTTACCGTGACACCACCTGTGCTGCTCTGGATGTTTAGGTGATGTGTGCAGTAGATGTATGCAATATTAAATATGTGATTTTCATACTGTGAGAGGAAATACAAAGAATTCTCTTTAACTTTTTTTTTTTTTTTTTAATATTTTTGTTTTTCTGGGTAAAATAAATTATTTGAATCTGAGCAGTTTGCAGTGTCTTTTCTGATGAAACAATAAATAAAATCAGCAGCATGTTGTAAGACGTATTGCATCTTGAACAACCATAGAGTTTGTACTCAAAAGCAGGGATGTTAGTTAGTTTGATTATTTGTCTGAGTGTGGAAGACAAAAAGATGTCTATTTAGTTACCTTGCTGTCTTCTTCTGTGTTTCTGTCTCCATAAACTCAGCTCTAGTTGGCCCACAGATTGTTTTCATAGTTTAGGGTTAGGTTTGTGTAAATGAGCAGGCCACCAGCAAGCTGGCAGCCTGAAGTGCACGGGCCATCAATGGGGCTGGGTGGTGATGTCCCTGCCCTGTTTCAAAAAATTACCCATCTTGGGTGTATGCGCATTGTACATCATTGGGCCCTCGCGACGTTTCGGCATTGCTGTGCCTTCTTCAGGCTGGCCCAATGTGTGTTGTCTTGTGTCTGTTTGACTTCTGTCTTGTCTGTGCCTCTCTTGGCTTTTATACTCTTTCTTGGCTCCTCCCACTCTTGGGTTTCCAACTTGTGTTTCTTAAAAATTCTTACTTGCTTTTCTTTCTGTTTTTCTCTTTATATGACTTCCTTGTCTTACTATACTTATATTTTCTCTTGTTTTTCGTCTCTTTATCTTTGTTTCTTACTTTTCTGTCTCTGTTTGTTTTTCGTGACTTTCTCTTTGTCTATTTTTCTCTTTATCTTTGTTTCTTACTTATCTTTCTTCGTTTTTCGTGACTTTCTCTTTGTCTATTTTTCTCTTTATCTTTGTTTCTTACTTTTCTTTCTCTGTTTGTTTTTCGTGACTTTCTCTTTGTCTATTTTTCTTCATTTCTCCACTTGTTTTCTTTATTGTTGATTTTCATGGCACCCCCTGCTGTTTTGACATCCCGTCCTTTGTTCGTTATTCATGTTTATCTTTATGGCACCCCCTTCCTTTTATGTCCTTTCCTTGTTTCCTACTTTTTTTTTTGTGACTTTGTCTTACTTTCCTACTTTGTTTTTTCATAACTTCTGACTGTTTGTCTTTGTGTTCTAGGGTTAGGATTTGTGAAAGAGAACGCAGTGAACCCTCCCCACCTCGTCCGACAACTGGGTGGTTAGATAGAGGGCTACTGGAAATGCACGGGCCACTGCACGCCATGCGTAGTCCCCCATTCCCCTTCCCCATCTCAGTCCTCTTTCTTACCCTGAAAAGTGACCGTTTTGCCCCCAGGAGACCCTGAGACAGCACTTTTAGTCACTCCCCATTATATGGTACCCTTTATTTAGTGACTTACCTGTTGTTTTACTATTATTAAACATTTATCTTATCTGTTTTTCGTTGTCACTGGAGGATGGTCATGTAGCCCCCAAGAGACCCTGAGACAGCAACCTAGGTCCCTCCCCCTTGCACAAACACCTACATTTAGTTTTTCAGCTTCTTCAGGTTTTACTTTCATCTATTATCTGTTGTTTGTCATTGTCGCTACAGGATGGCCATGTAGCCCCCAGGAGACCCTGAGACAGCAACCTAGGTTTATCCCCCTTGCATAAATGCCTATATTTAGTCTTTTATTTCTGGCATTTTAAGTTTTATAAATATTAAATTGCCCATCTATTGTACTCCTATCCTTGTTATTACTCCACAAGTTTTTGTCAGTTGTTTATTTCCTATTTTTCAAATTTTAATTTTGTTTTTATGTGTAATTTTTGATTTCCAAGTTATGTCTTGTTTCTTTTTTTTGAATTTTTACGGTCATTTATTATCTATTCATTTTCTATTCTTTTATTATTTATTGTTACGTTTTCTTTTCTTTTTATTTTATTATCCTTTTATTGTCTCATTAGTTTAACGTTAGGGTATGATGAGGGTATGATGAGGGTATGATGAGGTTTAAACGATAGGGTATGATGAGGTTTAAATGATAGGGTAGGGTAGGGTAGGGTTAGGTTATAGCAAAAAAGCCAGGAGAGGATGGGACAAAAGTGAAATAACTGAAAAAGTAAGAGGTGTAGAGGGCTTATGTTGGTGTCTAAGTGGGGGTTCCGGTGGTTTCCGGACGCTGTGGTGAAGAGCCCACGCCGATGGCTTTTTCGGTTCTGGAGATATGGCGAATGGGACCAAAAAGGATGGGACGAAACGGTCCCAATCGGAGGAAGGAAGGTCCAGAGGGCCTGGTTCAACTGGCATTGCGTTGCTTGTGTCCAGGCGCATTCGTGGACGCCCGACAAGGCATTGTTCAGAGTACCTTTGCAGGATGGGGCAGTAGTTGGAGAACGGTCGTGTGATGCATCCACGGATGCAGAATCCTTCCCCGACTCCAAGGGTGCCTGCGCTGTCTTTGTCAGACACTCCCATCCGGAGATAGAGCTGTAAACCTTTTTCGAAAG
>NC_140458.1:36427936-36437431 GCF_963576455.1 Neolamprologus multifasciatus
GGGGTTAGGGTTAGGGGGGTTAGGGTTAGGGTAGGGTTAGGGGTTAGGGTTAGGGTTAGGGGGGGTTAGGGTTAGGGTTAGGGGGTTAGGGGGTTAGGGTTAGGGTTAGGGTAGGGTTAGGGTTAGGGTTAGGGTAGGGTTAGGGTTAGGGGTTAGGGTTAGGGTTAGGGTTAGGGTTAGGGTTAGGGTTAGGGGTTAGGGTTAGGGTTAGGGTTAGGGTTAGGGTTAGGGGTTAGGGTTAGGGTTAGGGTTAGGGTTAGGGGTTAGGGTTAGGGGGTTAGGGTTAGGGTTAGGGTTAGGGGTTAGGGTTAGGGTTAGGGTTAGGGTTAGGGTTAGGGTTAGGGTTAGGGGTTAGGGGTTAGGGTTAGGGTTAGGGGTTAGGGTTAGGGTTAGGGGGTTAGGGTTAGGGTTAGGGTTAGGGGGTTAGGGTTAGGGTTAGGGGGTTAGGGTTAGGGTTAGGGTTAGGGGTTAGGGTTAGGGGTTAGGGTTAGGGGTTAGGGTTAGGGTTAGGGTTAGGGTTAGGGGTTAGGATGAGGAAAATGAACCTGTCCCTCCCAAAGGAGGAACAGAGCGTGCACTGTCCATCAACCCCGATGGTCCGCAGCCTCACATCCCTCTACCTCCATAATTGTTTTTTTAATTTAAAGGTAAGTATTTCTTTTTCAGGTTTTTGTCTTTTTACCATGTCCGTTACTTTTCACAGGTAAGTACCTCTTTTTTTTCAGGTTTTCATTTTTCGTGTCCGTTACTTTGGCTTATTTTTAATAAAGAATTTTCAATCCCAATTTGTTTTCTGTGTGGTCTGTTTAATTTAGTTTTGATTTGTCTCCAATTTGAGCTTTTAAGGAAAATCAATAAAATATGAATTAAAAGATGAAATAAAATCCCCCAAAATAACAAACTAAAATAACAAACTAACATAAAGTAGAAAAAATTAAATGAGTATGCCCTTGTCGCGACGTTTCGAAGGTGTTGCTTCTTCCTCAGGCGAGGGCATACTGAAGAGCTCTGTGTTTGAGCCTCCTATTTATACTCTCCCCTCTGATCCCGCCTCCTTGGCTTTCTTTGGCTTTCTTGTAATTTCTTTTTCAGCTTTTTGCTTTTTTTTCAATTCTGCCAGACTTTTGGCTCTAATCTTTCCCTTTTTCTTTCTTTCTTCTTTTCCAGTCTTCTCCTCTTTTCCCTTTGTCTTTTCCCTTTTCATCATCCTTTTCTTCCCTTCTCTTGACCTCTGCCCTTTACCCTTCCTTTTGGCCTACATCTGTCCTCTTTCTCTTCCAATTTTAGGTTACTACTAATGCCGATTTGGCTTTTTCTACAAAACTCTCGACCCTGCTTGGGGAGGACTCAACCCGACTTGGGGAGTAAATTTAGAAAGGAGATGTGACTTTGGGTTAGGCTTTAGGTTTCAGCTGGGATTAGAATTACTTGGGCTTCAGATCTAGTACTGGGCTGAGGTTTAAGATTTAATTTCCAAAAATGAAGTAGAAATGGGATTTTCAAAATTGTAAGGATTTTAGGGCCAGATTAGATCAGGGGGTAGATACAATAGGGCTAGATTCCGAATTAGGGTTAAGAAATTTTAGATAAACAAATTGGTTAAGGTTAGGATAAATGACTGGGGTGGGTTAGGGTTAGGGTTAGGGGTTAGGGTAAGGGTTAGGGTTAGGGTTAGGGGTTAGGGTTAGGGTTAGGGTAGGGTTAGGGTTAGGGGGTTAGGGTTAGGGTTAGGGGTTAGGGGTTAGGGTTTGGGTTAGGGGTAGGGTTAGGGGTAGGGGTAGGGTTAGGGGTAGGGTATACAATAGGGCTAGATTCCGAATTAGGGTTAAGAAATTTTAGATAAACAAATTGGTTAAGGTTAGGATAAATGACTGGGGTAGGGCATAGATGCTAGATTTAGCTTTAACTAGGAGTGAGACCCAAAGACCGACCGGAGCGAGGCACGGGCTGGTTAGGATGAGGAAAATGAACCTGTCCCTCCCAAAGGAGGAACAGAGCGTGCACTGTCCATCAACCCCGATGGTCCGCAGCCTCACATCCCTCTACCTCCATAATTGTTTTTTTAATTTAAAGGTAAGTATTTCTTTTTCAGGTTTTTGTCTTTTTACCATGTCCGTTACTTTTCACAGGTAAGTACCTCTTTTTTTTCAGGTTTTCATTTTTCGTGTCCGTTACTTTGGCTTATTTTTAATAAAGAATTTTCAATCCCAACTTGTTTTCTGTGTGGTCTGTTTAATTTAGTTTTGATTTGTCTCCAATTTGAGCTTTTAAGGAAAATCAATAAAATATGAATTAAAAGATGAAATAAAATCCCCCAAAATAACAAACTAAAATAACAAACTAACATAAAGTAGAAAAAATTAAATGAGTATGCCCTTGTCGCGACGTTTCGAAGGTGTTGCTTCTTCCTCAGGCGAGGGCATACTGAAGAGCTCTGTGTTTAAGCCTCCTATTTATACTCTCCCCTCTGATCCCGCCTCCTTGGCTTTCTTTGGCTTTCTTGTAATTTCTTTTTCAGCTTTTTGCTTTTTTTTCAATTCTGCCAGACTTTTGGCTCTAATCTTTCCCTTTTTCTTTCTTTCTTCTTTTCCAGTCTTCTCCTCTTTTCCCTTTGTCTTTTCCCTTTTCATCATCCTTTTCTTCCCTTCTCTTGACCTCTGCCCTTTACCCTTCCTTTTGGCCTACATCTGTCCTCTTTCTCTTCCAATTTTAGGTTACTACTAATGCCGATTTGGCTTTTTCTACAAAACTCTCGACCCTGCTTGGGGAGGACTCAACCCGACTTGGGGAGTAAATTTAGAAAGGAGATGTGACTTTGGGTTAGGCTTTAGGTTTCAGCTGGGATTAGAATTACTTGGGCTTCAGATCTAGTACTGGGCTGAGGTTTAAGATTTAATTTCCAAAAATGAAGTAGAAATGGGATTTTCAAAATTGTAAGGATTTTAGGGCCAGATTAGATCAGGGGGTAGATACAATAGGGCTAGATTCCGAATTAGGGTTAAGAAATTTTAGATAAACAAATTGGTTAAGGTTAGGATAAATGACTGGGGTGGGGTTAGGGTTAGGGTTAGGGGTTAGGGTAAGGGTTAGGGTTAGGGTTAGGGGTTAGGGTTAGGGTTAGGGTAGGGTTAGGGTTAGGGGGTTAGGGTTAGGGTTAGGGGTTAGGGGTTAGGGTTTGGGTTAGGGGTAGGGTTAGGGGTAGGGGTAGGGTTAGGGGTAGGGTATACAATAGGGCTAGATTCCGAATTAGGGTTAAGAAATTTTAGATAAACAAATTGGTTAAGGTTAGGATAAGGTTAGGATAAATGACTGGGGTAGGGCATAGATGCTAGATTTAGCTTTAACTAGGAGTGAGACCCAAAGACCGACCGGAGCGAGGCACGGGCTGGTTAGGATGAGGAAAATGAACCTGTCCCTCCCAAAGGAGGAACAGAGCGTGCACTGTCCATCAACCCCGATGGTCCGCAGCCTCACATCCCTCTACCTCCATAATTGTTTTTTTAATTTAAAGGTAAGTATTTCTTTTTCAGGTTTTTGTCTTTTTACCATGTCCGTTACTTTTCACAGGTAAGTACCTCTTTTTTTTCAGGTTTTCATTTTTCGTGTCCGTTACTTTGGCTTATTTTTAATAAAGAATTTTCAATCCCAACTTGTGTTCTGTGTGGTCTGTTTAATTTAGTTTTGATTTGTCTCCAATTTGAGCTTTTAAGGAAAATCAATAAAATATGAATTAAAAGATGAAATAAAATCCCCCAAAATAACAAACTAAAATAACAAACTAACATAAAGTAGAAAAAATTAAATGAGTATGCCCTTGTCGCGACGTTTCGAAGGTGTTGCTTCTTCCTCAGGCGAGGGCATACTGAAGAGCTCTGTGTTTAAGCCTCCTATTTATACTCTCCCCTCTGATCCCGCCTCCTTGGCTTTCTTTGGCTTTCTTGTAATTTCTTTTTCAGCTTTTTGCTTTTTTTTCAATTCTGCCAGACTTTTGGCTCTAATCTTTCCCTTTTTCTTTCTTTCTTCTTTTCCAGTCTTCTCCTCTTTTCCCTTTGTCTTTTCCCTTTTCATCATCCTTTTCTTCCCTTCTCTTGACCTCTGCCCTTTACCCTTCCTTTTGGCCTACATCTGTCCTCTTTCTCTTCCAATTTTAGGTTACTACTAATGCCGATTTGGCTTTTTCTACAAAACTCTCGACCCTGCTTGGGGAGGACTCAACCCGACTTGGGGAGTAAATTTAGAAAGGAGATGTGACTTTGGGTTAGGCTTTAGGTTTCAGCTGGGATTAGAATTACTTGGGCTTCAGATCTAGTACTGGGCTGAGGTTTAAGATTTAATTTCCAAAAATGAAGTAGAAATGGGATTTTCAAAATTGTAAGGATTTTAGGGCCAGATTAGATCAGGGGGTAGATACAATAGGGCTAGATTCCGAATTAGGGTTAAGAAATTTTAGATAAACAAATTGGTTAAGGTTAGGATAAATGACTGGGGTGGGGTTAGGGTTAGGGTTAGGGGTTAGGGTAAGGGTTAGGGTTAGGGTTAGGGGTTAGGGTTAGGGTTAGGGTAGGGTTAGGGTTAGGGGGTTAGGGTTAGGGTTAGGGGTTAGGGGTTAGGGTTTGGGTTAGGGGTAGGGTTAGGGGTAGGGGTAGGGTTAGGGGTAGGGTATACAATAGGGCTAGATTCCGAATTAGGGTTAAGAAATTTTAGATAAACAAATTGGTTAAGGTTAGGATAAATGACTGGGGTAGGGCATAGATGCTAGATTTAGCTTTAACTAGGAGTGAGACCCAAAGACCGACCGGAGCGAGGCACGGGCTGGTTAGGATGAGGAAAATGAACCTGTCCCTCCCAAAGGAGGAACAGAGCGTGCACTGTCCATCAACCCCGATGGTCCGCAGCCTCACATCCCTCTACCTCCATAATTGTTTTTTTAATTTAAAGGTAAGTATTTCTTTTTCAGGTTTTTGTCTTTTTACCATGTCCGTTACTTTTCACAGGTAAGTACCTCTTTTTTTTCAGGTTTTCATTTTTCGTGTCCGTTACTTTGGCTTATTTTTAATAAAGAATTTTCAATCCCAACTTGTTTTCTGTGTGGTCTGTTTAATTTAGTTTTGATTTGTCTCCAATTTGAGCTTTTAAGGAAAATCAATAAAATATGAATTAAAAGATGAAATAAAATCCCCCAAAATAACAAACTAAAATAACAAACTAACATAAAGTAGAAAAAATTAAATGAGTATGCCCTTGTCGCGACGTTTCGAAGGTGTTGCTTCTTCCTCAGGCGAGGGCATACTGAAGAGCTCTGTGTTTAAGCCTCCTATTTATACTCTCCCCTCTGATCCCGCCTCCTTGGCTTTCTTTGGCTTTCTTGTAATTTCTTTTTCAGCTTTTTGCTTTTTTTTCAATTCTGCCAGACTTTTGGCTCTAATCTTTCCCTTTTTCTTTCTTTCTTCTTTTCCAGTCTTCTCCTCTTTTCCCTTTGTCTTTTCCCTTTTCATCATCCTTTTCTTCCCTTCTCTTGACCTCTGCCCTTTACCCTTCCTTTTGGCCTACATCTGTCCTCTTTCTCTTCCAATTTTAGGTTACTACTAATGCCGATTTGGCTTTTTCTACAAAACTCTCGACCCTGCTTGGGGAGGACTCAACCCGACTTGGGGAGTAAATTTAGAAAGGAGATGTGACTTTGGGTTAGGCTTTAGGTTTCAGCTGGGATTAGAATTACTTGGGCTTCAGATCTAGTACTGGGCTGAGGTTTAAGATTTAATTTCCAAAAATGAAGTAGAAATGGGATTTTCAAAATTGTAAGGATTTTAGGGCCAGATTAGATCAGGGGGTAGATACAATAGGGCTAGATTCCGAATTAGGGTTAAGAAATTTTAGATAAACAAATTGGTTAAGGTTAGGATAAATGACTGGGGTGGGGTTAGGGTTAGGGTTAGGGGTTAGGGTAAGGGTTAGGGTTAGGGTTAGGGGTTAGGGTTAGGGTTAGGGTAGGGTTAGGGTTAGGGGGTTAGGGTTAGGGTTAGGGGTTAGGGGTTAGGGTTTGGGTTAGGGGTAGGGTTAGGGGTAGGGGTAGGGTTAGGGGTAGGGTATACAATAGGGCTAGATTCCGAATTAGGGTTAAGAAATTTTAGATAAACAAATTGGTTAAGGTTAGGATAAATGACTGGGGTAGGGCATAGATGCTAGATTTAGCTTTAACTAGGAGTGAGACCCAAAGACCGACCGGAGCGAGGCACGGGCTGGTTAGGATGAGGAAAATGAACCTGTCCCTCCCAAAGGAGGAACAGAGCGTGCACTGTCCATCAACCCCGATGGTCCGCAGCCTCACATCCCTCTACCTCCATAATTGTTTTTTTAATTTAAAGGTAAGTATTTCTTTTTCAGGTTTTTGTCTTTTTACCATGTCCGTTACTTTTCACAGGTAAGTACCTCTTTTTTTTCAGGTTTTCATTTTTCGTGTCCGTTACTTTGGCTTATTTTTAATAAAGAATTTTCAATCCCAACTTGTTTTCTGTGTGGTCTGTTTAATTTAGTTTTGATTTGTCTCCAATTTGAGCTTTTAAGGAAAATCAATAAAATATGAATTAAAAGATGAAATAAAATCCCCCAAAATAACAAACTAAAATAACAAACTAACATAAAGTAGAAAAAATTAAATGAGTATGCCCTTGTCGCGACGTTTCGAAGGTGTTGCTTCTTCCTCAGGCGAGGGCATACTGAAGAGCTCTGTGTTTAAGCCTCCTATTTATACTCTCCCCTCTGATCCCGCCTCCTTGGCTTTCTTTGGCTTTCTTGTAATTTCTTTTTCAGCTTTTTGCTTTTTTTTCAATTCTGCCAGACTTTTGGCTCTAATCTTTCCCTTTTTCTTTCTTTCTTCTTTTCCAGTCTTCTCCTCTTTTCCCTTTGTCTTTTCCCTTTTCATCATCCTTTTCTTCCCTTCTCTTGACCTCTGCCCTTTACCCTTCCTTTTGGCCTACATCTGTCCTCTTTCTCTTCCAATTTTAGGTTACTACTAATGCCGATTTGGCTTTTTCTACAAAACTCTCGACCCTGCTTGGGGAGGACTCAACCCGACTTGGGGAGTAAATTTAGAAAGGAGATGTGACTTTGGGTTAGGCTTTAGGTTTCAGCTGGGATTAGAATTACTTGGGCTTCAGATCTAGTACTGGGCTGAGGTTTAAGATTTAATTTCCAAAAATGAAGTAGAAATGGGATTTTCAAAATTGTAAGGATTTTAGGGCCAGATTAGATCAGGGGGTAGATACAATAGGGCTAGATTCCGAATTAGGGTTAAGAAATTTTAGATAAACAAATTGGTTAAGGTTAGGATAAATGACTGGGGTAGGGGTTAGGGTTAGGGTTAGGGGTTAGGGTAAGGGTTAGGGTTAGGGTTAGGGGTTAGGGTTAGGGTTAGGGTAGGGTTAGGGTTAGGGGGTTAGGGTTAGGGTTAGGGGTTAGGGGTTAGGGTTTGGGTTAGGGGTAGGGTTAGGGGTAGGGGTAGGGTTAGGGGTAGGGTATACAATAGGGCTAGATTCCGAATTAGGGTTAAGAAATTTTAGATAAACAAATTGGTTAAGGTTAGGATAAATGACTGGGGTAGGGCATAGATGCTAGATTTAGCTTTAACTAGGAGTGAGACCCAAAGACCGACCGGAGCGAGGCACGGGCTGGTTAGGATGAGGAAAATGAACCTGTCCCTCCCAAAGGAGGAACAGAGCGTGCACTGTCCATCAACCCCGATGGTCCGCAGCCTCACATCCCTCTACCTCCATAATTGTTTTTTTAATTTAAAGGTAAGTATTTCTTTTTCAGGTTTTTGTCTTTTTACCATGTCCGTTACTTTTCACAGGTAAGTACCTCTTTTTTTTCAGGTTTTCATTTTTCGTGTCCGTTACTTTGGCTTATTTTTAATAAAGAATTTTCAATCCCAACTTGTTTTCTGTGTGGTCTGTTTAATTTAGTTTTGATTTGTCTCCAATTTGAGCTTTTAAGGAAAATCAATAAAATATGAATTAAAAGATGAAATAAAATCCCCCAAAATAACAAACTAAAATAACAAACTAACATAAAGTAGAAAAAATTAAATGAGTATGCCCTTGTCGCGACGTTTCGAAGGTGTTGCTTCTTCCTCAGGCGAGGGCATACTGAAGAGCTCTGTGTTTAAGCCTCCTATTTATACTCTCCCCTCTGATCCCGCCTCCTTGGCTTTCTTTGGCTTTCTTGTAATTTCTTTTTCAGCTTTTTGCTTTTTTTTCAATTCTGCCAGACTTTTGGCTCTAATCTTTCCCTTTTTCTTTCTTTCTTCTTTTCCAGTCTTCTCCTCTTTTCCCTTTGTCTTTTCCCTTTTCATCATCCTTTTCTTCCCTTCTCTTGACCTCTGCCCTTTACCCTTCCTTTTGGCCTACATCTGTCCTCTTTCTCTTCCAATTTTAGGTTACTACTAATGCCGATTTGGCTTTTTCTACAAAACTCTCGACCCTGCTTGGGGAGGACTCAACCCGACTTGGGGAGTAAATTTAGAAAGGAGATGTGACTTTGGGTTAGGCTTTAGGTTTCAGCTGGGATTAGAATTACTTGGGCTTCAGATCTAGTACTGGGCTGAGGTTTAAGATTTAATTTCCAAAAATGAAGTAGAAATGGGATTTTCAAAATTGTAAGGATTTTAGGGCCAGATTAGATCAGGGGGTAGATACAATAGGGCTAGATTCCGAATTAGGGTTAAGAAATTTTAGATAAACAAATTGGTTAAGGTTAGGATAAATGACTGGGGTGGGGTTAGGGTTAGGGTTAGGGGTTAGGGTAAGGGTTAGGGTTAGGGTTAGGGGTTAGGGTTAGGGTTAGGGTAGGGTTAGGGTTAGGGGGTTAGGGTTAGGGTTAGGGGTTAGGGGTTAGGGTTAGGGTTAGGGGTAGGGTTAGGGGTAGGGGTAGGGTTAGGGGTAGGGTATACAATAGGGCTAGATTCCGAATTAGGGTTAAGAAATTTTAGATAAACAAATTGGTTAAGGTTAGGATAAATGACTGGGGTAGGGCATAGATGCTAGATTTAGCTTTAACTAGGAGTGAGACCCAAAGACCGACCGGAGCGAGGCACGGGCTGGTTAGGATGAGGAAAATGAACCTGTCCCTCCCAAAGGAGGAACAGAGCGTGCACTGTCCATCAACCCCGATGGTCCGCAGCCTCACATCCCTCTACCTCCATAATTGTTTTTTTAATTTAAAGGTAAGTATTTCTTTTTCAGGTTTTTGTCTTTTTACCATGTCCGTTACTTTTCACAGGTAAGTACCTCTTTTTTTTCAGGTTTTCATTTTTCGTGTCCGTTACTTTGGCTTATTTTTAATAAAGAATTTTCAATCCCAACTTGTTTTCTGTGTGGTCTGTTTAATTTAGTTTTGATTTGTCTCCAATTTGAGCTTTTAAGGAAAATCAATAAAATATGAATTAAAAGATGAAATAAAATCCCCCAAAATAACAAACTAAAATAACAAACTAACATA
>NC_140459.1:5000-80000 GCF_963576455.1 Neolamprologus multifasciatus
TCTGTGTGTGTGTGTGTGTGTGTGTGACAGACAGAGAGAGAGTGCCACGTGCTGTGTATTTAAAAACCAAACACTGAAACAAACCAAAGAGAATGAAAGAGGCAGAAAGACACTGTATTATTTGTGGTAACCGATGATGTCTTGCTCTCCAATCGTAGAGTGCATCCAGAAGGCATATGTGTGGACGAGAAGATGACGCAGTGCTCCAAAGGCCTGGTTCTGCTGTCCCTTCTGCTGTCTCCTGCTGCAAGCGCTTCTGTGCAGGTAAGCTTCTCCTTCTTCTTCTTCTTCTTCTTCTGGTGTATTTCCCTCACAAATGAAAATAGCAAAAGTTATTCCAATCTCACTGCTCCCACAGTTCTCAAAATTTTTAGAAAAGTTATTTGTTAATAGACTTGATAAATATATTGAGAAGCATAATCTTCTAAGTAGCGTGCCATCGCCAGTGTGTGAATGTGAGTGTGAATGGGTGAATGACTGAATCTAGTGTAAAGCGCTTTGGGGTCCTTAAGGACTAGAAAAGCGCTATACAAACCCAGGCCATTTACCATTGTACTCTCTTGCTTCCATATATGACTTACTGTCTGGAGATATGGGGTAATGCATATAAAACGAAAACTCTTCCTATTTTCAAGTTACAAAAAAGAGCTATAAGAATTATAAACCAATCAAACTATATAGAACCAACTAACATTTTGTTTATTAATCTGAATACCCTGAAATTTTATGATTTAGTTGAATAAAAAATGGCACACATAATGTATAAAGCACAAAATAACTTGCTTTGCCCCAGTACTCAGAAGCTGTTTAAAGTCAGAGCGAGTCAATATGACTTAAGGGGAACAGATTTCTTTAAAAAAAAAAACAAGATAAGGACAAATATAAAGCAGAGATGTGTTTCTGTTAGAGGAGTTAACCTGTGGAATTGTTATGACAGTGATTTAAAAAGGTGTAGTTCATTTTCCTTGTTTAAAAATAGAGTATTAGAAAAGTATATATATCAAGAATGAAAAGAAAAAGAAAAAAAAACCTCTTGATTCTTTTGCTTTGATGTAGTTACTTATCTAAGGTGGAAAGTTTGTTTTTTTTCTTGCTTGTTTGTTTGTTTTGTTTTTGCTTTGTTTTATTATTTGCTTCGAGCCCTGTGTACAGGAGCTGCATGCAAAAAGATATTTTGTTAAAAGGGTTGGCGTAATAAGCGAATGCTCAGCCAATACCTTTTGATTAGCCTTGTCTCATGATATCTTGCTTTGTGGTAGATCTTTGTTCTTCACTGAGATATTTGAATGCTAATCAATAAAAAAAAAACATATCACTCACTAAACAATACCGGGATAGACACAACACTTAAAAAGTTAACGGCTACGACAACGGGGAAAAAATGTTTAAAAAGAAGCCTTGCGGTGGATCCAATTCCTCCCACCCAAATGTTATTTAGGTGAAAATAAAACTGCCACTGGACACGTTTGCTTGAGGAATCCATCAGACCAGACCACCTCCATTTGTGAACCCACAGAACCCTCCCCATCCGGCTCTCCCCTCCTCCATCTCCATCTCCTGACACTGAAATCTCTGCTCATTTCTCTTGTTTTTCCCTTATCTGTGAGCCACTCAGTGTGTGTGTGTGTGTGTGTGTGTGTGTGCGCGCGCGCGCGCGCGCATGTGTCTCTCTCTTTTACACAAACAGCACATGTCACTGCACTTGCAACAACTGTAATATGTAATGCACTGGAATTGCCCTGCTGGGCGCCCTACTGTGGGCCAGAGACGCAATTGATTGTCCGAAGCTGTTCAGATCCACGGCGCGAACACCTTCTGACACTTTGTACCGCATTGAGCCATCAGAGGGAGCCCCTCTTGTCAAATCCCAGTTGCACAGCAGCTGCCCTGCTTCTGTGTGTGTGTGTGTGACAGAGAGAGAGAGAGTGCCACGTGCTGTGTATTTAAAAACCAAACACTCAAACAAACCAAAGAGAATGACAGACTCAGAAGGCGATTGTACTGTTTGTGGCAACCGATGATGTCTTGGTCTCCCCTTGTACAGTGCGTCAAGAAGGCATGTGTGGACCAGGAGATGCACTTGCAACAACTTTAATATGTAATGCACAGGACTTGCCAGCTGGGCGCCCTCCTGTGGAACACAGAGGCAATTGATTGTCCCAAGCTGTTCAGATCCACGGCGCGAACACCTTCTGGCACTTTGTACCGCATTGAGCCAGCAGAGGGAGCCCCTCTTGTCAAATCCCAGTTGCACAGCAGCTGCCCAGACAGGCAAGAAATTAAAGGCATGCCCTGAACTCTTGACCCCTACACAGAGAGACATTGTTGCACTTTGCTGCCATGTTAGGGTTCACTTGTCAAAGGTAAAAGAGTTGTACAATCATTACAAAGTTGCTATGAGAGATTATGTTTGTCCTGTTACAAATAGACTGAATAGTTGATTATGAAAATGGTGTGATCATACACCATGGCTTTCACAGTCAGCTGATGTCAACCAAGATTATCTGGGGAAATTTGACTCACATAACAGATAATACCTCTGGTAGTGTTTCCTAATCAATTCCAGGAAACACTGAAGTTGTTGCGGAGGCATGTGTTGTACAAATACTTCCAAAACTTGTCTTTGCCTGCATGTACACATTGCTTCTTTGGTTCAGGTCTGTTATGTGTTTCTACATAGTTGTGTCTTCTAAACCTATTGGCAGAGAATAACTTAATAATAAAAAAAATACAAAACACATGTCTAAGGCAGATTAAAGCCCAACTTAGGCATTCATTAAGTAAATCCACAACTCACTGTTACTGTAACACAGGACAATTTATTAAAGGGGATGAATACAGGAAAACAGCACTGCAGGATAGTCAATCAGTGAACTGAACTACAAAAAGTCAAAAGTGACATCAGGTAGGCTGGAATCATACACGTTACCATCAACAATATAATTGTGAATGTTACACATACTTAAAGAAAGTTTACAACGAGCGAGATGTACTGACAATAGCCAAACACGGGTAAATGTGTAGTAAATGGCAGTGCGGTAAATCTGCCTGGTATGATATTAAATACACTTACTACTTCATTTATCTCAGATCGTTTGTAATGAGCCACGGAAAGCAGTGGTAGCCACTGAAAAGACTAGAAATGGGCGTAATGCATTAGATGTCGGCTGGCGCGCAGCTAACATTTACCACAAAGAAAAAGGGTTAAACGTGTTATTCAGCGTCGTGTAATTTCCGCTAAATCCAGACTCTGTAACCTTAAAGAAACTTTAAATTACTGTGAAAGAAGCTTTCCTATGTATGCTTCACAAATTTTCAAAAGCAGCAGAGAGTACCTGGAGAAATGCTTAAATTGTCAGTTTAGACTAATGAAAGAAATGCTGACTTGGATGTGGCTGTTTTGCATCTCAGTGCTTTACTTTGAGATGTAGTAATACAATCCTATTTCTGAAACAGCTGTGATGCTGTGTAGCATGAATGGAATTATTTGCTAATATTTAAGGCCTGCATTTAATAGAGGTCTGCGGAAATAGTGCAAAAACAACACGTCAAATGCTTAAACTGTCTTTTAACAGCCATTTATCAGAATATCTTTTAAGAAAAGGAGGAATCTCTCCTAGCACCTTGAGGACCTGTTGTTGTGATTTGTATAAATAAAACTGAATTGAACTGGTCAGTTCAAACACTGACAGAGTAGGTGTGATGCAGCTAAATGGGAAACATGCTGCTAAATAAAATAAATTAGCTTGTAAAAATATGAAGTAATAATAGTAATGTTTACAGCAGTACTATCAGTAAGAAAAACAAACCCAAATCAATACACGTGTAAGTGCTGAACATAATATTTACAGCAGTGTGTGGTTTGCTGCATCCTGCTGTTCAGGGTTCAGTTTATCTTCTATAAAAAAGCAAACAGACTCTTTGGACCGGCTGTGCTCAGTCTGCAGTCTTCATGAGACGCCTCTCTCCGAGTTTACCTCAGAGCTTCTTCCCTCGAGATCTCACAAACACAGCAGGCCCTCCTGATCCAGGATGCAGCTTTTGTTCAGAGTTTTTCTGCTGGCTCTGATTCTGCAGAGCTGCAGTGCTGAAGCTGCCGCAAAGGAATGTGACCTCCCACCGAAGTTGCGACAGGAGGTACTGCACAAGGTGGGAACTCACAGAAACATCTGCCAAGTCACTACTTGTTGACTGATACCTCTTTACAGTAAAAGGAGGCTACAAACATATATTTGGTAATTTTTTGGTCTCTTTATTAACAGAAGAGGTCGTTATTTGTTCTATAAACAAAAATCTGCTCAATTAAGGCTAATTTAAAGTTTGAGTTTTAAGTACTGTGAACATTCAATGCATTCTGGAAAAAAAGCATACAGTCAAGGCAATTACATCGTAAGAAGGTTAAATGTTTTTCCTTTCCTTAAAATGTCTTGAAGGAATTCATTACATTAAACAGTATTTGCAGTATTATTTGTATCTCCTGTGCAGTTTAAGGGCAGATGCTACCACATGGGTCTACTTTACCTACATTTTAAGTAATATTAGGAAACTGTAATAAATCCAGAAAACAAATGCTTGTGGGTTTACCCTAGTTCCTCCTCACAGGTGTTTGATTCACGATGGGTTCTGGTGGAAGCGTTCTCAGATTATCCAGCAGGTCTGAGGTTGGTGAAGCATGCCAACAGCTCCCTGATGGAGATGAAGGAGGCATTCAACAATGAAACCTTTCTGTTCATCGAGAGAAACATAGTGTAAGTTTGTCAAACTGAGGACAAACAGCAGTTCAGTACCTGCTTACTTTCTGCAAAAGTTTTTTTTAATTTATTTATTTTATTTACAGCTCTGGAAAATGTCTTGTGTTTCAAGTCAACATGTCCATTCCTGATCCTGAGACTTCCAACCACAGCATGGTTCTGGACAGCCCTGGTAAGTCCAAAACAGGCCCAGACTAGACCTTTTATTAAGACATTTGGATGTGAAAGCAGCCAGAGAAATATCATTAAAAGATCTTTCAAAGTATAAAAACAACTTTCCTAATGTTGTTTGATTTTGGTTGGAAGTGAGAGGTTTGTTCTGATGATTCACAGCAATAAAAAGAAAAAACAAACACTAACACTGCTCCCATGATGTCTGACCTACTGAGATAACACCACAGAGCACAGCAATGTTCTCAGTATGGCCACAAGGTAGCTAACATACCAGTGGCCAGGAGAATTAGACCAGTTTGCAGCATGTGGATACCAAAGAACCTTGTGAAAAGGATTTTTTTTTTTAAACTTCCACTTTTTTATTTATCAAGTGTTAGGCAATTAAAGTTGTCAGTTAAGTTTTTAGAAATCAGAATGTTGACATATTGGTAAAACCTCAACCACAGGAAAATTTTCTTTTAAAATTCCCTTTTGTATATTACAAAATTTGTACTTAAAAAAAGGCAGAAATTGGAATTTCTGATCTCCAAACTAAACTACAGAACTTTTTTTTTTTAGGGGACGCCTGTCTGTCTGTTTGTAGCATCAGTCATGGGGAACTACTTAAAGAAGAAAACAAAATCTTCCAACCAGGTCTCAACTGTTAGTCATTATTGTGGTGAGATGTTAATGATTTTTTTTTTAATGTGTTTCCATTAGGAGTTATGGAGTTTGGCGGGTTGGTGTCTCCATACAATGATCAGGGCCGAGCAGATGTTTACCAGGGCTGTGCAGACTGTCTGACCGTTGTCTACAGCGGCGTCTTTCAGGGAATTCCAGGAAGGCTGTTGCTCATCTACAGTAAGAATGAAACACCCTAACTTTACAGAGTCATCAGTGAGAAACTGAACAGAAAACTCATGCAAACAGGAGATAGAAGTGTCCACTGTGCACTCAGCATCACATCATACCAAGTGAAACACAGACAGTGCCCTGAAAGAAATTCTCACTGAAAAAAAGGAACATCTGAAAGAATTTGACTTTTTTTAAATGAGCAAATCCTAATAATAATGAAAGTTTCAGAAACTTTAAAGCTGACAGTTCAACAGGATCATATCGACCAAGGTGACAATCTTCTGAAATGGAAAACACAAAGCAGAACTCAACACACTGAATTTAGCAGGTGCCCCACAGAGCGTTCTCATGAAGCTACAGTATTGTGAAAAGCCTTGAATGTTTCTGAAAAAGCCATTAAAAGAAGCTAGACCACAAAACTAACTCCAAATGCAAGAGCACCGTGAATAACAAACCTTCCCCTTCGCTCTTGTTGCTATCTTTCTGTCACAAGTCACTCCTGACACTCGACTCCACCCAGCCCACCCTGACTGCACTCTCTTCTTCACCTCTCTGTGGATGGTGGACCCCAAGTTTTTTTGTTTTTTTTTCAGTGCTTTGAATTGTTATTCTCTGCCTTTCAGGAAAAGAAGGGAAGCATACGGACACTGATGAGCTGAAGGCGGGTGAGAGCATCCACAGGAAGCTGGCAGAGTGCCTCAAGTTCAATGTTGAGACAACCTTCATATATGACGGCAAGGCAGGTGAGAGAGAAAATCTGGAAATTAGCTAGCATTTACACTACCTGTTGAAAGGGTTAGTGGTGTTAGTGTGAATAATGCCATTTTCTGCAGTTTCTTTGAAATTGCCTTGCACAGGGTTCAAGTTACATTTTCTCATTTTGTGGGTGTGATCCAGTCAGCAGGCACACGCACATAAACACCATTCCCACAGTTTCCTGAACAGAAGACAAAACAAAATGATTAACTTCTTACTTTTCAGAGTTGTACGAGCCGGGGTTCACTGACTGATGCTACACAACAATCCAGCATCAAATAAGGTTCAGCCACCCTGTTAAATAGGGCACAGATAATGGGCTCATCAGCAGCAGGTGATTGTTGGCAGGTGTAGCTGGCGAGAACAAGAGTTCTCACACACACACACACACAAAGAGAAACGGTCAAAGGAAAAAGAGAGAGATAGGGAGTAAACACAGAACAAAGCAGGAAAGGCGGCAACAACAGCAGGACCCTCTCAGAACAGGCAACATTTGGTTTGGGGGTTACCACCACGACAGCCACCAACCACCTTTCAGCCGCAGCTCAGTGCAGCAGCTTCGGCAATGGAGGTGCGGAACATGGTCCATTCGGACTCAATGTCCGCAGTCTCCCTCAGAATGCTGCTGAAGCTCTGCCGGAGGTGTACAATGAAGATCTCGGAGACCGGGGCCTCTGCTAGACGTTCCCAGCACACCCTCACTATACGTTTAGGCGCACCATCTCTGTCCAGCATCCTCCCCTTCCACCTGATTCAACTCACCACCAGGTGGTGATCTGTTGACAGCTCAGCCCCTCTCTTTACATATCCAGAATATGACTAGACACTCGAGTCTGGTGATACGATTACAAAATCGATCATTGACCTGTGGCCCAGAGCGTCCTGGTGCCATGTGCACTTATGGACACTCTTATGTTTGAACATGGTGCTCATTATGGCCAAACTGTGGTTTGCACAGAAGACGACAGCCAGGACCCGTTTCCCTGCCAAAGGCGCAGAGAAGACACCAATTTGTCACATAAAATGACCTCTTCATCTTCTTTCTGCTGCAGCAATGACAGTACTGTTGATGAACTGCCTCTGTGTGAGTACATTGTAACATCATGATATCAACAACAATGGACCTGTTTTCACCCTACCCTGTACTGTCATTAATAGACGAGTTAGGAAAATATAACATTTGAAGACAATTGCAGAAAATACACAGCAAATCCAGCATGTCCAAATTAACACTGTCAGATTTGATTTCAACACTATTAAAGTGTCTATATGGGTCCACACCAGAGAGTGTTAATTTAACTCTTTTTGGAGAGTTGGTACGTTAACTCTGATTTAGTGTTAAACACCAAATCTGTCTGGAGTTGATAATTTAACACTTGGTGTTAAGAGTTTATATATTAACCTCTTAAGCCCCAAGCCTACCTGATCTCCTGCCTTTTGCCCCCGTATCAGGGGGCGTTGGGGCTTAAGAGGTTAACTCTCAAAGAGTATTTTAGTTTAACTACGTAAGAGTTATCTTCTAATTAATTCTGAAAAGCGGGAATTTTACTGTTCTGAACTTCTAGAAATTTCTTTTGGAAATAAACATTTACTAAAAAGATGCAATGGTTTTTGAAAAACATTTATTCTGAACTGCGCACCACAATTTCAAAACATTTTCTGAAAGATGTAACAGTGTACATGTTTTCACTTTCATTAGAATTTTGTTTATCAAAAGGTCTGACATAGGTGAGCTGGTAAATGCAAATAACAGCATTCTCATCACTTATTTCTTCAATACAATATACATGTCCTTCATTCATCACTTTGTGGAACTGCAACGCACTTCTGCTCTCCCCCATATTCCATCTTCACAAGCATATCCTATGTGGAGATTGAATAAAAATTAGCTGACACTAATTAATGGCACAAATAATCCAGTAATCAATTGCTGCACAGTAAAAAAAAAAAAAAAAAAAAAAGGAATCCTTTTTGAGCCATTACTTGTGTAAAGTATTTTCCCAAAAGACAAGGACACAGGCAACAGGTAATACTGAACTAAATGTAAAACCGCAAACTTTTTCATTTTTACCTAAACCGTGTGCACAAAACTCTGGAGGGATCTAAATGCTAACGTAGAACCCAGTCAGGACGTCTGCTACTGCTGTTTGCTCGTTTTTTTTATGGGAGATCATTTTCAGGCTTCAAGTAGCACCATTATGCCAACATTTCACATTCTAGACATTGTTTTAGGTGCACTTGACCAAAAAATCTGACTGAAAATTCACATGCAAGCTTTTTTTCAAGGCTGTGGTATTTGCCCGCAAACAATACCTTTCAGCTAGCTAAAACAGAATATTATGCTATCAGCGAGCAACATGGCTAATGCCTTTCACACAGCTTTGTCTCAACTCCAAAGACCCACAGAAGTAAAAGCTAATAATAATAATTGAAACAGTCTTTGAAAAAATGACTTACCAAGCATGGCAAACAACTCAAATATGTAGAGCAAAATGTTCTGAAATGGCTTCACTTCAGCTTCGATTGGAGCCTATGGTGCTGGGGGTGGAGTCTGTGAATTTACTCTATTAGTGTCATAGCCCCTCTAGGAGTTCAGAGTTAAGAGGTCAAGAGTTAATGTTTCCATTGTAACACCTCCAGATTTGAAATAGAAACACTCATTTTTAACACTCGATTTTAACTACTATCATTCTACACCTCAGTTACATTAAAAGAATGTGACTGTACTTAGAGTAAAATTAACTCTAAGACTACTAACAACAAAACATTTAACACTTTTGAATTTGCTGTGTATTAATGAAACTAGGATGGGTGATATTGCCCACACATAATATCACAATATTATGATGAGTGATTAAATATTATCAGTGTATTCTCATGATAGCACTAAATTTCACAATATGACAAAATACAGAAAAATACACCGGTAGCTTTGAGTGCAATAGCTTTATTGTGAAAAATGGGTCCTTTTGGGTCCTTTTCTCTTGTAAAGAGTTCTAGGCCAGCCTGGTCTGTTTCCGCGAAGTATGGCAGACATCTACTTTGCCGCGATGATGTGGTGGTCCCCATTTTTAAGCAGGGGGGACGGAGGGTGTGTTCCAACTACAGGGGAATCACACTCCTCAGCCTCCCTGGGAAAGTCTATGCCAGGGTGATGGAAAGGAGAGTCTGTCCGTTAGTCGAACCTCAGATACAGGAGGAACAAAGCGGTTTTCGTCCTGGTCGTGGAACACAGGATCAGCTCTTTTCCCTCTCGAGGATAAAGTGTGCATGGGAGTTTGTCCAACCAGTCTACATGTGTTTTGTGTACATCGAGAAGGCATTCGACCGTGTCCCTCTGGGAGTCCTGTGGTAGGTGCTGCGGGAGTATGGGGTGTCTGGCCCATTGCTACGGGCCATTAGATCCCATACAACCCTCACTACTCTCACCTATGGTCACGAGCTGTGGGTAGTGACCGAAAGAACGAGATCACAAATACAAGCGGCAGAAATGAGCTTCCTCCAAAGGGTGGCTGGCCTCTCACCTTAGAGATAGGGTGAGAAGTTCAGCCATCCAGGAGGGGCTCAGAGAAGAGCTGCTGCTCCTTCACATCGAAAGGAGCCAGTTGAGGTGGTTTGGGCATCTGACCAGAATGCCTCCTGGGTGAGGTGTTCCGGGCATGTCCCACTGGGAGGAGGCCCCGGGGCAGACCCAGGACAACCTGGAGAGTTTATATCTCTCAGCTGGACTGAGAACGCCAGGGTGTTCCCCCGGACAAGCTGGAGGAGGTGACTGGGGAGAGGAAGGCCTGGGCTTCTCTGCTTAGGCTGCTGCACCCGCGACCCGGCCATCATGAATCATCATGAATCATGAATGATATGATATGGCGTACCCCTAATTAGTAATACTAAAATAGTTATTTTTACAGGTGCTCTGATGAAATTTGCAAAAATGGTTGAAAATCAGCTGAACCATTTCCTCAGAATAATTTTCAGTGTGATAGATTTTCTATGTACAGCTTGTTCCTGAAAGCAGTGAATGAAGCCCAGCTGTAAAGCTCTAGCAGCTCAGACTGAATATGCATGTCTTCGTGCGCTGATGCAGAAAATGTCTAAATGTTGTTCTGCTTGATTCTGATCTGCTGCTGAGTCTCTCATTAATCAACATTAAACATTCATCTCTGTGCTACATGAACTTCACTGTGATTTTACTTCATAGCTCACCATTTTATTATCAAAATCTGATGACGTCTGAGTGAAGGAAGTGGCACTGGCAGGGATCGTTTTGTTTTGAACAGTAACATGACATGTGTAATGCACGTTTTTATCTGAGTATGTTTAAGAACCTGAAGTTGAGAGTCTGGTTTAGAGAGAGTTGACTGTCAGCATTGAGCCTAACAATAAAGCCATGACCCAAAAACACAGAATCAGAGCAGAAGCCTTCCTATGAAAATCATAAAAGCAAACATCAATGACTCAGTAGTGTTGCAATGAATCAATTTCATTAGACTGAGCTTCTTTATTGTTCTAACAAATACGAATCAAATAAAATTGAAATAAAAATGAAACCTCAACAAAAACTTCAGAAACACCATCCTGTCAGATGATGTGGTTTGATCCCTCATCTGTGGAGACCAGGGCTGTGTAGAGATGTTTAAAGGAGCGGGTGCTCAAAGTTAAAAAAGGGGCACATTCCATCTAGAATCTAATATGGAATCTTATCATACTATATCACTGTCATCAGGTGGGGACAAAGCAAACATAGGCCATGTTTACCTGATGGGTACAATGTCTCTCCTGCTGATGATAGTGCTGGAGGGCAGGGCTCCACTGATCTGAGACTGTAGACGTTAAAGAGTCCACAGGAGAGATGGGAGCTGATCAAGTGTTATGTGATAATAATACAATTCAAATATTGGTGACAGTGCTTGGAACTATAAGGCAACAAACTGTGAGAAAAAACTAGACTCTGCCTGTGACTCACTCTTTGCCTCTCTTCCTTCATCTCATCATCTCATCTATTACTCTCCACTTGCTGTCCATCTGAGAACAAGGCACAATTTGCTGTTGTATTAATCTGTTCTTTAATTATCCACACTCAAAAACTCCTGCACCCAATCCATAATAAAGTAATAATAGAAACCGTTATAGAACCAAAACATTGTGTTTATTATTGTTTTTATACTTGAATATCTCTGCAATGCAACAACTGGTACAGGTGTTATTGTTACCTGTGCTCTTTGTAATCCAGCTGCTGAGGGATCCACAGCCTCACACAGCTCCTTATGTAGCTGTTGCTGTTCTGAGAGTCTATGGTGCATGTGGTGTGATATGCCCATGTAGAAAGGACGGCACTGAGACGCTGGACTTGCCTTTACTCTGGGCTCCCTTTTTATTCTATTATTTTCCTCTTTTTTTTCAAAACATAACAGTTAACAAAAGACATATATATTTCTACAATACAACATCATCAAAGTCTTTCTTTAAAAGTTCTAGCTGAAACCAAATGTGTTATCAGTAGTGGCAGTATTGAGATCCTGTTTCTCTTTATTCTTTCTTCTACCTTGTGTTCCTGTTTCTCTTTATTATGTGAATGCCTTACTACATTCAAACAATAAAGAGACCCTACACCCGTTTTAAGCACAAAGTTCAGCTTCTTCACCTCTTTTCAGCAGAAAATGAAGTGTCTACATCTGTTTTAAGCTGAAAGTCCAGCTTCTTCACCTCTTTTCTGCAAAAACTTAAGCTTTTCACCTCTTTTCAGCACAAATTTGAGCTTCTTCACCTCTTTTCAGCAAAAAGTTCAGCTCCTTCAGGTCTTTTTAGCAGAAACTTCATCTTCTTTACCTCTTTCCAGCAGATAGTTCTGCTTCTTCAGCTGTGTTCAGCAGATTCCACTACATGGCATTCACACTACATTTTTGCAGGAAATGCAACTTTTTCTAGTTCTAGTTGCTCCGTTTCTTTGGTGGTTAACTACTCCCTCAGTTTTCATCCAATTTCCACCATTAAAACGTTAAACTGTTCTGCTACTTCTGCTAATTCCTGCTATATCTTTAGGTTCTGATAACGTTTGTACTTCTTGAATTATTAAGCTTTTTATCCCATTTTTTTTGGCCCATTTCAATGAATAGGACCACATTACGAGTGTGCTCACTGATGTAGCTCGCCGGGGTGAGCTGTGTTTTAGCTCAGTGAGATGAGCAGCTGTTTTGAGACTGGGAGGTCTGGGTTTGAATCTCGGCCATGGCAACTTTTTCATGTCTTTTCAACACAAATTTCAGCTTCTTCAACCCTTTTCCACAGAATTTTCAGGTTCTTCACCCCTTTTCAGCAGAAAGTTTAACTTCTTCACCTTTTTTAAGCACAAATTTTAGTTTCTTCACCTCTTTTCAGCAGATAGTTCTGCTTTTTCAGCTGTTTTCAGCAGATTGTACTACATGGCTTTCACACTGGATTTTCACAGGAAATGCAACTTATTCTAGTTTATTTATTTTTCTCCTTATGGTAACTGAGAGATGAGAGCCATTATATCTCCCTTTTCCCTAACCAACAACAACAATAACATATAAAAACAGCTTTTTATACAACAGTATCAACTAAAACTTGTACTTAACAGAGCCTACCTAATACAAAGAAAACAGCACACAGTTGTCATCAACAGCGTAAATAGCAACTGCAACATTCAGTGCTGTTAGCAAGGATTATAACAATTACAATCTCATAGAGAAACATTAGAACTAAGTGCAAGTCAAAAAGCACCCAACTAACTAACGAGTATTAGATTAGCATGTTAACTAAAAATTCTACTCGGGAAGAAAGTTAGTACCGATGCATCAAAATGCTTGTAACTTTGAGGGTATGTGCTAGTACTGCTTACAATCAAAACAGATGTTGACAATTACCAGTATGAGAATGTTTTCACTAATACACATACAAAATTGACAACAGCATTGCTCACAAGCACCTACCACCAGCTTGGGAGTATTTTCGTTTGCTGAGGCATGCGCTGTGCAGCAATTTGGAACCTTAACCGTTGCAGTTCGGTATTTGTCCACCAGGTGGCTCTAACTATTCACAAAGCACATCAATTTTGAGGAAATTCATTAAGTTGTTTTCTAACTCTGTTACACTTATGTCACTGTTTCCTCCTCATGTCCTTACTGTGCATATCTGGACAATGATATTTCATGAGTAATAATTTAAAAAATCTATACATATAAAACACAGGGTGACAGGGTGACTGTAGCTCAGGTGGTAGAGCAGGTCATCTACTGATCGGAAGGTTGGTGGTTCGATTCCTGGCTTCGCCTAGTCTGCATGCCAAATATCCTTGGGCAAGATACTAACCCCAAATTGCTCTCCGATGCATCCATCGGAGTATGAATGTGTGTGAATGTTAGCTATAAAGCACTTAGAAAAATGTGCTGGTGTGAATGGGTGAATGCACAAGTTGTGTAAAGCGCTTTGAGTGCTCAGATGAGTAGAAAAGCGCTATATAAGAACCAGTCCATTTACCATTTACACACACACACACGTACAGTGACATTTTAAATTATCTCCAGAATACTGTATATACTATGGCCACAACTTTGCATCATGGTGCTGATCCAGAATCCTTCCCTTATTATTTATTCCTAGTGCTATAATAATAATAAAGTAAGAATAAAACATATAAAATAATGTATTTATGATGATTCAGTTTGTTTGACTATCCTCTCTGTGCAGGCAGAAACTTTATTAAATGTTTAAACTGTAGAGATACAATAATGTTGCTGCTGTAAAATTAGCATTTTGTCCTATCTGAAATAAAAATCTAATGTAATCTGTTTCTCAATGTATTTTTAAAACACAGTGATTTTTCCTAATATCATAATTATAATAATTCATAATTCAAATTCAAATTCAAATTCAAATTCAAATTTTATTTGTCACACACACACAACCATACACAGTATGACATGGGGGTGAAATGCTTGTAGCTGCGCAATGCCCGACCATTAAATGACAGAAAAAAAGTTTTACAGTATTACAGTATTTACAATCTACTACAAAATTTACAAATTAACTTAGGAATTTACAGTAAAAATAAAAATAAAAATAAATAAAAATGTGCAAACAGCAGAGAGAGATTATAAAGATTATAAATTATAGGAAATTGTAGGAAATGTGTGGTGGTGCGTGTGGTGATGTGATGTGTGTGAAAGTCCAGTCTTATAGTGATGTGTGTGGGAGAGTCCAGTCCTACACCTGGTTCAGGGCCCGAATAGCCTGGGGGAAGAAGCTCCTCCTCATTCTCTCTGTTTTGGCCTTAAGGGAGCGGAAGCGCTTCCCAGACCTCAACAGTGAGAAGAGTCCATTGTTGGGATGGGAGAGGTCCATCATAATCTTCCTAGCTTTGGACTTGCACCGCTTGGTGTAGATGGACAGCAGGTCAGGGAGCTCTGATTGAATGATGCGTTCGGCTGAGCGCACCACTCTTTGCAGATCTCGTCTGTCCTGCTTGGTGCTGTTCCCAAACCAGGTGCAGATGTTTGCCGTCAGGACGCTCTCGATGGTGCAGCAGTAGAAGTTCTTGAGCACCTTCAGTGGCAGATGGAAGTCTCTAAGTCTTCTGAGGAAGAAGAGACGCTGACGGGCTTTCTTAACCTGGGTGTTGATGTGGCAGGACCATGACAGGTCCTGAGTGATGTGGACACCCAGGTATCGGAAACTGTCCACTCTCTCCACTGGCGTGCCACTGATGATGAGGGGTTTGTAATTCCTCGCCTGCTTTGTGGTGAAGTCCACGATCAGCTCCTTAGTCTTGCTGATGTTTAGGAGGAGGTTATTCTCCTGGCACCAGGTCTCCAGGTTCCTAATCTCCTCCAGGTAGGCCGTCTCGATGTTGTCGGAGATCAGGCCTACAACAACAGTGTCATCAGCAAACTTGACAATGGAGGTGGTGTCTGATGTGGCTACACAGTCAAAAGTGTACAGTGAGTACAGCAGGGGGCTTAAAACGCAGCCCTGAGGCACTCCAGTGCTGAGTGAGATGGAGGGGGAGACTTGTTTTCCCACCCTCACTGATTGGGGTCTGTCTGTGAGGAAGTTGAGGATCCACTGACACAGTGATGAGCTGAGTCCTAGATCCGTCAACTTGGTGAAAAGCTTAGAGGGAATTATTGTGTTGAATGCTGAACGTCCACAAACAGCATCCTAACATAATTCACTCTGCCAGTGTCCAGGTGACTCAGGGATGTGTGGAGCAGGTGAGATATGGCATCGTCTGTGGAACGATTAGTCCGGTAAGCAAACTGAAGTGAGTCGATGGTGGCAGGAAGTGAAGAAGTGATGTGATCTCTCATCAGTCTTTCAAAACACTTCATCACAATTGAGGTCAGTGCTACTGGACGGTAGTCATTGTGGCAAGCGGGCTGTTGTTTCTTTGGAACAGGAACTATAATGGACTGTTTGAAGCACGTGGGAACCACAGCTTGGGCCAGGGAGAGGTTGAAGATCTCCGTGAACACCGGTGTTAGCTGGTCAGCGCAGGCTCTCAGGACCCGGCCAGGGATTGCATCTGGTCCTGCTGCCTTCCTGGTGTTCACCCTCCTGAAGGTGTTCCTCACGGCATGCTCTGTGATGATGAATGCATTTTCTTCACTGGTGCACTCCGAGCGCGCGCAGCCGTTTGTTGTTTTAATTGCTGCGGCGTCGAAGCGAGCATAAAACGTGTTCAGCTCATCAGCCAGTGAAGCATCGGCATTCATCATTGAAGAAGCTGGTCGTTTATAGTCCGTTATAGTCCGCAGTCCTTTCCACAGGCTCCTAGAGTCGCACTGTCGTAGCTGTGACTCTAGTTTTTCCCCGTAGCTCCGCTTTGCCTTTCTGACCGCGCTGCGCACGTTGTAGGACGCAGCCTTGTATAGGTCCATATTACCGGAGACGAGCCCTTCATTGTAGGCAGCGGTGCGTGATCTCAGAGCGTCGCGGATGTTTTTATCCACCCACGGCTTCTGGTTGGGAAACGTTCGGATGATAGTTCTTTCTGCTGTGTCGTCCGCTAGTTTCCCGATAAATCCCACAACCGCTTCCATAAACATGTTGATGTCATCAGAGCTGCGCCGAAACATGTCCCAGTCTGCGTCATCCAGTGCGTCATCCAGTGCGTCCTGCAGCGCGGCCACTGATTGGTCCGTCCAGCGGGCGACCTCCCTCCTGATTGGTGGTTGCTGCTTTAGCCTTTGTTTGTAAGCAGGCATGAGGAAGATGGCGGCATGGTCCGATTTCCCAAATGCCGGCAGGGGTTGAGCCTTGTAACAGTTCTTGAACGGGGTGTAGCAGTGGTCTAATGTCCTAGTGCCCCGGGTGGGGCAGTTGATGTGCTGGTGAAGGTTGTGAAATGTCCGTTTGAGATTCACTCTGTTAAAATCTCCCATAACAATGAGTGCGGCATCTTGGTGAAGTGTTTGTTGATGTGTGAGAGCCTCATGTAGCTCACATAAGGCAGTGTCCGAGTCCACGTGTGGCGGAATGTAAACAGTGCAGGCAATGACCGCAGTGAATTCCAGAGGGAGATAGAAAGGGCGACATTTAACGATCAAAAGTTCCAGATTGGGCGAGCAAGAGCGTGTGAGTGGGAAGATGTTTGTGCTGTCGCACCATCTGTTGTTCACCATCAAACACACTCCACCACCTCTTTTCTTCCCCGACTCCATTGTCCTGTCCATACGGTAAACCGAAAAGAACCCCGTCGGCTGCACGGCGTGGTCTGGTATCGCTGGGTTCAGCCAAGTCTCGGTGAAGCAGAGGAGGTTGCAGTCCCGAATGTCTCTCTGGAACTTGATTCTGGCTCTGAGGTCATCAAGCTTGTTCTCGATGGATTGAACATTGGCTAGCAGGATACTGGGCATGGGTGCGCGGTGTGCGCGAGCCCGTAGCCTGTTCCTGATGCCGGCTTGTTTACCTCGAGGCCGTCGCTTAGGGTCGCGTCCTTTGTTCTCTCTCAGGATCTCCTTTGGCCAGGTTGGGTCCGGAGTTAAACATGGTGAAATGTTCGTGTATTGTAGACCATTATTTGTCTATTTATTATTTATTTACACATAATTATGTGGATATGCATATTAGATAGTTTTCAGTCAAATATAAGTCCTCCACAAAGGCAGGAAAAGACCTGTAACTTACTTTAAAACTAAACATGTTCCCTAAAACGGTGACAGAGCTACAGACCCCTAACACCCTTACCCAGTCAGCTAGCAGCTATGACCAGCACTACTTGTGCAGTTAATAACAGGACAGGTAATGTTTGTCACGCTGTTGCACACACAGTACGCTCATTAGTTTCAAATTGTCAGTTGCCACAAGACAACTTACCAACGTGTCCATAATAAGCTAATACTGCTGTGTGCTATAGACTACAGTGTACGCAGTACAGCTACTTACTGGTTTTTGATGCATCAGTCTGCATCTCCCAGTTATTTTGTCTGTTTCTCCTACAGCTTCACACTGCTCAGGCGGAAAAAATGCGCGTGCTCTTTGCGAGCTCATTTCTGGTTCGTAACCAGTGCGCTCTGCTGTCAAGGGAGATCATTGGGCAATGGTAGTCATGTGACTGATGCAAGCCAGATCCTTTAATCTAGCAAAACTGTGATTAATAGTTAAATGTTATTATTGAGCAATGTTCCCTCTAATGTTTCATGTGTCTGAGCGAACACACAAACTCCCTGAGCGATCCCTTGGACCACTGTGAGCAACATCTGATGTGTGCACCGTGGTCACGCCGGCATCTAATCCATCCAAGTTACATGTTTATTAAAATAATCAAATTACAGCATTTACATTTATGTTAGACTATGTTAGACTTTTAATTAACTGCTTTATCCCACTTACAATGAAAATGTAAAAAATCTTGTTCATGATCTGTGTAGTATGTTAACACTATTGGAAGTAAAAATAACTTGAACTCCAATTTTAAAAACACAACTTTCTTTCTTTGTCTTTTTTTCATAAAGCTCTGACTTGTATTATGAGTCTGTGGTCTGGGAGAGACCTGTAACTCTCTGTCTGCAAAATATAGTATATAATGACCAATGTTGGGCAATTAATTATATAGTTACTTCTTCAAAAAAGTAACTCAGTTTTTTGCAGCTTTTTTTTAATGCAGCCAAGGCGTTTTTAAATAAACATTTCAAACTATTTACAGAACAATCAGCTGCTCTGCATCAAATCTGATGCCACACAAATTATTTGTGCCATTCCAAAAAATGATTTCTGTCCACTATGAGATGAAGGAGAACAACAGCCTGATACCTGCAGGCCTGACAACAGCAGATGTATCACTGCTGTAACACCTGTAACACTCAGCAGTCACCTCATTGTTCTGACACACAACACAACTATTGACTACACTACACACTAACTACACACTAACTACACACGATTTGTGCTAAACGTCGCAAATCTCTCAAATCTCAAAACACCGCCATCACTCCTAAAACTTCCCCCCGTGTCTTAACAATTAGATGCCACGTTGCCATATCATTTTTTGATTGGTCGACATGGTACTTTTTTCGACCAATAGGAAGGCTGAGTTTTTTTTGGTTTTGTTTTTGCTCACAGGCGTTCCAGTGTTTTCCTTATAAAACGCAGTTTTTACCGTTTCTTCCCGCAGTAAATCTAAATAACGATAGTATTCAGGAAGAAAACCAAACATTGCAGATATTTTTATCATAACTCTGGTTTTACGTGGCCAATCAACACAATTTAAAAACTGGTATAAAGTCCACACTTTTCCCGTCAGTTGTTCCGTCTGTCCTGCTCACATCTCCAATGGTTGTACACGTTGTCATTAACGTGGCTTCACTCCACATCAGCCACACTGCTTTGCTAGCTAAAACACCGGTGTCGGCACATAAGGACGCTGTCATCAACCACGTTGATTAGCTGCGTATATACGAATGTGAATCGCATCATTGGCTGGACTATGGGATAAGGTGGCATCGTTCTAATCCCATACGGGAGCAGCCAGTGACTTACTGACTAACACTGCAAAACAGAATTGTTGAAATTTTAATTTCAATTCAGGTTAGATTTTTTTTTTTGTGCGCAACGCAGATTTTCTGTGCGCAGAGACCGTGCCAGCAGTGTGCAATTGCGCACGTGCGCAGCTTAGAGGGAACATTGTTATTGAGGGGTACAGGCAGGACTCCACATACATACACACATGAAAATAATAATAGTAATTTAAAAAAAATTATAAAAATTTGCCTCAAAAAAAGGGCACTTGGGGCACCCATCAGGGAAGGGGCAGGTGCTCAAGCCCCTTCTGCCCCCACGTCTGCACATGCCTGGTGGGGACAGCTGTTGGTCCAGGCCTGCGTGGAAGAAGGTGGAGTAAAGCCAGTGGTGTTGTTAGGCCTATTTTAGGGGTGCTGAAGCCTCCCTAAAGCTGTGTGGCAGGTCAAATTGCTGACTCAAGTCTCGTCTCTGTTTCTGCAGATTTTTGTCTCGAAAAGAAGGAAGAAGAGAGAGACGCCTGAAGACGACGAGACGAGTTTTAGTTCAGAATCTTGAATTTGATCTGATGACTTTATTTCACTCTGAAGAGTAAAGACTGAACCGTAACCACAGACTTTCAGTTGTGTTTGATTTCAGAGGATACTGTTGAAGTAGTGTGTGTGTGTGTGTGTGTGTGTGTGTGTGTGTGTGTGTGTGTGTGTGTGTGTGTGTGTATTGGGATATTTTTTGTCTTAAAATATTTAAGCCTGATCTTTTTAGGACAAAGTCAGAGTCAGGATTCAGATTTATCAGGTTAAAATTACAAGAAAGGAAAGGAGGAAAAAAGAAAAGGCAGAAAAGGAGATAGGAAATGAATGAAACGGATGAGTAAAAGATGTGAAAAGAAAGCAGAGACCATGTAAAAAGAGAAGGAAGGACAGAGAAATCATGAACATGAAGAAAGAAAAAGAAAACCCTCGCCTCAGTTTAGTTTTATCAATATGTGACCAAATTACAGTCAGAGTGCTTCATACTGTAAAGAAAAGAGTGATACTGAGAAAGGCTTGAAGAAACAGAAGAAGAAAACGAGGGTCAATGTTTGAGGAGGAAGAAGAGTGAGAGATGAAGCTCTGAAGTTGAAGTCCAGACTGATCAGGTCACGTTTTATTCTCTGTTCTTAATTATTTGTATTTGAAATAATTAATGATAATCATTTTGTATATGATTACGTTAAAGCATGTCTGACATTTTATTCTTCATCAAAGCGCTGCTGTAGCGCTCCTCTGTCGCCAGGTGGTGCCCTCGGGCTCCTTATACCTCGAGTAGGCTCCGGTGCGCGTCCGCGTGGGACAGCGGGTGCACAGAACAAGCGAGAAAGAGCATCTGACTCCAAACGCGCGCGCGCGCAAGGGAGGATGCAGTCTCGGTTCAGACAACAGACGCGGAGCTGAAAAAGACGAAGAAGAACCGGGAGAGCCGAACCAACGCGCCGACACCGGAACCACCGGGACCAGTAGCGGGCTGGGCAGCAGCCGCCGGGCCAAACCTCCTCCCTGTCGGTGTGACTGTGCTGCAAGCCCCGGAGAGGAGGAGGAAGATGAAGAAAAGCAACCAAAGCAGGCGGGTCAGTGAGAGAGAGAGCTCAGGATCGATCAGTGTGATGCTGATCGTTGACTCCGATCGCTGGTGTTTTCTGTCCGTTTGTTTGCGTCACGTGACGCTGCTTTGTGCTTTATTGAAGCTTCATTTTTGTTGAACCTTTATTTAAACACATCTCTGACACAAACTGAGCTGAGACAGGTGATGTGAGGTGAGGGTGGTGCAGTGATGCCTCCACCCTGCCCGGAGCTGCAGCTTCGTTCAGGAAGTTTCTCCTTTTTTTTGTTCACAAAGAAAATCTGCGGTTTCAACACCATCGATGACGTCACGATGCCGCCATAGCCATGGCTCTTTCTTTTATTTATTTAGTTATTTTTCTTCTCGTTATTTTGTTTTTGTTTCATTTCTATTTATGAAGACAATCGTTACATGTTTACATCTTTGCCTTGTTTTTATCGTATTTCCTACCTGTGTGCATTTCTCTCATTTGCCAGTATCAGGTATCTGTCAGTATAATTTTATGTGATTGATCTTTGTTTCACACACGTGTTTGAGATTCTTCCCCGTTTAAACGTCTGATGAAAACTGTGTGTAGATCAGGTTCATTCTGCCTCTAATGACCTGTTTGGTAAACATTTTTAGAAAGCTTGCAGTGCTCCCATTTTTTTTTACCTCAGATTTCTTTTTTGTCTCTCGGCCGTTTCGCGTCACCTCTACGTTATTTACTGTTTTTGTTTCCCACCGAGGTCATTTCCTGTTTCTCTGACATAATTTTGTGTCTTCAAATATTACTCATTTTATATGTCATGTTTATAGCTCTCCTGGGTAGTTTAATGCCTGGTTTAGTCTCTCTCAGGCCGTTTGTCTGTTTGTGTCTTTGAGCTCGATCCTCTCTGTTGTCTTTATTCTTTGTGGGTCAAATGTTTTCTGTCCTACTCTCATTTGCTTATTGCCTTGCCTCTGTGGGTCTTCCCATTTTTCTTAGATTCTTTTGTTCCTCTTGCATTGTATCTTCATCGGTCTCCGTTGGTCTTTGCGTTTCTCTGAATCCTCCTGTTATCGTTGTGTTGTAGGGTGTTCAGGACTCTGGTCCGCTGCCCGTCCAGCAGCCGGAGAAGGTGGGCTGGATCCGGAAGTTCTGCGGTCGAGGGATTTTCAGGGAGCTGTGGAGGAGTCGGTACATGGTGCTGAGAGGAGACCATCTCTACATCTCAGACAAGGAGGTGAGAACAGCGATCAGAGAAACTGGACAGACCCCCTATGGGCTGCTGGTTCCAATCTGCTGGACAGGCCAGGGAGGACTGTGGGTAGGCTGTGCCAGACGACAGGTTTACCGGGTGCAGCTAATCCGTAGCTAACATCTCTGATCTAGTTTGATATTTTCTCTGTGGTGTGTTGTTCGGATAAAAAGAGCTCAACAGTTCAACAGAGATTGTAGATGCATCATTTATCATTGTTACAGATGTTTGCAAGGAGAAACAGGTAGAAGCTGTGAGATGGTCCTAAAGCAGAGTGTTTCTTATTTAAAAGTCACAATGCAGTAAAAAGACAAAGAAATGTCATGTGAAACAGAGGAAATGGGGATTAATCCAAAGGAAGATGTAAATGTTTGTGGGTTAATGCGTTTGAGGCCGGACCTTAGATTTTCATCAAGTGAGAGGATCTCGGCAGTCCCGCTGTGTTTATTTTCAGCTCTGATGACGCTGAGTCATTTCTAAACAACGGCAAGTCACACAGAGTGATCATGTGACCTCTGATGTCATGTTCTGGCTTCAGAAATATGTCCTGAGTGAAGAAGAGACAGACATGGTGTTTGTGAACAAACAAGACCTCATCCCACAGAGTGGTTTCATGGCAGCGAGTGCTGCTTTTAATCCTGCCGGCTACACACAGCTGGCAGGGGTCATTTCCAGCTGGGAGGGGTTTCAGGGGCTTCCTCAGGGTATCATCATTTCTGATGTTTCGCCAGAAATCCCTCAAAAGCTGTTTAGGGTTCAAGCAGTAGAAGTGAGCCGCTTTCTCTGAGAGTAGCTTGGCTCTTCTGTAGAGATCAGGTGAAGAGCTCAGTCATTTAAGACTGACTCACTGTACCACTGCTGCTCCTCCACATAGAAAGGAGCCAGTGGAGGACACCTCCCAGGTGTTATGGGGCAGATCACAGACACGCTGCAGATATTTCTGTATGGCCCTCAGCTGTCCTGGGAATGCCTCAAGGAGACTGGGAGAGGAAGGTCTGGAAGTCTCTGTCTAAAGTGCTGCCCCCAACAACCAAATAACAGGTAAAATATGGACATCCCCTATTTTCTCTGTGGTATATGTCTGTATATTCCCCGAACGCAGTGTGGAGGCAGGTGTAAATGTGGCTGCAGCAGGTGTGTTTGGACTGGGAAGTGTTCACACTGGCCTTATGTAAGCGTCTATTACACAAGAGCACAGCAAAGATTGTGGACGCTGAGTCAGACTTTGTTCTTGCCAAAACTCTGAGTTTAACTCTCAGGAAGAGGAGGAGGGCGATGTCTGTCAGCTCATGGACACATCAGGACACAGGAAATGCCTCGCAGCCTGCTTTGAGCTTCTCTATTTCACAGATGGAAACAAAAAGAAATACAGTAAAGGGAAAAGATGCCTGAGGTCATCAGGATCACACACAAACCTGCTAACCAGTAACAGCCACTCAAAATCCATTCACTCAGTAAAACCAGAGCTCCACCTTCTTATGTACAGTATCCTTGCAGCAGTCATATTATTGGTCATGTAATGTCATCAAAATGCTCCAATAACATAACTATCAGTGCAGGTGATAAAAAAAGTGGCGTAGTATTGTGTAATGAATAAAAAGAGAGTAGCAGTGTGTGACGGGGATGAAACAAACATTCAGTAACATACAGATAAGTACGAGATTTATTCTGCCGTGAGCAGAGTAATGACTCACGTTAACCCAGAGAGTGTGTGTGTGTTTAATCATGACTTGTTCCATCATTACTCGTCATATTTCATCTTGTTCCTGTTCTTCAGCAGTACGCTAACCCAGAACTTTTTAATGTACATGCCTGAGGGAGGACTCGCTGTGTGTGTGTTTCTGCTCTGTGAGAACCATTTTTACTGTCATTGTTGGGAGCGTTTTGGTTTGTGAGGACATTTCTGTTTTTAGACACACATTATTTTGTTTTCACTGATTCTTGTGGACCGTTCAGAAACGGTGTTGGAATTAATCTTTCAATCTATGCTTTTAGTCTGATAGTGATTTTAGGATGAGTTCCTGCCCCAAGTGGTGGAGTTTAAGTATGACGGGGTCTTGTTCACGAGTGACGGGAGAAGGGAGCGGGAGATCAACAGTCGGATTGGTGCAGGGGCTGCAGTGATGCGGACGCTGTACCGGTCTGTTGTGGTGAAGAGAGAGCTGAGTGTAAGACCAAAGCTCTCAATTTACCGGTCGACCTACCCTCACCTATGGCCACGAGCTGTGGGTAGTGACCGAAAGAACGAGATCGCGGATACAAGCGGCGGAAATGAGCTTCCTCCAAAGGGTGGCTGGCCTCTCCCTTAGAGATGGGGTGAGAAGTTCGGCCATTCGGGAGGGGCTCAGAGTAGAGCCGCTGCTGCTCCACATCGAAAGGAGCCAGTTGACCAGGAGGAGGCCCCGGGGCAGACCCAGGACACACTGGAGAGATTATATCTCTCGGCTGGCCCGGGAACGCCTTGGTGTTCCCCCGGATAAGCTGGAGGAGGTGGCTGGGGAGAGGGAGGCCTGGGCTTCTCTGCTTGGGCTGCTGCACCCGCGACTGGGCCTCGGATAAGCAGAAGAAAATGGATAGATGGATGGATGGATGTGTTAGTGAAGCCGCTGAAGCACACCAAGTGTTGAATATAATCTCTGTAGTACTGACAAATGATCAGCTCCAACAGCTGTGATGTTTAATGATGTTTCTGGGCTGCGGATTGTAATTGATCTGAATTTAAAGTCATGTTTGGTGTTCAGAGGTTCAGCTGAATGGACCATGCAAGTGTGCATGAGTTATAATTAGGGAAACGTGCTGGTTGGGGGATAGATCAACATTGTTCAATGTGATAAGAATTGATAAGAGTTTCGCGATTCTGATTCCATTATCGATATCACTTATCGATACAATTCCTTATTGATTCTCATTGGGTCTCACTGGTTCATCACAATCACTACGTAGTCGAGCAAATTCATTGCATGCTGTGTGGTCAAGTGTTTGTGCGTGTTGGATGTATTTCCTTTGACTTGATTCCTCTGATGTCATCAGTATTGGGGCTGTTACTCAAAAAAAGTAATCTATTACACATACAGTGGGGCAAAAAAGTATTTAGTCAGCCACCGATTGTGCAAGTTCCCCCACTTAAAATGATGACAGAGGTCAGTAATTTGCACCAGAGGTACACTTCAACTGTGAGAGACAGAATGTGAAAAAAAAATCCATGAATTCACATGGTAGGATTTGTAAAGAATTTATTCGTAAGTCAGGGTGGAAAATAAGTATGTGGTCAATAACAAAAATACAACTCAATACTTTGTAACATAACCTTTGTTGGCAATAACAGAGGTCAAACGTTTACTATAGGTCTTTACCAGGTTTGCACACACAGTAGCTGGTATTTTGGCCCATTCCTCCATGCAGATCTTCTCAAGAGCAGTGATGTTTTGGGGCTGTCGCCGAGCAACACGGACTTACAACTCCCGCAACAGATTTTCTATGGGGTTGAGGTCTGGAGACTGGCTAGGCCACTCCAGGACTTTCAAATGCTTCTTACGGAGCCTCTCCTTTGTTGCCCGGGCGGTGTGTTTTGGATCATTGTCATGTTGGAAGACCCAGCCTCGTTTCATCTTCAAAGTTCTCACTGATGGAAGGAGGTTTTGGCTCAAAATCTCACGATACTTGGCCCCATTCATTCTGTCCTTAACACGGATCAGTCGTCCTGTCCCCTTGGCAGAAAAACAGCCCCATAGCATGGTGTTTCCACCCCCATGCTTCACAGTAGGTATGGTGTTCTTGGGATGCAACTCAGTATTCTTCTTCCTCCAAACACGACGAGTTGAGTTTATACCAAAAAGTTCTACTTTGGTTTCATCTGACCACATGACATTCTCCCAATCCTCTGCTGTATCATCCATGTGCTCTCTGGCAAACTTCAGACAGGCCTGGACATGCACTGGCTTCAGCAGCGGAACACGTCTGGCACTGCGGGATTTGATTCCCTGCCGTTGTAGTGTGTTACTGATGGTGACCTTTGTTACTTTGGTCCCAGCTCTCTGCAGGTCATTCACCAGGTCCCCCCGTGTGGTTCTGGGATCTTTGCTCACCGTTCTCATGATCATTTTGACCCCACGGGATGAGATCTTGCGTGGAGCCCCAGATCGAGGGAGATTATCAGTGGTCTTGTATGTCTTCCATTTTCTGATGATTGCTCCCACAGTTGATTTTTTCACACCAAGCTGCTTGCCTATTGTAGATTCACTCTTCCCAGTCTGGTGCAGGTCTACAATTCTTTTCCTGGTGTCCTTCGAAAGCTCTTTGGTCTTGGCATGGCGGAGTTTGGAGTCTGACTGGTTGAGGCTGTGGACAGGTGTCTTTTATACAGATGATGAGGTCAAACAGGTGCCATTCATACAGGTAACGAGTGGGGGACAGAAAAGCTTCTTACAGAAGACGTTACAGGTCTGTGAGAGCCAGGGATTTTCCTTGTTTGAGGTGACCAAATACTTATTTTCCACCCTGATTTACGAATAAATTCTTTACAAATCCTACCATGTGAATTCATGGATTTTTTTTTCACATTCTGTCTCTCACAGTTGAAGTGTACCTCTGGTGCAAATTACTGACCTCTGTCATCATTTTAAGTGGGGGAACTTGCACAATCGGTGGCTGACTAAATACTTTTTTGCCCCACTGTACTACACAGAACACTTTTTTAAAGTAATGCAGTATGTTACTTAATTACTCCCAAGAGAAAGTAGTTCATTTTATTACTTTCACATTTCTCTGTAAAATGACCTGACCATATTGTTTATAATCAGCACTGAACAATGTAAACCTGAGGCTACAGCCGCACAATCCAACACGAAAGCTCACAGTGTGACCCAGTGTTCTTCTACTGGTTTGATGTCTGATTTCTAAGGTACAGTTACATTCAGTCCTATAGACTGTGCGCAACAATTGCCTTTAAGTGTTATGATGTAATTGATTCATGACTGTTTCATGATAGTCAGCCTCGGAGCCAACTGTGGGGGGAGGGGCTATGTGCTCAGATGGCCCCTGGCTTTGTCGGAGGAAGCTTGTGTGCACCCGCTGTGTTACACATGGTAGCATTACCTAACCCTACACTATTATCCATCCTCCTGTTAGTGAGGAGACATTCCTTTTGAGTCTTCAAGACAGATCATGTCCTGCCATCCAGTCTCAGAAAACTTCTGAAGATGGAGGTCTCTGTGCAGTGGCTGAAGTCTGTTGTGTAGAGGGTGAAGAGGAAGGGGGAGAGGACAGTCCCCTGTGGTGCCCCTATGTTGTTGATTACCGTGTCAGACACACACTGTGGGAGACGTACATATTGTGGACTTCCTGTCAGGTAATCAACAATCCAGGACACCAGAGAAGCATCCACTTGCATCGTCGTTAACTTATCACCCAGGAGGGTCGGCCTGATGGTGTTGAATGCACTGGAAGAGTCAAAAAACATGACCCTCACAGTGCTCGCCAGCTGGTCCAGATGGGTGTAGACACGATTGAGCAGGTAGATGATGGCGTCCTCTGTTCCGAGATGGGGCTGGTAAGCAAATTGAAGAGGATCCAGATGTGGTCTTACACAGCTGGTCCAGGATGAGCCTTTCCAGGGTCTTCAAAATGTGGGAGGTCAGTGTCGCAGGCCTGTAGTCCTGGGGGCCACTGGGACGTGGCGTCTTTGGTACAGGGACGAGGCATGATGTCTTCCACATCACTGGGACCCTCTGCAGACTCAGACTCAGCATGAACAGTTTATGAAAGACTCCACACAGCTGGGGGGCACAGGCCTTGAGGACGAGGGGACTCACTCCGTCTGGTCCCGCAGACTTGCCTGAGTGAAGTCTCCTCATTTGCATCTCAACCTGGTGTTGAGTGAAGGTGATGGGTGGGGGTGTCAGGAATCTCACAGGAGGCAACAGCGCCGCTGATGTGGATGGGCTGGTGTTCCCTGACTGGTCGTTTCCGGTAGTCCACTATCATCTCTCTAGTTTGGCTGGTGTTGAGAGTCAGGTTATTTTCCAGGCACCACTCGTACAGCACCATCACCTCCTCTCTATAGGCCGTCTCATCATTGCCTGTGATGAGGCCTATGATGGTTGTGTCATCCGCAAACTTGATGATGATGTTGGACTCGTGGTTAGCAACACAGTCGTGTGTGAACGGGGAATATAGGAGGGGGCTAAGCACACAACCCTGTGGCGTACCTGTGTTTAAGATGAGTGATGAGGAGGTGTGCTTACCAACTCTCACCACCTGGGGCCTGTTTGTGAGGAAGTTTACAATCCATCTGCAGGTTGGTGTTCCCAGCCCAAGGTCGACGAGCTTTGTGGCAAGTTTTGAGGGGATGATGGTGTTAAATGCAGAGCTGTAGTCGATGAAGAGCATCCTTGCATATGTATTCCCTTTCTCCAGGTGAGTGAGGGTGGTGTGCGTTGCCAGGGCGATGGCATCCTCTGTGGCTCTGTTTGTCCGATAGGCAAACTGAAGAGGGTCCAGTGTGTCAGGGAGGGAGGAGCAGATGTGACCTTTGACCAGCCGCTCCAGGCACTTCATGATGACGGATGTCAGTACAACAGGATGGTAGTCATTCAGATAGGAGCCCACTTTTTGGGAACGGGAATGATGGTGGATGCTTTGAGGGACGTGGGGACCACTGACTGCCTCAGGGAGAGGTTGAAGATGTTGGTGAACACCTCTGCCAGCTAGTCTGCACACACTCTGGGATGCCGTCTGGTCCTGGAGCTTTGTGAGGATTGACCTTTTTGAAAGCCCATCTCACAGCTTCTGTTCTCAGAGTTAAAGTTACAGCCTCACTGTCCTCCTGAGGGTAGAGGATCTGCTCTCTGTTGTCTGCATCAAAACGAGCATAGAAGTTGTTGAGCTCGTCTGCGAGAGATGCAGTGGGCTGAACACTGACTGTGTTGACCTTCTTGTAGTCAGTGATGCAGTGCAGTCCATCCCACAGTCGCCTGGTGTCAAAGCTGTGGTAGCTGGACTCCACTTTGTCCCTGTAGTCCTTTCTGGCCTTTTTTATGGACTTTCAGAGGTCATACCTGGCTTGTTTTTCCTGTTTCAGTCTTTGTCTGTATGCAGGCAGCAGCAGTATGGAACAATGGTCTGCCTTACCAAAAGCTGGGTGGGGGAAGGGTTTGTAGCACTCTTTGAATGGAGTGTAACAGTGGTCCAGTGTTTGATCACCTCTTGTGGGGAAGGAGATGTGCTGATAGTATTTGGGGAGAACCTTCTTCATGTTGGCTCTGTTGAAGTCTCCCAGCACAATAAAGGCAGCTTCTGGATTATTGTTCTCAAGTCCAATAATGATGTCATACAGTTCGTCCATAGCCGTAGCCTTATCAGCGTGTGGGGGAATGTAAACAGCTGAGAGGAGAACTGAGCTGAACTCCCTCGGGAGGTAAAAAGGCCTGACTTTAATGGTCAGTAGTTCGAGGCTCTGAGAGCAGTACGTTTTTAAGATACACACATCTCTAGCCCACAAACCATAAAACACACCCCTCCTCCCCTTTTCTTGCCTGAGTCCTTCGTTCGGTCTCCCCGGTAAACAGTGAATCCATCCGGCGTGATGCCGCAGTCGGGGACGCTGGGCTCCAGCCATGTCTCTGTGAAGGCCAGAACGCAGCAGTTCTTGATGTCTTGTTGGTGTTTAATCCGTGCATGCAGCTCATCAAGTTTGTTGTCCAGAGACTGGAGATTCACGAGCAGGATGCTGGGCAGAGGTGGCTTGCTGTTTCTCTGTCACGTTCGGCACAAAACTCCGGCGCGTTTCCCCCTTTTTGTTTTCCCTCGACGTCGCGCGAGTAAACAAAGGATCCCAAGCAGCAGTACGTCCACGGAGTCGAAACCCGCTGTAAAGTCCGAACTGGCTGACGAACGTAGCTCCAAAAGCGTTTGTCTGTCAAAAACAGATTCAACTCGTTAGCTCTATTCTCACCTCCCTCAGCTCCCCTGCTGTTGGTTGGCCTGAATCCAGTGATGGTCTTTGTAGTGGCAATTCCTTTTGTTTGACAAACCAAACATCCCACAATTAAAAGTCCACAAGCCACTGCTGCACTGAGATAATATTTCATACGTAGGCAAAAGAAGTCCACTGTCCAAACTTGAAAGTTGCGTTTTTATGGTTTATTCATCCAGTTTGGCAATAACAAGATCCATTTTTTGTTACTTCCTGCTGCTTCTCCTGCTCTGGTAAAAAACCATAGGCCCACCCCCAGTGCATGCTGGTCCTATACCAGTCTCTTTATTTATAGAAACAAAATGGCCCTACAGCTCTTACTGACTAATTTAACAAGGTAACATCAAACAAAACATTGAAACAAATATTAACCTACAAATAAACTTGTAAATAAACCCCAAAATATAAGTAAACTAACAACAAATGTTAACTAATTTCAAAATAATAAAAATAAAGAACAGATAGCTCCAACAGTCTTCATTCTTCAGTTAGTGTGAGATGTATGATAGTGAAAGATACACTCAGTACACTTAGTGGCTGAAAGTACGCCCAGGTTCTGCTGATTACAGTATACATACTCATAACTGTCCATAGAAGTAAAAGTTTCATTGTTTGACAGTTATAAGGCAAAGCTCAATGAGGACTTCCTTCTTCAACCGCTTAAGTGAAACCTTGTATTTGATGCTTTTGCTAAATTGCAAGAATAAAATCTCCAGTTCCTGACTGTTGCTAGTTTTTCTTCATTTTTATTCTGACAGCTGGGTCTTACAACCAGATCTTGGCAGGAGCTAGAGGCGACTGGGGGAGTGACCAGATCCAAAAACCAGAACATCAGCTAGCTTGACTGTTGCTCCCTTTTGTTCATTTTTATTGTGGTGGTCTGCAACCTCGCCGTCCATTCCTGTGCAGGATTCTAGTAATTGTCTTCTTTGAGACTACAATTCCTGACTCACCTAAGTCATCCACTGGCATCTTAGCAGTTGTTCTGTGGTCTTTGGACACATCTCTCACTTGTTTTCTTTCCAGAATCTGAAACTTTGCTTCCTACCTCTGCCAGGCTCGTTCTGTATTGTGTGACTCTCTTTGAATTGGTGTGTAAATACTTCTTACAACTTTGAACAAGTTAAAGCACATTATTAACAGCTGTGTGCTATGGCTCAATAAAAAGGTCAGTTTTTCAGGTGGGGGGCTGATAAGTTTCCTCCCTGACGACTTTTGCTGATTCTGTTTTTGTGTGCAAAGAGAAATTATTCATGCTTTCTAAAGAAAACTCGTAATTTGAAAATCTTTTCCTCTTAAAAAAACAGCTGGAAGATTTGACAGAATCTTTAAACTTCTTTGGGGGGTGGGGCTGCAAAATACACAGTTTTCACCTACTACTCCTGTGGGTGCTAGGAAACCTGAGGGTGGAGACAGATTCCACCTGTTCTCCACTTATAAATCGAGGGGAGTGGGCCTGTGTGCGCCCACTGCCCATGAGGAGTTGGGTTTTTAAATCATAAAAAAAATCATTCAAGTATAAATTATAATTTGTTTAAAGAAACTAAATATTATAGTTATAGTTGAAATAAATTAAACAACAGGTCAGGATAATAAACTGTTCAAAATAAAATAAAACCGGAGCTTAGCTGTAAAACGGTCAGCTGGCCCTTTAATCTCAGGTGTGTTCACAGATCTCAGACAGCAGCTGCTCAGTGTGTTCAGCCAGCTGTTAACAAACAGTGTGACACACACACACACTCCTTTGTCACTGCATCTGTGCTAGCGTGTATGCAGAGCGTTATTAGAGAAACAAACACAGAATTCCTCCATCTCTAATCTCAGATTATTTTAACTTGCATGCTTCCTCTAAACCAGGGGTGTCGAACTCCAGGCCTCGAGGGCCGGTGTCCTGCAGGTTTTACATGTGTCCTTGATCCAACACAGCTGATTTAAATGGCTAAATGACCTCCTCAACATGTCTTGAAGTTCTCCAGAGGCCTGGCAATGAACTTATCATGTGGTTCAGGTGTGCTGACCCAGGGGACACGGCCCTCGAGGCCTGGAGTTCGACACCCCTGCTGTAAGCTGTCCTGTACATTTATGTTCTTCCATCATGAACCTGCAGAACTGATCGCTGTTATTTGTAAACCACGATGATGCAGGTGTGTTTTTGTGTTTGCAGGTGAAAGATGAGCGTAAGGCTCAGGAAGTGTTCGACCTGGCTGATTACGAGCGCGCCGAGGAGCTGAGGAAGGCCAAGAGCCGCAGCAAGAAGAACCACAGCCGCTTCACGGTGCTGCGCTGCAAGCAGCCGGGAAACACTGTGAGTCCACCTGTCCGGCTGTTTACCTGTCGTCTTGAGTGTAACTAACAGAATTACAGAATATGTGTGTCAGTGTTTCTGGTTTCATGGAGCATCTGATCCAAAAGTGAAACCTCTGTCCTCGCCTGTCCTCTCGTGTCTTGGTGTTCGGAGATTACGCTGTCCTGCTTGACCTCGATGGTGGAGTTCCTCCTACATGTGCCTCAGGATTGGTGGATAAGATTTGAGATGTCCTGCCCCATCTGTGTTCTGCGATTGGCTGAGCTGCATGCTTTTTGTTCCTATTCTGAACAGGTTTAATCTGCAGAATCCAATTAGACTGCCAGAGGATGAGTCAGAGCGGAATAATCCCAGAAACTACTGCAGCTTGTCACGCTCTGCTCTTTCTACTTCTACAATCTGACCTTCAGCTTTAATTTAATAAAACAAGAATCTACATTCTGATTGTATAGAGTCAGGATCAGGGTCATTACCTCAGAGGGTTAAATAAACTTTGTGTGTAAATTTGTGTTGGGCTGCAACACTCTATAAAATTTCTAGATGTGAAAAAATTGATGTTTGAGTTCATTTAGAGATCTTACAACTGGAGGTAGAGTAGATGTATTTGGCTAAGGATGATGAAGACGAAGCTGCCAGGCAGGAGCAAAAGAGCAAGGCCTTAAAGAAGATTCATGGATGTAGTGAAGGAGGACATGCAGAGGATGGTGTGACAGAGGAGGATGCTGGGATAGGAGGAGACTAAGGTAGATCATCCGCCGTGGCGCCCACTAAAGCATGGGGTGTCCAGCTCCAGGCCTCGAGTGCCGGTGTCCTGCAGGTTTTAGATCTCACCCCTGAATCAAACGATTACCGGATAGTTCATTACCAGGCTTCTGGAGAACTTCAAGACATGTTGAGGAGGTCATTTAGCTATTTTAATCAGCTGTGATGGATCAAGGACACATCTAAAACCTGCAGGACACCAGCCCTTGAGGCCTGGAGTTGGACACCTGTGCCCTAAAGGGAGCAGGTGAAACTCATAGAACAACACATAACCTGAAAACTTCAAAGAATGTAAATACTTCTCAGAGTATTTGTGCTTCTCTAATGGCTTTCTGTAAATGTATCATTTACTTTCTACAACATGACAAGTTCCAACGTATGGTGGGAGCTATCTGGTGAAGCTAATGTGCCTTAAAGAAAGCTCAAATAAAAAGTAAAAAACCCAATAAAATATGGATGTTTCATCAGCTGCAAGACTCAAAAACTGACATTTAAGTTCTTGCACCATTTCAGGGGTAAACTATGCATTTCATATGACATCAAATTGGTAAGAATATTATTTTTGCAGGCTCCAAACCTCGTGTTTCTGGCTGTGAGCCCTGAGGAGAAGGAATCATGGGTAAACGCCCTCAGCATCGCCATCATCAAAGCGAAGAACCGAGTTTTGGATGAGGTGTGGGCTGCTTTTTTCATGGATTCAAATGTTTTAATAACACTTCGGCCACCTTTTTTAACAGGGTGTTAACTCAATTTGTCTGCGTACAGGTGACCATTGAGGAGGACAGCACGCTGGTTCATCCCACCAGAGATCGAGCAAAGATCCCTTATGGTCGCCGGCTGCCGACCAGAGGACATCTCATGGCCGTAGTGCTGGGAGCCTTTTTCCATCTATCTTTTGGTCTGAATGTTAAGATAATGTTATTGCTATTAAAGTCATGTTCTCCCTGCAGGCATCCACCTCTTCCCATGGCATGCTGACACTCGACCTGGTGGCTGAAGAGGATGTTTTTTCACATGACTACGATGGCGACTGGAATAACAGCTTTCGGGTCGACCTGCAAGGGGGCGGGTCTTGTGGACAGATTGGAGTAGGAGGTCGTCAGCGAGCTGGAACAGACGTATCAAAGCTGCGGATGACATCCAAGGAGCCCAAAGTGAAGACTAGCAGTCTGCCCAGGGGCAGTGAGCGGTCCTGGGGAAAGCATCTGGACGCCTCCAAGGTCCACAAGTCTCCACAAATAGAGGTGGGCCCTTCAGATCCACATTAACCTTTTTTTTTTCCTTTTGGAAGCATGTGGCTCCAAGTTTTTATTGAATAGCTTTGCTAAAATGAACACTAAATCGCCATAACTGACAGCGACACCTACCTGAATGTTACCTTTCAGGTTCTCCAGGCTCAGTATCGAACGCCACAGCCAGGGAAGAGGTTCAGTGTGCAGGGCCGGAGTCGCTGTGCCTCCATGGATGAAGTCCTCTCTTCCAGGTATGACCTTGTAATAAACAAAGTTAGGGAGTAAACAGACGCAGGGTTCAGGCTTTCTTCTGCAGAGTATCAGGCTGTCAGGTATTCAGGATACTCAGGAGAAGTAGAGTCCATGGTTAAAGTCAATGTCTGGCCTGCTGGACTCACTGCTGCTCAAGTCTGACTGAACCAGTGAAACCCATTTCAGTGTCTTTGACCTTTATGTCTTGAAATTTTGAAACATCACCTTCTCCACTCTTCTGTCACCCTAACCCTCTTCCTTTTCTCTAGACCAGTGCTGATTCGCTCAGAGTTCTGCTCTGCTGTTAGGCGATGTCCAGCTGAAGTGGAAGTGGGAGTCGAGGCCTCGGCCCAGCCTTTGGGTCAGATCCAGAGCCTTATTGCCCAGAGGATGCAGCGAGCTCAGGAATTGCTGGAGGAGATGAGACTGCAGGTTTGACTGCTTCATTCATAAATGTATAGATTAGTTTACTGATCATTTTCATGATGTCAACTGGCTTAGGTGGCAATTATTTTGTATAAGATAAATGACAATACTTGTGCTTTGGATTGACACTTTTAGGTCCACCAGGTGGAAGTTCTATTAATCAGACCACAACAAAACCTGAACTATAGCACTGACATTAGCTCACTTTATCACAGCCGATTGGATTTGCTGCCGGTAGTGGACGTTTGTGGGTGTGCAGGATAAGCCATGTAAACAAGTAAACTCGCTACCCTTGCAATCAGGCACCACAAATACCTGACATACCTGTCAGCACAAGACTGCTCCAGTTGAGTGAATAACTGGAGCTGGCGGGGCCGTCAGCATTGGACGACCCTGTGTCACCGCTGAATGCATCGCAGATGCTACATTCTGCTAAAGGTCATGAACACATCCTAACACACTGCCCCAATAGGTTATTAAAGCCTGGCCAATCTTTCTGGCTGCTGTTACAACCAAATTTCCCCTTGTGGGACAATTAAAGGATTATTCTATTCTATTCACTGACCTTGCATTTAATTTGCAGCGGCACTATGGGATATTATGTATGTCCTCATACACCTCCACACACTCAGCCTCCAGCAATGCCCCGGATCGAACCACGGTCTGCGTGCAGCCTGTGTCCACTAAGGCTGGCCTATACCCCCTTCGTACCTTACCCACTGTATGTCCCTCTCAGACCAAGGGAGGGTGTTGGAAGGCCTGGACACATAACACCCTGCCCACCAACACCACATATCTCTCTGACCTGGTTCAGATCACCATCCCATCTCGGTGTCTCAGATCTTCTTCTTCTCTTTCTCTCTCTGTCCCCTCCCCTGTCTTGCCACCAGCAGGGCTTTCAGCTGCTCCACGACTCTGGAATTCCCTTCCTCTTGATTTAAGAAATATCTCTTCCTTCTCTCTCTTTAAGTCCCAACTCAAAACTCACTTGTTCAAAATAGCTTATCCCATTATTATTATTACACACCTCTCTGTCATCCAGCCCCAGGATTATCCTTAAAAGGGGAGGCATGATTACATGATGAGGTCAGGTGTGTGGGTCAGCCTCCCCTGACACCACCCTTCCTCTGTGGCTGAGCTACAAACCACGCTACGCCACAAACAGAATGAACTCTTTTGGATTTCCTTACCTGGATGATTGAGCATACATCAAGTTAGCTTAAGGTTATTTTGCAAGCACTAGCAGGACAAATTCTCTACCTCCGCCCTGTACCCTGTTTCATCTCCATCAAAGATGAGCCCAACCACGGTGGTGTCGTCTGCCGCCAACAGGCTCTGCTGGTCTTTGTAGTTGGTGAGGGCTTGGTTACCTCTTCACACCTGGCAGGGGTTGTTATCAGTGAGGAAGCCCTCTATGCTTCTCCTGTCCCTCAGCCTGAAGGCTGAGTTCTGATCAGAGCCGGGACTTCAGATTTTGTGCCTTATTAAAGTCCCCAGCAACAATATGGATGCCCTCCGGGTGCTCTCTTTGCTGTTTGGGTGTTGTTGGAGGTGGTTGAGTGGCGAGCTAACGTCAGCATTGCGGGGGGCAGCTGTAAACAATGGTAACTATGACTACCATTAGCTTGCAAGTTAGAAGGGCCTGAACTGATTGGACATGAGCTCCAAGTCCCGTGAGCACTGACTGTATATAACTCTACTGTTACGGCACCAGTAGTCTCACCGCCCTTTCCCTTACAGGAGTCTTTGTTGTGGTCCTGATGGTGTAGGCTCTGGCCCAATAACTCCACTGAGGCATTAAGGATTTTTGGATGGTGTCAGCACTCAGTTACAATCTGTAGACAACACGGTTGTAGTAAATCTCTGATCGTAGCTGTTTTGTTTGCAAGGGATCTGGCGTTGGTGATGAAGATGGACGGAAGCGGGGTTTGTAGTGTTGTTGTTTTCACAGCTGGACCTGATAGCCAGCTCTGCTTCTCCACTTTTGTTTCCTCGCGCTGTCTGCAACGCTTGCCGCTTCCAACAATAACCAATGGAGCCCTGATGGTCTTGAAACTCAGGTGGAATAATGTCAGTCCAATCCAATGTAAAGGTTCAGGCTGAGGCCGATGTCGATTAGTTCCCGACAGCTGAAAGTAATCAGTGCATTGTAGGAAGAAAAAGAGAAATAAACAACACAAAAAGGGTACACAGTAGCTGGGAGCACTGTGCCCCTATACATCAGCACGTGCTGCCATCTTATATGGGTAATGTTGTTTCTGATAGGAGCTGCAGAAGACCAAAGCAGAGCGAGAACGAGAGGGCAGTTCACCTTATCTGAAGGGCATCAACTCTCCTCGACTCCATCACCTCAGGGGCTCAGAGTCACCTCACTCCAGGTCAGTTATAGCACCTTAATTAATAATTGACATTATTGATTAGTTCACATCAATATTTGTGATTTGATTTGCAAAGCAGATATATAAAATGTAGATTGCATATCCCAAAATCAAATTCCAAAAAGACTTTTCCCATGATCTGTCTGTTACAGTTTGTTTGATGCAGCACCAAACATATTTGTGTTTGTGGTACTGCAGTTTGTAAAGAAGAAAACACACAAAGTTCTCGCATGGTTGGAAAGATTAATTTAATACTGATTGTTGAACTTAAAATCTGATTTTTGTCGCCATCTTTAGCAGGTCATCGGGATCTCCGAGGAGCCGGAGCAGCGACTCTCCTCGCCTCAGAGGAAGAGAATCTCCTCGGTCCAAAGCCAAGAAGACTCGGTCCAAAGGAACTGACTCACCTCACTCCAGAGGATCCCACGCAGCTGCTGCTAAAGTCAGCGACTCTCCCAGGCTGAGTGGCTCTCCTCGGTCAAAGAGCACCGATGCAGCTCGATCTCCAAAACTCAAAGGACCATCCGCTGCCTCTCCCAACAAGCAAGGCAGCTCTCCAATACAGAAGCCATCCGACTCGCCTCTGAGCGTCGGACGATCTGACTTCTCTCAGGTTAAAGGATATGGTTCGCCACGGGGCAGTGAGACCGACTCTCCTCATCCAGGGAGCAATGAGGAGTCTCCTCTTCAGAGCCAGAACTCCCCGACCCTGTCCAGATCCTTCGAGTCCTCACAACCAAGAACCCCTGACAGCCACCACACCTCCCCACTTCCACCAGCAACCCAGCTGTCTGAGGATGACTCGGAGGTGGAGCAGAGGCGTGCCGAGGCTGAGCGGCTCCTGGAAGAGGCTGTGTCCTCGTGGAAGGAGGCGCAGGAGGTCCTGCAGGAGGTGAAGGAGCTCCAGAGCCAGACGCTGCGGCGGCAGCGTAGGAGGACCTATGAGAAGATGGCATCGGCAGCAGCGGCCGCTGATATACCTGCACCGAGCGGCGCGGCAGAAGAAATAGACGCGCTCATCTCGCCGACATCACCAGAGGACAAGGAAGATTCAGAGACACCTGAACGAGGAGTTTGAGTGTTCAGCAGTGACTTCTCGATGGAAGTAGCAGCGTTTCTTCAGCACGCAAACAGAAGCCTGCTTCAAATTCTGTCTCCATGTTTTAATCTGCGGACGGTGCACGTGACCACACAGAGCAGGATTGTTTCTGGGAGGGTTAATGGCTTAATCCTCCACAGTGCACTAAACAGGAAGCGTGTGTGTTTTGACGCACACACGTTTGACGGGGACCCTTTCCCCTTCTCTTCCTCCAATGGTGCTGCATGTTTATCTTCTTTCTCCGTCCTCCTGAAGGCAAAAAGATTTTCTGTTTATCTGTTGAACATTTTTGTTTTGTTTTTTTGAAGAAAACCTTTTCAAGATAAGATGTCAGCGTTTATACATCAAGAAACTTTTTGAATTAGACAAAAAGACAAAGTCACTGAAGCACACTACGAGCACAGAGGGGAGTCTGCTGGAAGTTTCCCCAGACTTTCACTCCGATAAAACATTCATGTATTTGCTAATGTCATTGATAATCTCCAAAGTTGTTGCTCTCTGCTTTCACTGTAGCAGAGATTCCTGTAAACGTCCTTCCAGCTCTTTTTAACCTCACAGGATTTTTGTAATCTGTGGATTTTTCTCAAAAATCAGGGAGTTTAATGTTAAACAAAGACACGAGAAGCAATAATGACACAAAGTCTTTACCTGTTCATGTGTTGCAGTTTACAAAAAAGAACTCAAACTCTGCATTCTGCAAAAAAGCGGAAATTTAATTTGCACACTTGAAGCCCAGCAGATGCTGGATAGCATCAACCAATAAACAGCTGACATATTTGTTGTACACAGTGAGACATTTGCTTTAATGAAACATACATGTGACATAGAAAAAGGCCCAATAAAGTCTAATCAACAAACAAACAAAAAGTGTGCCAGCACATCCACCAAATATAAGAAATACGAGCCTTTAATCATCTAAACAATAAAGTTACTACTTCAGTATATGTACGTTCCTGTTTATCTCTTTAAATATTAGTGTAGATAATTTCCTATTAAAGCTCATAAAGAATTTAGGAATATAATGGAGACTTACAAAAATTACATGGAAATTGTATAAATCAGCAAAACTAGTTAATTGGAAAACAAGTAGGTAAACAAACCAATGAGAAGGATGAATGAATTTGTTGGTAACAAATGAATAAACAGTGGAACAGACACATTAATCAAAGGTTAAAAGAAAATACAATTAGTAATGTCAGTTTGTGTTGCCTACATAAAATATTTCTTACATTTAGTGTTTTCAAGGCAATTGATTTGTTACCGTTTATTCATCAGGTTAAGTCTTTTGTAGTTTCTGTCCTCCAAATAAACCCATTTGGGTTTGTTGTTAATCATGTTCTGAACACGTATGTGCTGGCAGCTCAGGCATAAACATGCCCAACATGTGATGCATCTGTTAAATGTGTTTCACCAACAGAAATACCTTTCTGAGATTGTTTTTGTTCAGCTGCACGATAATAATCGCCCGTTTTTACCAGTTTATCAGTGTAGCGCCAGATCATCAAATATTTACAGGAACTTTAATATACAAAGAAATATTCATAATCTGTACTGTAAACTTTGTTGTGTCACTATGTGCTGAATACTCAGAGACGAATTTCACTTCTACAAAGCTCCACATTTATGCATTTATAAACTTTGAAGCAATGAAAACTGTAACGTTAGCTGCAGCCAAACAGTTCAGTCTCCAGTTAAAGTTTAACGTGTCCTGCTCATCTGCAGCATGACTCCTCACACTGCAGATACACACAGCAGCCATTTTATTGGTCAGATGGTGTCATTAAAAATGGCATCAACAGCACAAACGCAGTCGAGAGGTCCAGTTCAGGGACTCGAGTTAGTCTCAAATCACGAGACGCTACAGCATTGGAGATTTTTATACCAGACTTTCACTTTAAGGTCCTGTCTCTTTGAACAGCCCCCAAAACCCCTGCAGAGGTGCAGCTCCCAGGGCACAGAGCTTTACCTCATTGTCAAAGGTTTACGTGAAATTCAAACTTGTACTTCCTCTGTAGGTTCTGGTACTGAAAGCTTGACAGCTTGATTTGTGGTAACTGTTGAACAGATTTTATTTCTCTTGATCTTTTTGCACATTTGAGCACTGAAAGACTACATCACGCCAGAAATCTTTGGACTGTGAGAAAAGATTCTGATGTAGTTTGAATGACTGCACCTTGTTCCTTCACGTTTGTTAAATTATGGAATACATTATTTAAATGTTCTTTTTCTGATGTAAATCTGTATGGTAATGTTTTTGAATCATTGTAAACAGCATTGCTTTCGAGGTAAATGGCACCAAACGAACACTGATGATTTTCTTGTGGGGAGCATCCAGGGCTCGTCTTCACATGCAAACTACAAATAAGCTAAACTGGTGGAGGGGTGAGAGTGTTCACCAGACTCTGTTCATCTCTTTTATTTGTGTTTACAGACAGCAGGAAGTATCCTGTCAACATGTCAGCTCTTTATGATTTAGGGCTTTCGGACCATTAAAGCTTCCATACTTTAGGCTGACATCATCATACTGTCCACATTTATTCATAGACATCGCGCTCAGCTCCAGGTGTGTGTGCTTTATGGTCATGAATTTCATAGACAGCTGTGGATTTCATATTTTTAGGTCTTTTTGTATCGAGGGTAGAAACAGCCAAATTCAGAAATATACATATATATGTATATAAATGACTAGTCTCTAAAAGCATCTCTGCTTTTTGCAGATTCAAATATTCAAAATATTTATACGCCGCAAAATCACAAGAATAGTTGTGTCAGGGTACTTTATACTGTAAGGTACAGACCCTATAATAATACAAAGAAAATGGGGAAAACCCAGCAATCATATGACCCCCTATGAGCAGCACTTTGGCGACAGTGGGAAGGAAAAACTCCCTTTTAACAGGAAGAAACCTCTAGCAGAACCAGGCTCAGGGAGGGGCGGGGCTATCTGCTGTGATTGGTTGGGGTGAGAGAAGGAAGACAGGATAAAGACATGCTGTGGAAGAGAGCAGAGGTTAATAATAACTAATGCAGAGAGCAGTGTTGGGAAGGTTACTTTTAAAATGTATTCCACTACAGATTACATGGCCCAAAATGTATTTTGTAATGTGTTCCAAAAAGTTACTCAATGAGAGTAACGTATTCTGAATACTTTGGACTTATATATATATTGTCATGCTTGTCAACTTTCAACTACATGAACTTGTCAACTACATGAACGTACTATTGCTGTGTGATTTATTACTATTACTGAAGGTTACTCGCCATACCAATACCAACTTGATTTTTAAATCTTAATATAAAATGAGTAACAGTAGGTGGACATTAGGCTGCACATTTTGCAGCGACCTCGCATAGAAAACTATTTCTGTATCAGTGATATGTTTTCTTTTTGTCTGTAAATAATCATGTGGAACTGGACATGATTATTTGCAGCCAGCAGGTTGTTAATGCTATCAGTCTAAAAACAGCACGTTAATATGATACATGCTCATCCAACTGAGCTAAACCTTGGTCTTGCTGCAGCAATTTGGATTAACTGAAGGCTTTTCAGGGAGTTTTTTGGACTTCCTGATAATAATGAATTACAGTCGTCCAGCCTGGAAGTAATAAATGCATGAACTAGTTTTTCAGCGTCACTCTGAGACAGGATATTTCTAACTGTAGAGATGTTGCACCAATGGAAGAAAGCAGTCTTACATATTTGTTTAATATGTGCGTAGAAGGACATGTCCTGGTCAAAAATGACTCCAAGGTTCCTCACAGTGTTACTGGAGGCCAAGGTAATGCCATCCAGAGTAAGAATCTGCTTAGATACCATATTTCTAAGATTTTCAGGGCCGAGTACAATAACCTCAGTTTGATCTGAATTAAGAAGCAGAAAGTTAGCGGCCATCAAGGTCTTTATGTCTTTAAGACATTCCTGCAGTTTAACTCATTGGTGTGTGTTATCTGGCTTCATGGACAGACAGAGCTGGGTGTCATCTGCATAGCAGTGAAAATGTATGTTCTCTAGCATATCGAGACTATCTCTCCACACTGTTACATATTCCATATGTACAGGGTACGACCCCCTTGGTCGTGGCGTGTGGATATTTCTTTAAGACACTCCGGCACTTACTTACAACTTACGTATAAAACAGCTGTGTGGACGTGACACCGGTGATCGTTTGCTCTCCACTTGGTGTGTGTGTGCGAAAAGAGTGCTTACCTTGAGAGTGCTGTGTGCTTGCGTCTATTGGAGCGTGCTTCGGCATCCTCCGTGGGCGATGTATCTCTCCCTTCTAGGTATTCCCCAGTAGCCCCGGTATTCCCCTGGTAGCCTCGGTATTCCCCTGGTAGCCCCAGTATTCCCCTGGTGTCCCCGGCCTGTTATGTCCAGCTGTCGGCTAGCTGCGGCCCACTCTCCTTAGCCTCTCTTGCGGGAAGACTCGGAGCGAGTGCTGTCGCCTGGGCGCCGGGTAGCTTAGCCTGTGGGCTGCTGGCTAGAGAAGCCCCCTGCCTCGTGCATGAACTGTTTTATTCTGCCTGTACGGACTAGGGAAGCTCGTGCTAGGTTTTTTTCTGTCAAGCGACCCGCACCTCCCTCATTTCAGGCCTCTCAGGCGAAAGTGAGAAAAATAGCTGCTGCTGATGTGGAATCTAGTCCCGCAGCTCCATGGGCCGGGTCCCCTTCCCCGTTTGTCAACCTGCCGGGCCCCTCCCGTGCCTTTCCCTCCTGTGGCCCCGCCTCTGAGCCTGTGCCGTTGGATGTGGACTATGGGGAGGCGGACATTGACGAGGCCTCCGTCCTCTCCTCCGATGCCTCCCGCCTGTCTCCTGAGGTGCCCTCTGCTGGTTCCCCTGGCACGGAGTCTGGCCAGTTGAGTTTCTTTCAGCTTTTGGAAAGGGCATGCCAGGCGTTTGAGCTGTCCCTCCCTGAGGTACCGGTCTTGGCGCCTTCTCGGTTTGACGACGCTTCATGGCCTCAGCGCTCCTTATCTCAGGTGCCGCTGCTGCCTGATTTTCAGGACCTGGCGTGCAAACAGTTTGAGGCCTCCGCGGCCCTGCACCGTTGGTCCCCTGCCTGTAAGCGCTTTTCGGCCATGCATGGCCGGGAGCGCATTGCCTGTGGACCCCTTCCCCCGGTTGATCTGTCCCTGGCCCCCCTGGTTGCTCCTTCGGGCTCCCTCCTGGGGCGGGCTGCGTGCCCTTATAGGGACATGAAAACCATGGACGGCCTCTTGGCTCGGCTGCATAGTTCTATGGCGACCCAGGCCTGCCTGTCTAATTCATTGGCCATATTGTCGCTTCATCTGCGGCATTTGGCCCGTCAGTTGCAGGCTAACTCGGGCGATCTGGAGGGCGTTACTTTCTGGTCCCAAAGCAGGATGGGGGTCTTCGTCCCATTCTGGACCTCAGGGGCCTCAATCGCTATCTCCGGTCCCTGAAGTGCAAAATGCTCACAGTCCCAAGGGTGCGTCAGGCCATCGCTGCGGGGGACTGGTTCGCTACCATCGACCTGAAGGACGCCTACTTCCAGATCCCTATCTGGCAGGGTCACTGGCGGTTCCTCAGGTTCGGGTTCGAGGGGCGGATCTTCGAGTTCCGCGTCCCCCCCTTTGGCATTTCCCTGGCGCCCCAAACTTTTACCAGGTGCATGAATGCAGCCCTTGCTCCTATGAGCAAGGCCTCCCGGCCTCGGTCATTGACACCATGCAGGAGTCTCGGGCGCCTGCCACCAGGGCTGCTTACCGCTACCGCTGGTGACTGTTCGCCGCCTGGTGCGCAGCCCACGGGCAGGACCCCCATGGCGCGACAGTGGACGCCATCCTGCGTTTCCTGCAGTCCCAGCTGGAAGCTAGCAGGGCTGCCGCCACATTGCGTGGCCTGGTGGCTGCCATTAAGGCTGTTTGCCTCGGTCGCTCAGCAATTAGTGACGCCGATGCCATCTTGATTTCCCAGTTCCTGAGAGGCGCCCGTCGCCTCACGGCTCATGCGCCAGGGTCCACAGTCCACCCCTGGGATCCGGACCTGGTCCTTGGTGCCCTTGTGCGCCCTCCCTTCGAACCTCTGCAGGACGCGGGGTTGAAGTGACTGTCGCTCAAGACCGCTTTTCTCCTCGCTATTTCGTCTGCTAGACGAACTGGTGAGCTGCAGGCCCTGTCGGTCCATCTAGCTCAGGCCAGTCTTGCGCCTTGCAGACTGCGCCTCCACCCCCGGCTCGGTCTTCGCGTCTGGCTTGGCCCTGACCGGGGTGGTGTGTACATATGTGTATTTGTACATAGTTCTTTGGTCTTTACTCACGGCGGTTCGGTTGCACTGTCTCCTCACGGGGTGTCTTACAGAGTTACCCCATACATATGGAATATGTAACGGTGTGGAGAGATAGTCTCGATATGCTAGAGAATGTATGGTTACGATGTAACCTTGGTTCTCTTAGTGAGAGACTATCTCTCCACCACGAGGCCACTCTGAGACGCGTTCCGATCAAACTGTCACCGGTGTCATGTCCACACAGCTGTTTTATACGTAAGCTGTGGGGCGTAGCCGGGCGTGCCGGAGTGTCTTAAAGAAATATCCATACGCCACAACCAAGGGGGTCGTACCCCGTACATATGGAATATGTAACGGTGTTGATAGTCTCTCACTAAGAGAAACAAGGTTACACCGTAACCGTACGCTATGTCTTCTAATGATACTGCCTATGGGAAGCATGTATAATGTAAACAGATACGATAACTCTTTTGAGTCTGTTTGTCCAGCTTAAACACTCGGTGTCCTGGGTGTGTGCAGTCCCGTAGGATGTTGCGTGTCCTCTTTAGACAGCGAGTGCTGTACAGGTCCTTCAGGGAGGGTAGAGCATGACCATATTAATGACCCTCTGAAGTACCTTTTTGTGTGCCATGGTGCAGCTGGAGAACCACACACAGATGCAGTATGTCAGCACACTTTCAATGGACCAACTGTAGAAGACAATCAGCAGCAACCTCTTCAGGTCCATTTTTCTAAGTATTGTCAGTGCTAGTTGGGTTCAGTGCTACTCCTTGCTCAACAGCAAGTAGGTCCTACTCCTTGCTGTTGTAAATGGTCTGTATTTGTATAGTGCTTTACTAGTCCCTAAGGACCCCCAAAGCACTTTATATGTTCAGTCATCCACCCATTCACACACACATTCACACACTGGTGATGGCAAGCTACATTGTAGCCACAGCCACCCTGGGGCGCACTGACAGAGGCGAGGAGGTTGTGGATACTGTATTGTTCTTTCTTTGTGATTTTTTTATGTTTAAGTTGTTTGTTGCTGGTTTTTAGTTAGTTTTTTGTCTGTTTGGGAGCTGACACAGTCTCAATGGAGATGGGATTGAGGTGGGGGGGGGGGGGGGGGTAGCAGGAGGAGAGAAGCTGCAGAGAGGTGTGTAAGACTGCAACTCTGCTTCCTGGTCCCAACTCTGGATACTCATATTTTGGGGGGTTTAATGAATTTGTCCATATTTCTAGAAATGAGAGCTGCTCCATCCAAAGTGGGATGGATGCTGTCTCTCCTAACAAGACCAGAGCTGTGTCCAAATTCAGGGTAAGGATGCTTCAAATGCCGTATTTGGAGGCAATAACGTCACAGCGACGCAACAAAGGCTGTCTGAATTCAAAGATTACTCCAAATGCGGTGACAAATGTGTCCTACTTTTCCCTGAATTTTAAGGACGGGTCCGGTATATCCTTCGTGTCCTACCATATCCCAGGATTCATTACGGGTCGTTTTTTCTGATAACGATGTTGATCGAAGCGGGAGAGGAAAACACTTTCAAATGTAAGTTTCTGAAAATCTGGTAGTACAAAACTTCAATTTTTATAGCGGTTGTGTTGTGATGGTTGTGTTGATCTGTGCGGGACTGGGGGGTGTCTTTGTTTTACATATATATATATATATATATATATATATTAATTACAAAATTCACGGTTCGGTTCGATACTTTGGTGTCACGGTTCGATATTTTTTCGATACAAAAAAATGTTCATGCCTTTTTAATTTGTAATTTATTAAAATTATAAATATATATTTTAACTCAAAAGTACAGTTTTTAAATTTAATGTTGCTGAAACAACAAAGTAATAAAAAAAAAAAATCTATCTGATGGAGGAATCACTCATCTTTAGAAAAGAGTTTATTACAGAGAAATATCTCTTTCCAAAATAAAAGCTATACTATACGCTTCTTCTGGGCTATATTCTCAGCAGCATATTAAACATATCAGGTCCCCATAAGGAGAATCATGTGCTAACGGCTGTCTACATGACTCGGGTAAAGTTTGTAGCATGCGTGCTTGTTGTTTTTGTCTGCTTCCACTTGTCTTTGCACTAGGATGATGTCGGAGTAAATGTGCAGTCATATTCGTTGTGTTCCCACTAGTGCTGTCAGCGTTAATCTTGTTGAAATGACGTTAACGCCACAACACGGCAAATCTCCGTTAACAAGCTACCGCGGATCGCCCCGTGCGTGGGGCTGGACGGCCAACACGTTAACGAGCTAACTGCGCTAACGCACTAACGCACTAGTTCCCACCCATGTAATTGAGCATTGCGTGGCACAGCATACTGTTTTACTTTTGTCCATGACGCGCTTACCTTCAGGGTCATGCTTCACATGAAGACCAAAATAGTTCCAAAGGCCAGATCTGAATGAGGGTGGGGGAGGTTCAATTTGCCATGTTGCAAGGAGAGCTTAGCTTTTATCTTGCTAGCTTGTACTGCGCTCAGTGAATCTGCGTTCGACTACTCCGCCTAGGCTGCACTGTCGAGCGCAGATCCACTGAGTGCTCAACACAGACAGCACCGTCAGAAGGAAAGTTGATAAAATACATTAAAAATTTTGTATTTTTCAATACATATGCATACCGAACCGAAAGCACTGTATCGAACGGTTCAATATCGATATGAGTATTGTTGCACCCCTAGTAGCTACACACCACATCTGTGAGTTCATCCAAATCACAAGTGTTCTCTTGAAACAAGGACCAGTCAGTGCAATCAAAACACCCCTGAAGGGCAACACAGCTGTCTTTTGTCCAGACATTAGTCTGCTTCACACACACTTCTCCCTCCTAACCACAGATCTGTAGGCAGGGAGGAGGTGAACAACATTGTGATCCGAGGAACCTAGCGCAGGTCCAGCCACAGACTTATATGCCCCCTTTATTGGTCCATAACAGAAATACAGCGTTTTATTATGCCTTGTAGGACAAGTGACATATTGAAATAAATTGTTCAGTGATTTCTTGAGATTACAACTGTTAAAATCACTAAGAATAAAAATTAGGAGCATCCAGAGAGAGAGTCTGCAGGTTGTGTACCACTTTAAAAATGGTGTTGGCAGCAACTTTAACGTCAGCTTTAGGATAAATGTAAACCACAGCGCCCAAGAGTCTTTTGTTCTTTTTCAATCAATAAATCAATCAAACAAACAAACAGACAGACAGACAGACAGCAATTCAGTCTGTTTGTTTCCACCCATTGTTTAAAGATGGCTGAAAATTTCACAAAGTGAAACTCATCAGGTTTAACCTCGATTCTAAGAATGACACCCTCAGATTCAGGTCATATGACACAAATCCAGCTGCACTATTGGCCTAGTGCCCAGTGTGACACACACACACACACACACACACACACAAACAAACACAGAGAGAGAGAGAGAGCGGGTCAGTGAGCTGTGATAAAGAGCTGAGCAGATGTAGGCCAGGACACACACAGAAGCATCTGTGTGTGTGTGATCATGTATGCATGCGTGAGCATTTCCTGATGACTAATCTGCTGCCATCATGTGTGCACTGAAATCCAGATTTACCTTAAAGGGACAGGCTGTTTCTCTGTACGTGAACATTCACGTTTAAACTCTGAGGGCAGCAGGCAGAGAAGCATTTTATCATCTCATTAAAGATTAAAATAGACTTAGTCTGGGTGAAAATTGTTTTTGTTGATGCAGTGATCCTTCTATATGACAAAATTATTTTAAAAGTCCTTTAAAGGCATATATCTTGTTAATTTGGGTTGTATAGGCTGCAACGTACTGCAAACTTTCCTGTGATATCAGTTTGCACCACAAGATAAGAACATGTTCTTAGTTAAAGTGGACATGAAACTTCACATGTATAAAGGCTCATGTACAGCCTGCTCTCAAACACTCACTCTGTAACTCTGTGTGTGAAGCTGGATTTAAGAAATCAGTGTTTACAGGTAACGTTTTTAGAGAATCCTTAGTCTAACAGCGTTCATTTTGTTTCACCTGTGATGTGAAGGTACCTGCAGAGGTTACTGAAACAGGGGAGCGGCCCGTCAAACTCACCTTGATGTGTGGGAACATTTAATCTCTGGTGGCTGTCAGAGGGACTGCAGTTTTTAGAGCTTAATAGAATAGAATAAAATAATCCTTTAATTTTCCCACAAGGGGAAAATTGGTTGTAACAGCAGCAGAATAAAAGCACATCTACAAACAGAAGAGAAACACAAACAATTTTTACAGAAAAAAATATTTATGGACAATAGTTACAAAAACAGACAGTTTATTAAAGTATAGGTTTTTTTTATATAAACTGAGATAGGTAATATGCAGCTATAACAGTAGTAGTTGTTCGGTTGATTAGTGTAAGTTACAGCACTGATGTAAACATCTGTGTTTGTTGGGAGCAGCTTTGATTGTACAGTCTGACAGCTGCAGGGAGGAAGGACCTGCAGAAACGCTCCTTCATGCATCGAGGATGCAGCAGTCTGTCACTGCAGCAGCTCTGCAGCAACATCTACATGCATGGGCTGGGAGACTCTGTCCATCAGAGATGTTATTTTGGCCAGAGTCCTTCTGTCTCCCACCACCTGCACTGGGTCCAGGGTGCATCCCAGAACAGAGCTGGCCTTCCTGATGAGTTTATCCAACCTCTTCCTCTCAGCTGCAGATAAACTGCTGCTCCAACATACAACACTGTAAATATGACAGATGCCACCACAGAGTCATAGAAGGTCTTTAAAAGTGCTCCCTGGACTCCAAATGACCTCAGCCGCCTCAGCAGGTAGAGTCTGCTCTGACCCTTCCTGTAAACAGCATCAGTGTTGTGGCTCCAGTCCAGCTTCCTAGGTTTGTTAATATTTCAGGTGGATGCGGTGGAGTTTCCATGACTACTGTAGGTGCTCATCCACCTGTCAGTTGTTTAATAAGTTAGCACTGATGTTTCACAGTGTGGAGGAAACGTGGTTATTATCACTGTAATGGTCATTTCCATCTTTTTTACATTCCTCTTCTTCCAGCTGCTTCTTTGAGGGGTCGCCGTGCTGCGGCTGCTCTTCTTTGCCAAGTTCAGTCACGTTGGAGGGTTTTCCAGCATGAATGGCGCGTTTACAATCATATGTTGTTCTGGGTCCTTCTGTGACCTCCTGGATGAGTCATCGGTGGGCTCTTGGCATAATTGTGGTGGGCCAGTCATTCCCAGGAAGATTCAGCACCGTTCCAGGTTTCCATCCTTGTGTGGGTAATGACTCTTGCCGTGGCTCTCTGGAGTCCCTGTAAGCCTTCCACACTGATGGATGTCAGTGACCTTCTCCAAGCTCTCTCCTTTCCCTGAACATCACATTTAAACGTCATATATGGACCTTTAATCCTTAAACAAGTTGGTTTGTGCTGCAGGGTCACTAACCAATCGCACGATGGCCTTTGACTATAAATGAAATTCAACAACTTCAAACAATGACAGGAACTGTTTGTGACGGTAACACCAGTAACAACAACCGTTTAATAAACGACAGCAGATCTGTTGTTCGCCGTCCTATGGAGACAGAGGAGGTCAGGTGACACCAAATTTCATCAGGTACAGGGACAAAGCTGAGCAAACAGGGAATGAGTATCAGGAGGAGGTGAAGCAACAAAGTGAGGTGGGGTAGTACGAGAGGAGAGGAGGAGTAAAGGAGGTCGAGGCTTTGAACAGACGCCGCGGGCTCCGAGTCCCGGCAAGCACGTTTCCCCTCCCCCATATCCTCACTAATCCCTCCAGTGAGAACAGGCTGTAACGCCGAACGAGCACACTGGCCTCTTATGTGTGTGCGTGTTAATAAAACACGGAATAACCCCGCCCCCACCTCCCCGCGGCTGCATTCGGTGGGCGAGCGAGCATTATAACTCAATGAGAGAGAGAGCATTAATAATTTACTGAACATGAATCAGAAATCGCGGCCGCTGCAGTCTGAGTGAATAACCCAGTTTAAGCACGCACACACCGTCACACAGACAAACAGCAACAAAGCGTTTCCTGTTTCTCCTTCTCAGGTGGGAACAAAGCAGCCCATCTTATCTTAATGACCTTGTAGTACCATATCACCCTATTAGAGCACTTCGCTCTCGCTCTGCAGGCCTACTTGTTGTTCCTAGAGTATTTAAAAGTAGAATGGGAGGCAGAGCCTTCAGTTTTCAGGCCCCTCTTCTGTGGAACCAGCTTCCAGTTTGGATTCAGGAGACAGACACTATCTCTACTTTTAAGATTAGGCTTCAAACTTTCCTTTTTGCTAAAGCATATAGTTAGGGCTGGACCAGGTGACCCTGAATCCTCCCTTAGTTATGCTGCAATAGATGTAGGCTGCCGGGGATTCCCATGATGCACTGGGTGTTTCTTCTTCATGTTTAACTTCCCGTGTTAAAACAAACATGTTTACAGCCTGATCAGACCTGAACTATGACTCACCTGGATTGAAGTGTGCATTATCAAGGGCGTGGCCTCTGAAGCTGCTGGTCATACTCGTCATACTCTGCTTTGCAGCTGACGATTGGTTGCTGCTGGACACTCCACGCTCTGGTTGCCTGGGGAACCCTCTATTGTATTTAGTATCTGGTCGTATGCCACTTTCTTTTTTCTTCAGTCTCATTGGATCATCTGGATGTTGTATTTATTTCGGGTCCAACACTTCCTTTTTTTTTTTTTTTTTTTTTTTTTGCCTGTCCCGTTTGGCTCTTTTGCCATCAGAATTATTGTCTAAAGGCGAAGAAAGATGCCCAACGGATTTTCTTTACCAAATTGACCATCCCAGCTTTGCCGTAATGGTCCATTTGATTCACCTTTTATTCTTTATTTTATTTTCACTTGCTGAATACGGGACAGACTTGACTGGGGGAAAGAAAAGGGAGAAAGAAAGAGGGAAAGAAAAACAGTTGAGAAGAGGGACGGGGGAGAAGGGCAAAAAACAAAAACCAACAGAATAAGCAGAAAAAAAAATAAAAAAAATACATATATCGATCACCTGGATCACCTGTTGAGAAAGAAAAAAGAAAACAAGCAGAAGAAAACGAGAGTAATACAATAAACAACATCACAATGATATATGAGAATATGACAGTAAATACTAAATATTAAACATTATTGTGCAGCACGTAAGATCGACAGCACAGTGTGCATTGAGGTAGGAGCCAAAAAGGGTGTAGTTTGTGTGTGTGAGATCACCCGTGTGTACACCTGTGAGCATGGACGCGCTTGTTTTCTTAAAAGGTTCCCTCATGTAATGATCTGCTAGAGGGTGTGGGGGGCCACTGCCCCGTCCTCCAGGGCATGAAGCAGGTATGGAGGAGATCAAAACTCCAGACATCCAGAGGCCCTCAGAACACAAGAGACCAAGGAAGACCAGCAGACGGGCAGCCGTGCCACTGTCCCAGAAAGAGCTGAGGAGAGTCCCAGATGAGGGGTCACCCAGCAGCCACGGAGCAGAAGCCAGGGGGGGTTGCAGTGACATGCCCGTGAGCTCCGCCGGCAGCCAGCTGTGCCTGAGTGACCGAGCCCCAGGCCGAGAGGCCGGGGGCACCCCACCTCCGAAGTGGCCCAAGCGAGCCCCAGGCTCCAGGCCCCGATAAGCAGCCGCCAAGGAGTGAGCCAGTGTGTACCCGGACGCCCACCCCCGGGTCCAACACTTCCTGTTGCTGACTGTCACTTCCTGTGAGGAGAAAGAGCTCTGGTCACTACTTCGATGTAAATCAATGTGGACAAAGACTGACATTCAGGTTAGCTGCTGGCCTGCCCAGTGGAAGCTGCGCGGAGTGGAAGTGGCTAAGTTAACTGTAAACAAGTGACAAATGTAAACAAGCATTTACTAAGGGGGCAAACAGAGTGAGGGGGCGTGGCTTAAAACCAAAGTCACAGCAAGCAACCTGGGGGCGATCAAGAAGCTTCATACTTGACCTCCATCTTTGTCTACAGTCTGTGTAAAGGTGATTCCAACAGTCTGCAGCAGGTATCCCTGTTCACACAGTCAGAAACAAACCTGAGACTCCGCCCTCTCGCCAGGTCATCACCTGTCCCACACAGCAACTGTCAGGCTGACTTCATCACGCGGAGGAGGAGGAGGAGGCACCCCTCTTAGCAACAGAACTAAAAATACTGCCTGTTTACTGTGTGTGTGTGTTTGTGCGCATCTTTAAACTATCATGACAACCAAAAGCTTTTAGTTCAGAGTTTAAATATTTCAAAGAAGCAGAAACACGAGAAGACCACACACACACACACACACACACACACACACACACACACACAGCTGAATGACACTCTTGCTGATGGTGACTGATGGTGCGTTCCAGATTAACAACCCCACCTCAGCTTTCCCCTCCAACCCCGGCTTAACATTCCAAGATGGCGGCAGTGACAGTAAACAGCTGTTTCTAACTTCCTTATTTGAGCTGATGGAGTAACAAAGAAGCTGGTGGTATACAAATGTAGCACAGTTAACAGACAGCTGTACTGTGTATCTGTGCTGAGAAAAGTGTTCAGAATTTACCTGAAAATAAACAAATGTGGTTTCGTCCAGTCATGGATCTTCCCTTTATCCCCTCAAGGATGTTTGAGAGTGCATGGGAGTTTGCCCATCCACATGTGTTTTGTGGACTTGTCACAGGGATTCGACCGCATCCCTGTGAGTCTCCTGTGGGAGCATGGGGTGTCTGGCCACTATGAGCCCTTTGGTCCCTGTAAAGTGAGCGTTTGGTACGTGCTGTCACAAATAACTGGACTGAGACTTTCCAGGCAAAGCCAGGCAACAGAACACTTCCATCTTGGTGGCCTCAGAGCCTCAACTCGACTTTTTGAGGACCATGTGGGGTCATTGCCTTCTTTAAGTGGTGGCCTCCAGCTTGCACTGGAGCAGCTCACACCCAAATATAAAGCTGCAGGAACAAGAAGCAGGATTTCCAATTCTGAGGTCATAGTCCCCAGTCCAGGCCAGGGGCGAATTGCTGCCCCACGTGGAGTTGAAGTATCTCTTGTTCACAGGTGACGGGAGATGGACAGATCGATTGGTGCTGCTGATCTCGTACCTCTCTCCCTCTCCTAGGTCCAGGCGTGCTACTGAAATACAGGAGGCAAGATTAGACAGTCACTTACAGCTGTGTCTGCCCACCTCTCCTGGCACAGCTGTTGAGCGGGTCTCCAGCTTCAGGTTCTTGGGGACCCACATCTCTGAGAATCTGTCCTGGTCAACTAACACCTCCAGCCTGGTCAAGAAGGCCCATCAGCACCTTTTTTTCTTTAGGATACTGAAGAAGAGCCACCTGTCTGCTGACATACTGGGTAACTTCTACCACTGTGTGATAGAGACAAACAGTGTCACAGTCTGGTATGGGAACTGCTCTGTTGCTGACCACAAGGCACTGCAGCGCGTGGTGAAAGCCGCCCAACGCATCACAAGGACTCCACTTCCTGCCATTGAGGATGTCCACAAGAAGAGATGTCTATGCCGAGCACGCATCATTCTCAAGGACTCCTCTCATCCTGCCAATAAACTCCTCCAGCTCCTCCCCTCCAGAAGGCGCTACAGGAGCCTTCAGACTAAAACCAGCAGATTTAGGAAGAGCTCCTCCCCCACAGCTGTCACCCTACTGAACCCTCCTACACTCCTCCTCCCAGTGACCATGATCATTCTCAACATTCACCACATGCTCACATTGGTTACTGCTATAGTTTTAGGACACTGACAGAGTGTCTGTTACAGTGCCTACACTGTTCACTGTTATAGTCTGTTCAGAGAGCTATGCTTCCACTAGGGTTGGGCAACATGTAAAAATTTTCCAACAGACAATCGTCAGTCCAATAATCACCGATGGGCGATATATTTGCGCATGCACAGACTTTTTGATGGGCGGAGCAATGTAATCATGGATGGACTGATTTGCGCGTTAACAACACAGAAGCCCAAACATGGACGAACTAATTTCCCCAAAAATGTAGGGCTGTCAGCGTTAACGCCGTCATCACGCACCTAACCCATCTGGAGTGCTGACTGAACAAACTTTGGCCCTGCGTTGACATTTCAGGGACTTTGACTGCACTCCAGATGGGTTCATTGTTAATCGCAGTAAAGTCGGCAATTTTGGATAAAAGAGGTAAACCTAAAGATGTAAGCAGAGCGGTGTGCTGCTTGTGCAGACGTGGCCAGTATAGTGCGAGCAAAGTACTCAAACCCGACTAACTTGCAGGAGCATGTACATGTCCACCATCCGGCTGAGTATGTGGCTATCACCAGCTTCTGCAGCAACAAGCATTTGGGCGCACTCTGAGGAGGGGGCATTTGCTCGCAGATGAAAGAGGGTGCTGTTAAAACAGCGCTATTACTTTTTTTCTGTTGACTGCTTCTATTAGCTCCATCATTATTAGCTAACTTACTCATGTGCAAATAAAGAAATCGCTCTTGTAAAAACCATCGCCGATGGGCCTATTGTTGATAGTCAATATATTCGTCCAATCACCCAACCTTAGCTTCCACTACTGTAGATATATTCATAGCACTCTGTAGATCTGTTTACCTCACACCGCTACATCTGTATATATGTAGCACATCTGTATATTTGTTCATAGTACACCTGTATATCTGTCCGTCTGTATAGCAAAATAGAACACCTGTATGGTGCACAGATCATCTGTATATCTGTACATTTGTTTGTAGTTCAGCTGTATATTTGTCTCTCTGTACATCATCTGTTCATAACTATTCCACCATTTAAACCCTTATCTGTCTATATCAGTACATCTGTATATTTGCTCCCTACTTAACTTATCTGTATGTATTCTGCTCTTATTGCACTTGCTACTCTTGCACTTCTGATTAGATGCAAACTGTATTTCGTTACCCTGTATTTATACATGTGTAATGACAATAGAGTTGAATCCTAATCCTAATCCCTGCCACACAATCATTCCATCGATCAGTCAAGTCTAAGAAGTCTGTAAGCGCCGTGATAGCCAATGAGCAAGCATGGCGGTGGATAAAATTCTCATCATAAGGCTTCAAAAGCCAGCATGTGAAATCACACCCACCCATCTTTATACATCTGAATCGCCCCAATCCATTTTTAATAAGTTGTCAATAATCAGTCATGTGATGAATCACTTATCGTTAAAATATCAATAACATATAAAACATCTGTGTGTGCTCAGGGCACGACCCTGTCTTCCTGGCTTTTTCAGGCCACCATGATGTGGCAAACACAGTTTACTGAGTGACATCTCAGTGGCAGCAGGTATATTAAGCCACACCCACTCTGGAGTACTGTTGTTACCTGTGATTATTGTCCTGACTGAATAAAAGGATCAATAAGTGTTAGTGTTTAAAGTTGCTGATTTGCTGTCAGCTGACTAATAAAGAGGAGGAAAGCTGGTGGTTGAACGGCTCAGCAGCAGGACTTTGGCGCCCTCCACAGGACAAAAAAAGAAAAGAAAAAGCTCAATCTGATCGGTGAACACTGGAAAAACACAATTCCTGTTATTAATCATTGATAGGTCTACTTTTTTAGCTTCTCACTCCTGTAAAAACTTTATTTAAACATGTGATCAGCGATCAATAACATTGAGTTTGTTTTCAGTTAAAAAAATGTAAATGATTTTAAACATTTTTTATTTACAGCTGATTGATATTCTCTTCATTCACACGCTCCCAGGATGCTCTGACCAAGCGATAAAGCACAAACAATGATCTGAAACCAGAAACTCACCGAGGCTGCTGAAGACAACCAGCCCTGCGACCTTTGACCCTTCAGGTAACGATGCGATTCCTGTCAAACGATGCAGAGGGCAGTGTCATCGAACAGGTGATAACCAACCGGACGGCCGCTGCGATTGGTTCTTTGTATTCTGGGAAATAAGCACCTGAGCCCAGGTTTTGCAGATACTTCCTGTTGTGATAAGGAGCGCCGGCGTGCAGGTCGGAGGGTTTCATCCTGACTTCCTGTCCTCCTGGAAAGTACTTTTACTCGGGTACTGAGCTCCGTCTCTGCTTTTTCCCCATTGTCCTGAACACATCACCACACTCCGCTTTTACTTGTTTAAAATCTTTTATTTAAAACTCAAACACCACAAAGAGTAAAACATCTTGACCCTACAGACAGGGTGAGGGTTCAAAGGTCAGAGATGGGGTTACCTCGCTGCAGATACATCAAAATAAAAAACTTAAAAAACCCCAAACTGAGTCTATTTACAGTATTGCCTTAGAAGTGGTGAGTTCACCCTGACCTCAGCAGGTCACACACTTTGACCTGTTGAATGACAACACACCAGTTCAAAGGCAGCAGGGGGCGCTAACACAGCAACAGTAACGACCATTTCAAAGCGACTGGTGAGAAAAACTAACATAAATAAATAAAATGTGTATTTTTCGTTTTAGATGGAAGGAGTTTAGTGTAACTTTCTTCAAGCCGTTTAGCCTCTGAAATGCATTAAAAACGATCATAAAACATCCAAATCACACAATTTCAATTTCACATCAGGTGATATTTTCGGAAGCATCGCCCGTTTTTCCTGACTGACTCCTGAATGTTCCAGCTTTAACTCTGATGGAGGAGCTGATATCGTGAAAACTCAGACGCTCCCATCACGTTCTCAGCTTTATTATTAAACTAATCAGGTCATGGTTTCAGGGAGGTCATGACATTTGGAGAGCGCGCCCTGCTGCTGGGAAGGTGAAAGTGCGTTTATTGGATGGCTGCAGTTCCTGCTCGCAGTAAACCGCCAACGAAAACCCGAGCAGACGGCGAGGTGGGGCCGGGCTGATCGGACGAAGCGGGTTGGACTCATTGGTCTAATTTTCGTCTGTCTGTAGCTCTAACACGCTAACGCTGGAAGCTAGTGGCTTTCTGCTGTGTGGGAAGTGTAGGACAAACCATCGGGAGGCCGTTCAGTCCCCTCGGAGGAAACGCCGCCCCTGAAATAATAAAGAAAATGGCGACCAGAGGAGCTGAAACCCGCTGAGGACGCGGGAAGCTCAGCAAACTAGCGAGGCGTTCAGACGCGGCTCAAAGTTCGGGGTGGGAAAAGAGGGAAACGTGGCGTCTTCAGCAGGAAGCGTGGGGTTCGGATAAAATCTCTCAGAAATTTCTAAAATTAAACACTTGACTCACAAACGCAAACTATCTCAGGGGACGCCGCCGCCAAGGAGAACAGGACGCCACACAGACGGCGGCCAGCTACAAGATTAGACATCATCATCATCATCATCCTCCTCGCCTTCATCGTCCGCCTGTCTCTTCCTCTTCTGTCCCTGAACGCCCGCCGCATCATCTGCAGAAACAGAACGGACCAATCAGGGCACGCCCCGCCCACCTGGAGCCTACATACAGCTGCAACACTGAAACACATGCTCACCATCCTCCTCCTCTTCGTCTTCCTCATCGTCATCCTGAGATGAAGCACAGAAAGAAGAGAAGCAGATTTACGTTTCTGACTGGACGACAGGAAGTGAACGAACGCGTCATCAGAGGAAACAAATTTAACTCGTCGTCAGGTTCTAGAACATAATGCCAATGAGAAACAACAATGTAGCAAATAAAAACGAAATGAAATGTGTCATAAAAGAAGGATAAACAAAACATTAAAAATGGAGAAATACAAAAGTGTCGCTTTTGGTGAAATTTTTTTTTAATGACAATTAGTTGTTTTAGTGCTTTTAATCCTCAAAACGGTCAGTGACGGGAGGCGTGGCTGACAACAGAGAAGGTGTGGCTGTTGGACACACACACACACACACACACTGGGGGGAAACTCGGGGTTCAGGGTCTTGGCCAAGGACACTGTCATGCAGACTGGAGGACCTGGGACCTGCTGACCCGGGATCATCTGCGGCTCCACCTGCAGGATGAAGCTGGATTTGCTCACCTGGTTGGCCCGGTTCACCTGGAAACCCAGCCCCGCCTCTGCGCTCTCCGAGCCGTCCTCGTCCTCGTCTTCCTCCTCATCGTACGCGCCAGTTGGCCCCGCCCCGTCCTCGCCATCCTCATCTGCAAACACGCACACGGGCATGACGAAACAGAGACGAGGAGGAGGACGGCGCTCCGTCTGAGCGGGTCTCACCTTCGTCCTCCGCCTCGGAGTCGGGTGCCTCGTTGTCCTCCTGGTCGAAGCCGTCCAGGTAAGTCACCTGGGGCAGCAGCTCAAACACGCTCTCCCGGTACTCCTCCAGAGACGTGATCTCGCAGTTAAACAGGTCAAGGCTCTGCAGGCTCTTCAGGTGTTGCTACAGGAGGAAACGACACGTTAGAACCTCAGAACGTTTCCTCTGTGAGCATGGCTGGAGCGGCGCAAGAACCTCACCAGCGCCTCCACGGTGCTCAGCTCTTTGATCTTGTTCCCACTCAGGTTCAGGTAGGTCAGGTTTGGACATTTCTCCGACAGCATCTCAAGAGAACCCGACAAATTGTTGTCGCTCAGCTCCAACTGAGGGGGACCAAAGACAAGAATGTCAGGAAAACCATCGGCCAGGAGAACCACAGTCCATGTGTGAAACAAAAAATTAGGATTTCTTCCTTTTTGGGTCCACTACACCTTCATTTACACATTAATTTAGCAGATTTTGATTTTGGTGGCATTGGTCCTTCATACTGCCAGTTACCCCCTGAAAATGTTTGAATGCACCGTTGATGAGGTCAGACAGGTGAGCTCACCTTGCGTAGTTTGGGCAGCGAGGGCAGCTTGGCGAACGAGGTCAGACCAACGTTGACCATGCTGAGGAACTCGAGCTCCGTGAACTCATCGGTCAGACCGTCGACCTCGCCGTCTGCCGAGCGACTGTTGTCCAGCACCAGCTCTGCGATCTGAGGACAGAGCAGAGCATGATGGGACATAAGCCTCTGTGCGTGTTTTATTAATCAGTCTGAACATGAAGTATTGATGAACCCTATACCTGACTGTACAGAAGACACAACGTGATAGATTTGATATTTGTTTATTTATCAGCTTATAAGTCAAGTCCGAGTTAACACGAGGACCACAGTCGAGGTCATTCTGACCCTGTACAAATTATTAATCATACTTATAGGTTGCCTGGCAACTCATATTGATTAAGAAGGCTGCTGTAACATGAGCCAGGCGTGATGGACAGGTAAACACTCACACTTATAATCAGAGTGGGCGGAGAGTGTGTTAAACCAATCAGAGCAAATAAAGGTAAATACAGTAGAGATGGCTCGACGATGCAGCTGAACAGTGCAGAGCAGGTAGTTATCTACGTGTAAATGTCCACACAGCCTCCGTCAGCTGGATCAATAATCTGATCGGAGATCAGGGTTAGTGACGTTGACTCTCGCTGGCTTCCTGTTTATGTAACTCGCCCGCACCCCCTCCCTCCCGGCTCCTGCGGGGAGGGGGCGGCACTCACCATCTGCTCCCCCCCCCGAATGGCGGAGCGTGTTATTCAACTGCTGCGGTTTATATAACGCATAAGCGCGCGCACGCGGCACCATACGACGGGCGCACGGACTCCGGTACTTTGCTGTAACGGAGATTAGGACGTTCCCGAGCAGTAATCCAGCCCTAATCTGCAAGGCTAAAACCGGTTACCCGGTACTCTCGTTACAGTTACGGCCCGCAGAGTCCGCCAGGAGAGAACATTTCCGCGGTTAATCCGCTTCTGTGACCCGGTACCGTCTCTGAAACGAGCTCCGTGTCGCTGTCCCGGAGGCTCACCGTCCACCCTCGGCGGGTTACCCTGCCTCCTCACGCCGGACCCGCTGGGATTAAGACTGTAAACCCGCTGCTATTTGGGCGGCCAGAGCTGAAGGATGCTCCGCATCCCGTCGTGACCGTCAGCTGGACGCCCGAGAGCGGGCACCCGGACCCCGGGCGCACCTGCCGGGCCACAAAGACCGAACGGCTCACCTCCGCCGGGTTCCGGTTCCGCAGCTCCAGGGTGATCCTCTTCTTCATGTCCATGCTGGGGCAGCTGTGTGGCGGTGAACGGCTGAGGGCGTCCCGGGGTCGGAGCGGTGCCTGCCTTCCTCTGCTGGCTGCCGTTCGCCTACTGATCCTCCATGATACGGCGAGCCCCGCCCACCACACCACGGGGTTGGACGTGCGCGCCTTAGCCACCGCTGATTGGACGGCGGGCACATCAACCAGACTTGATCGGGTCTTGTCCTACGAGATAGGTCGTTGGTCATGAAAACCAGACACTGCAAAGCTTCATGGGAGTTGCAGTTTAATCGCACAAAAGCTTCCTTTTTCTTTCATTGAATTAAAAGATCAGAGTGAAATAAAGCAGCTCTAATAAAAAAAACGAACCGCTCTATAATTATTTACAGGACAGAAGCGCTGCACTAGTTTTAAAAGTATGAATACAATTAAACTTGACTTCACAGCTGGCTCAATAAATGCATCATGGATATAAAACATCACTGTAATTATTTTGCCATCACAGCAGCAGCTGGCCCTTGTTGCTTTGTCAGTCTCCCAGCGCTCATCACCCTGTTACCAGTTAAGTTTGTGCAGAAAACACAAAAATAAGATGCCACGGTGTCCAGCTCAGTTCTTCATCCAGAATCAGGGACGCGTTGTTCATTCGCCTGTAAGCTACAGGACAGGAGCTAAACTAAAACAGGACATTTCCCCGAGGTCAGTAAACACCTCGCTGTTAGCTTATGAAACAAGCTTTTATTGAAAGGAAGAAGCGTTTACCTGAGATCACAGGTACACAGGCAGCCGCCATCATCATCATGAAGCATTAAGGTACAGTTTACAAAAATACAAATTTATATGTACACTGAAAAAGTCGACGTCACTGAGTGTATAAAAATGAGTGAAGTTATACAGGTGATGGAGGACAGGTGTGTTCTCAGGTGGGCTTCTCTAAGGGAGCAGGCTGGGCAGACACGAGCCTCGCAGAGGAGCACTCCTGCAGCCTCGGGTGTGACATCACGTCTCTGAAATGAAAAAGTGAGCGGTGGAGCAGTGCAGGTGAGGCACACTGTCCAGGATCAGGCAAGCTCAGCTATACTTGTCACTTTTCACCTGGCAGGCCAATTAAGGTTTCCATTTCCTGTCTAGAGTATCCTGGAATGAATTTGCGTTTAGCACTTCCTGTCCTGACAGGAAGTGAAAGATTCTAACAGGAAACACATTCACTGTGAAGCGTTTACACAGAACAGCTGTTTGCTTACAGCTGAGTGGTGGTGAGGTGATGTGACCAGTGTCTGATGTTGGTGTAAAATCAAAACATGTAAGTGTCACAAACCAAAGTGGGAGGAGTTAAAAGAGCACATTTAAGGACGGTTATGTAGATGAGTGTGAGATAAAGGAGGATGGAGCAGGGCAGCGTCACACTGCTGATCATGTGACTTCAGCTTGCTCAATAGTCACCTGACCTTAGCCCGCCCCTTTAGAAACCACCTGGAAACAACATAATTAATGAACAGAGTCCATGATGGAGCTGGTTCAGCTCAGGTCAAAGGTCACAGGAAGACAGTAACGCTTCCTGCAGCTCATGAACACAAGGTCACATCGGAAGAACACAGCAGAGTCCGAGCATTCCTGGAAAACCGGCTCCTTTCACAGCACCCTCCGCTGGATGGTGAGGGGGTAAAGCGGGTGTGAGTGGCAGGAATCGGTCCATAGAAGGAACATCTGAAGAAGCTTCCTGTCCGCCAGCGCCGGGCAGAGGAAACACGTTAAAGCGGCATTCGGGGAACAAATGGCTGAGGGTAAACGAGGTCCCTCTTCCTCCTCAGGTCGTCAATGTCCTCCACGCGGCAGCCATTTTGGACCCTGCTGAAAAAAAAGAAGTGAAAGGTTTCTAAACCGGGGAGTCTGGATGGCGCTGAGCCGAACTCCGCCCCCTGTTGAAGCATGTGTCACGCCAGGATCAGGTCTTTTTGTGGGCATGAGTACAGCGTGCAAATCCCGCCTGCTGCGCTCCGTTAGGAGCTCACCTCCGTCGCCTCTCCCCCTGCCTCCACCAGCGTCACTTGACCCTCCTCTCCCTCCATGATGATGCCCCCCTCCTGCAGCACCACCATCTCGGCCTCCTCCTCCACCACGCCGCCAGATCCCTCCTCCTCATCCTCCTCTCCTCCCACCACCTCCTCGGGGCTGGCAGCAGCGTTGGTGGCGCCGGCCGCCGCGTTTGCGGTGGCGGTGCCAGCCTGACTCTGGGCCATGGCCTCCAGCTTGATGCGGTACTCCTCCGCCTCCTGCTCCTTCCTCAGCAGCTGCTGTCGGTACTCCTGCGCCTTCCTGTTGGCCTCCTGCAGCTGCCTCTGCAACAGCTCCTGCAGGAAAACAAATAATCCTCATCGATCAGCACAAAACCACAGACCAGCGTCCCCCACCCAAACCACGGAGAAACCCACATGGTGTGACGCACACGTATCGAATGCTGGTGTGGTTTTAGACATTTGTAGCACCGAGGGGATTTTGAAAGAGGAAGTTGTCAGATTCATGAAACTGGACTTCAGGTTTGGACATCACGCTCGAGGATCACGCCGTTCGCATTTGCAACTCTTTTGGGGAAATTTAACCCACACTGTGAACCACCCACAGCACCGGCTCACAAACAATCCCCGATTCAAATCTCATTCAATTACAGCGGGGCAACGACAGCGGTCTAACTTCCTGTTGGGTTTGTGGCGTGGTTCCAAGAGGCACGGCCATGTTAACGGCGCTACAGAGCCATATTCAAAATAAAAGCAACTTTAGATCCACACACAGTGGAGCTAGCACACATCATTCAGGCGAACACAGCTCTGCGGGTTTATACAAAGCTAACACACACACACACACACACACCTTTATGGTCCCTCAGGATTACAGACATGGCAGGCAGTGTGACATCATGTCAGGCCTGGGGTCAGTGTTGTTTTCTATAAAACGCCGCTCACTGAGACTGTGAGCGGCGTTCAGAGGTCACTGATCACAGTGTGGAGGCGGCGCTCACCGTCTCTCCCGTGTTGTTGTGGTTGTTGGTCACCTCCAGCTTCCTCTTCCTGGAGGGCGGGGGCTGCGGCTCCTCCGTCACCACCTCCTCTGTCACGGTGTTGGCAGGCACGGCGAGCACTGGATGAGATAAAATAAAAATCAGGATGTAAATGGCCTCAGGACTTCCCGCCACTTCCTGTTCAAAGGCATCAGCAACATACTCTGCTGTCCATGCTGCATGGTGACGAAGAACGGCTGTGCCATCCCTCCTGTTGTCTGCAGGTTTCCGTGCTGGTCAGTTACTATGGTGATGACCCTCTGACCACCTTCGTTTACGACGGTGGCGTGCTGGATGTTGGAGTCAAGAGCGCTGGCAGCCATCGCTTCCTCAGAGTCTCCTGAAAAACAAACGGGGGTCGTTACAGCGATGCGGTCTGCGGCGTCTCATCGGTGTCGGGGACCACGGTACTGTTTGTGCAGCATTTCAAAAATGGCGTGAAGGAGGCGCTCTCGTAACTCAGAGTATTTCCACTGACCAGCCATTCGGTGGCAAGGAATCTGCTGACGTTGCATTTTTGGATTGCTTGGAACGCCGGTGTGGTAGGTACGGAAAAATGACCAGGTGCTACCACCGTGTCAAGCTGTGACGCGCCGACCAAAGAGGTACTGATGGAAAAGGGCTGTGTGTGTGTGTGTGTGTGTGTGTGCGTGCGTGCGTGTCTCACCTGCATTGGCCTTGTTGAGCAGCTCGGCCAGGTTGACCACGCCCCCCTGAATGGCAGGTATGCCCTGGATGATGAACTGTGGTTGGTTGGTGGTGCTGCTCGTCTCCACATTCATGCTCACCTGGTTCATATTCACCTGATTCTGCATGCCCTCCTACACACACACACACACACACACACACACACACACACACACACACACACACAGTGAAGCTTTCATTAATTTAAAGGTGCCTTTTTCTGCGTTTCTACCTCCACAGAATCAACCAATCAGGAGGCTTCTGTTAGAGGCATTTTATTTATCCTCACTCTGGCACCTTCAGGTGTGCGCAGGTGCTTTGTACTGAAAGGCAAAGACCCTACAATCATACAAAGTAACCCCACCCACTTCCTGTAAACACTGTACAAAGGAGAGACTTTTGGAACGCCGCCCACGTCCTTTTCTTCTGCCGGCTGTGGGTGTAAAGGGTTGGGATAGGTTAGGATCCAGGCTGCTATGATTCCTGTTTCCTGTTATGAGGGGAGATGTTATCAGAACGTGTGACTGTATGATCGCCTTGGTCACCTATAGCATGTCAGAGTTTCTGGCTTCGAGCCCGTTGGTCGGCAGCTCTGAACACCTGAACATCCAGACATGTTGAGAGATGTCATTATGGAGGCAGATGAAACCATGGTCTCGTTCCATGTTACATCTCTCTTCACTTGCATCCCAGTCACTGAAGTGTTGGAGGTAGTTCGTAATAGAGCAGGGCGATATGGCCAAAAATATTTATCACAATATATATTTGAAAATTTGCGATAACAATATAACTGAGAAAAAAACATCCATTTATTTTCACTTAAACAAGCAGCTGTTTTGTGCATTAAAGCTATATAAACATTTAACAGTGCAAATGGAAATGTAATAACATAATGTAATAAATTCTGTTTTCATGGATGCCTGGATGTTAAACTTCATTGTTACACCGGGTAAAACAGCAACGCTGATCATTTACACCTCAGATGAAATCTCACAAGTGTTAGCTTTATTTTGATACCAAGATTGTAAGCACAGAGTTTGTAATTGCAGAGAAATAATCAATTAAATTTGGGCATTGCATTTTTGAGCAGGAAGCTCAGAAACCCCCTTGGGGCTTAAGAGGTTAACTAGGGCTGCTCAATTAATCGAATTTTAATCTTGATTACGATCTGGGCTTTCAACGATCATTAAAAATGACTGAGCCGATTATTAGCCCCTCCCTCGTGCTTTACTCTCGCGCTGCTCCGTGTGGCAAATCGAGCGCACCTCTCTGCATTTCGAACACGTGTCACAACAATTAAGAGGACCCGAGGGAAGCTCGGGAAGCTAAGCAGAAGTTATTTGGAGAGTGACTGCCGTTGGTGGAAAAGAGGTAAAAAAACTTCAGTGGTGTGGAAACATTATGGGTTCATCTGTTTCACTCAACGAGCCGCTTTCTCATTCTCTGTTGCTGCCATGCTTTTTCCACCATGTGCGTATTATAAACAAAGGCACTGCGCGTGCATGTTTTACCCGTGTTCTATCACAATATTTTATTTTGTTATCATTGCCTAACATTGTACCGGTATTACTGTGAACGGTCTAATACGGCCCAGCCCTAGTTCATAAGAGATTACAGGATAACCCCAACCTCAGCAACAGGAACGCTCTCAGCATCGACTACATGTGTTTGAACTGTGTCTTCATTTCATCTGTTTCAGAAGTGGAAAAGAGGGCTTTGCTATCCTACCCTGGAACACCACCAAGCCATTGGTTCAGGTCTGTGGATGACACCTGGGTGAAAATCAAACCTCAGGACGTTCCACGATTCACGGATCACATTAACTCGGTGGACCGACACATCAAACTCACCAGGGAGGATATGAAGTGGCAGGTTAGCCTTCTTGTGAGACTGTGAGATTTCCCTCAGTAATGGGGAACATCTAAAAGCTGACGCACAACCGCTGCCCAAGAGAAAACCTGTAGTGATCCCGTATGTGTCAGGAGTATCGGAGCAGCTGAGACACATTTTTTCTAAACACCGCGTCTCTGTGGCTTTTAAACCCCAAAAACTGGCCCACCCCAAGGATCTGACAGCCCATTGTTCCTTCAGTGGTGCCAGTTTTAGTCATTGTGCAAATGTCCAGTTTATAAGGTTGGAAACCTGCAGTCAGCTGAGACTGAAGAAGTCACCTGGATGATGACGAAGGGTCCAGATGAACAGAATCAACCTTTTGAGAAGTGTATGTGTGGCGGGGCTGTGGGGGACGCGGACACACCCGAGCAGACACCTCAACAGCTTCAAAGCAGAGTGCAGTGGGTCCCGTTGGTGTGTGTTAGACAGCAACTGAAAAGCTGCAGCTGTGTGTGAGGTACGACAACCAGAAATAAAAGTGTGAAAAGTGTGAAAATGTGGTCGTCTCTGCCACGCGTCTGTCACAGTACAATTAGCTCAGACCTCTGTGTGTTTACAGCAGAGCTGGTCATTAATGCAGGATTGCACCGCAGCAACAAACTGAACTCAGCTTGTTTTTCACAGCAGTGTGCACACACAGCGCCTCTCTGCAGTAAAGCGAAACAAAGATAAGTGTGTTAGTCTGTCGGATTATTGAGTGTTTGTGCTACTGAAGCACAGTAACACAAGCGCTGTCGTCACTCGAGCTGCTCTCAGCTGACTGACGGTGTCACGGACGTGAAACGGCTGTAAATAAATTCTATCAGAGACGGCAGCGCACGATAAACTCTCAGCAGCTCACTGCACCAGACGGAAAATGTTGTTATGATGAACATTTATCCATTGTTCCAGTCTGCTGCTATGAATTGTGGGATAGCGTTTTCTGCTCCCCTTTCATAAAGAACACTCCAGTGTCTCCTCTGCTAAAGGAGGCAATAAAGGAAGCATTAAAGATCCTTTCCTCAGACAGCTCTGATTATTACATCCCTAAACAAAACAACTCAGGCGTCTGCCTCACCTGATCTCCGGGCAGCCTGAAAGTCTCTGTTATCGACCTCGCCGCAGAGTGCGAGCACACCTGTGACCGTTCTGTCACACTGAAACCTCAATGTTCTGCTTCTCCTTGTCAAGGCGTCGACTCACCTGCAGCAGCAGCATCAGCTCTGTGTTCTGGATGTCCATGGCGATGTCAAATGGCGTCTTGTCGAATTTGCTGAGCGCGTGTACGTCAGCGCCGTGCTTGATGAGCGTTTCAGCCACGCCGTGGTGCCCATGCTGTGCTGCCCAGTGCAGCGCCGTCATCTTCAGCATGTCTTTGGCGTTGATGTCAGCGCCGTTCTAAAAGGGAGGTCCACATATGTCAAAGATCACAGCGCTTAGAGCACACAGAGCCTTCCAATGAAGACAAGCCGTCTTACCCGGACCAGCAGCTCCACGATGACCGTGTGTCCCTCGGCGGCAGCCATATGCAGCGGGGTGCGGTCCACTTTGGTGCGGGCGTCTCTGCTGACACCGGCCCTCAGCAGGACGTCGGCAGTGGAGTAATGGCCGTGCTGAGCGGCCAGGTGGAGCGGGGACGTCCCAAGCTGAAGGTGAGTGAGAAGGAGCCAGAACAGGTGAGCTCAGGTGCAGCTTTCTATCTCAGAGTCTCAGAAACAACTCTTTTCCAAGGTTCAAGTTCCATCCTTCCATCCACTCACTTCCTGTTCAGGGGCGCTGGAGCCTATCCCAGCTGTCTTAGGGTGAGAGGCGGGGTACACCCTGGACAGGTCGCCATTCTGTTGCAGGGCTAACACATAGACACAGGCAACCACTCGCATTCACACCTAACTTTAACTTAACCCACTAACAAGTCTTTGGACTGTGGGAGGACGCCGGAGAACCCGGAGAGAACCCACGCAAACACGGGGAGAACAGGCAAACTCCACACAGAAAGACCTGATGGTGGAACTGAACTCTTGCTGTGAGGCAATAGTGCTCACCACTGTGCCGCCTGTTGACGGTCCCATCCCATTATTAGTGCTATTTAAAAAAAGCATGCAGAGTCTCACCCAGTCAGTGGTGAATGGCGCCCCGTTGGCCATCAAATTTCGAACTTCGTCATCCTGACCTTTCCGGGCTGCCTCAAGCAGCCGCTTCCCCAAATCGACCAGCGACATCTGCAGAAAGGGATCGATACAGCTGATCAATTCTCCCAGTCAGTAACTATAGGCATCCTCAAACAGCCAATGAAAGCTGCAGTGCCATCTTTTATTTGCAGGGTGATATTTATGACCAACAAAAACCTTTATTTCAACATTTCTTAAAAACACTGTTTAACTTCTCTCAGCCTGTCTGATTAAACAGCTCCTTCAAGCGTACCAGCTCGCTTATCTGAAGCTAACAGTTAGGTGTCTATTATCGGACACACACGGTTCATCTGCGCCTGCTCCGTCGGTAAGGCTCAAGTTGAAGTTGCCCGCTTATGTTTTAAGAGCAGAAATGTAAAATGTGTTTTTGCTAACATCTACTCATGTGCAGTGGGTTAGCTCCTCTTTAAAAGACACAAAGAACAAACCCTGTGTGTGTCGGATAACGGGTCCGTAGCTGAGGGTTTAGCACGGCAGGGCTACAGAAACCTGCTAAAGTGCACCAGAGGGCTGACTGAACCCCCCAGGCCCGCTGTGAGCGGGTTGTGGAGGCTCACACCCGACCGAATGCTTTTATTTTACCAGAACGTGCCCCAGGCCGTGTCCGATAATGGAAATCGGGTAGTCACACCGCTCTCGTGATTGCGAAACAGCAGAGAAGGACGAGATTTCTCTCCGCGGCCGAGGAGCCATTTTAGGCGCCTTGACGGGCAGAAAAAGTCCGCCATGAGCTGCGTCGCACCGCACAGCCTGTCCGTGCTCTTCTTCGCCACCCGCACCGCCGCCACGGTCACAGCAACACCGACAGGAAACCGTTTGATATTAAGTTGTTGGTTTTCCGGGGGAAGTCACACAGAAATTTCCTATTTTACACGCGGAGAAAAAACTACTTCCACATCCGGTTAGTTGGTGTTGTCGGAGCGCGCGCAGTCATACCGCTCACCGGAGCCTCGTGCGGAAAGGTTGACTCCGGCGCGCGCAATTCCACCCTCGCGCGGAGGACGCGAGCCGGAGCACGCGGGCGGCTGTGGTCCCGCGGCGGCCGACGAAGGGAGTACTTACCGGCTCCAGGTTTGTGGGGCCGCGCTACTCCTCGCTGCTAACGTTAGCGGCTCGATGCTAGCCGCCCCACCGTGGGCGTCTGCGGGAGCTTTGTGCTTGTTTTGCGATCCGTGCTACGGAAGAATGGGTGCAGTCAGGCGTACACTTCAAGACTAGAACCGCACCAGAACATGAATGCCGAACACTAAGAGAGCTTGGCCCGTCCGACTCTAGCGAGTCTGTTTACGGAGAAAAGTTAGCGAGACGCGGCCGGATGGTACGGGTGTAACCTTCAAAATAAGAGCCTTTACAGCGGTCCAGTGGTTTAAATGTTTTTGTAAAACTGTAAACCGTCATCACCGCACTCCTCTGTCAGCGTTAGGACTATTAACAGGGATTGTTCAGATTAATGTTATTTAGTATTTGTGAATTAAATATGTTCATGTTAAGTAAAGATCTTAAAGTGCATTTCAATCATTTGATAGCCCTCAATAACAACATTCAGCCAACTGGCTTTGGAAGTGAAGAAAACCAGACATTGTCATGAAGATATCTGCCAAAAGTCAGTTTTTGACGAAAATGCAGGTAAAATTCATATTACAACTAATGTAAATTTATAGTATTTTCCCCTCGGCTAATTAATAGCAAATAAACCAATAAACTACTGATTAACGGTGAAAGTGTACCTGAAATCCACAGTTGGACCGTACACTATTTTATGTTGAAAGTCTTGAAAGGAAGTGTGGTCCTCTGTAAAGCTTATAGCTCTTTTAGCCGTTAGCCTGCGCGCATGTAAGCTGGAACAAGTTAAAATAAAGCTGCTTTACCTTCTTATCTCAAGGTTCTCGCGATCGTACGCCTCCTGGCGTGGATGGGACCCGGAAAGGTGCGCTTACCTGCTCAGAAAACCTTCACAAACAGGTTTTTTTTTTTTTTTTTAAATGTTTAATGTGCTACAAAGATGGCGGCCCCGCGACACCGGAGGTGGAAGCCGGAGAGTGTTAACCTGCCAGGGGGCGGGTTCTGTGCCGGCGGAGGCGAAGAGATCTGAGGTCAGTTTGAAGAACAGAGTGTGCGTCAGAGGGTTGTGATGCAGTGATCGAGGCTGACCGCAGATCAGCCAACAGGAGAGGCTGATTCCCGCCTGCGCAGCAAAGAAGAGTACGACATGTTGGGAGTAGTAGAAGAAGAGTCCTGCCTTTTGTTTTCTGGAATTTCACATTTAAATATGTATAAATTAAATTCTTAAATTATTCATTAATCCCCAATAAAAAAAAAAACCTGATAGTCTGTTTGACGTGTTTCAATTATTTAAAGGGATAATGGGTTTTTGTGAGCTGTCACGTTGGACAGGACATGTGTGCGTTTTCTCTGAGATGATCTATGACCCTAGGTGATCATAGAAGAAGAAAATTATCTTGATGCATTAACCTGAGAGGAATCAGACCAATAAGAGACTGATGTTTGGAGACGTGATTGGTCAAATAAATGCGTGTCAGCCGGGTTTTGATCTGAAAGAGCTTAAACATCCACTTTTGATGTTCAGGTGTGAAACATAAGAAAGTACTTCTTCTAATCAGGTAACAGCACAGACCTGCTGATGGCTCAGGTGCGTGGGCAGCTCTGCTAAATCCTGCAGCAGAGATCACAGAGAAGCACACCTGGGTTTCCTGTCAGTTGCACCTGTAGCGCCTCCGGACCAATCAAACGCTGTTTAACAGGTGCAGAGAGGTTTGAAGCTCTGAGGCACATGATAGAAATCAAGTTTCTTCTTCTGTGATACTCGCCTCCGTTAACCATAATCCACCACCAGGTGCCGAGCAGAGGAAGAAAGAGGTTCTGTTCAGAGGATCATTTTTCAGGAGCTGCTGATCAAATGTATTGATTATCCGAGTCATTCTGTTATCATCAGCAGGTGATGAGGTAATCACTCGGGTGTGTGCTGTGAACGTTACTCAGTGATGTCACAGAGGTGTTTCTGAAGCTGAACACGAATTTATTCGTCGTGTATGACGAGGTTGACTCCATAGTCACTGTAATTCACAGACATGGCCAGTTAATGATCGTGTGACTTTATTAGTTTGTACTTTTACTGTAATAAAAGCCAAACTTACGAGTAACTGAGACTTTTTTATTGTTGGCAGGAGTGCGAGGTTTGATTACAGCTACACAAATAAATAAATAAATAAATAATAAACAGGGCAGACTGTGAGGTTAACCTGAACAGCTGTAACAAAAGAAAAAAGGCACAGACAAAACAGAACAAAGTGATCTTCACAGGCGTCTGTTCAAAAACCGGAAAATTAAAAGGCCTTGTCACACATGTCACATCATCTCCTTCAGTTCTGCAGGTGAACCTCACCTGTGAGGGTGACGCAGTTCTTCAAACATCAGCTGCTCCATCACAAGTCGAATTTATTTTACCAAACGATAATCAAAGGGTTCAAAGTGCACCATACTTCCTGTTTCCACCCAGGAAGAAAACTGGAAGTGTGGTGCACCTAACGTGCTGTCCTGCAGACCCTGCATCTTTGCTTCAGTGTGGTCTGAGGTCAGAGGTTAGCTGGCTTCACAGCAGCAGGTCAGCGAGCAGGGCGTCCACAGCGGCAATCGGAGCTCTCCAGTAATTAAAGGAGGAGAACTCTGACAGCTCCCTCTGCAGGAGACACAGGGAATGACACATTTCAGTTAACAACAGGTCAGCGCAGCCCAAGGGCAACATCCAAGAGGGGAGTAAACTCTACATGCAGAAAGGCTAACTTACATCTATGTCAGATCCTGAGAGCAGGGCTCAATGGTGTAACTTCATGTGTGAAGTTTTAAAAACAGCGCCCCCTCCAGTCAGCCTGCCATTAACTAGTGACAGGATCGATACCTCAGAGCAGGGGTGGCCAACTCCAGGCCTCGAGAGCCAGGTCACCCTGGGTCAACACACCTGAATCATATGATTAGCTCATTACCAGGCCTCTGGAGAACTTCGAGACATGCTGAGGAGGTCATTTAGCCATTTGAATCAGCTGTGTTGGATCAAGGACACATCTAAAACCTAAAGGACACCGGCTCTCGAGGCCTGGAGTTGGCCACCCCTGCCTCAGAGGAAAATTAGGACAGTGAAGCTAAACATCAGTGTGAGGGGATCACTGTAGTGCTGCAGCAGTCAGTTCATGTTAAACCAGGATCTACTGTCCACTTTACTGTCTGTCTGCAGCAGGAAGTGGCTGCTGGGCTAAAATCCAGCTGTTAGCTGTGATGTTGGGATTTGTGGAGGAGAGCCTGAGTCACGTGGAGTCAGAAACTCTGCAATCAGAGCTATTTTGTGCAATAAAATAAATAAAATCATCTGTTTTTACCCAAACACTCTTTATCCAAAGAGTTTACTACATACATAACTACATCACACCACTTTCGTACCATCAGCACGTCTGCAGGGAAAACAGCTTCCTCACGTCACCTGACTGACTGCATTACTTCATGTAGCAGTGAGGAAAAGTGAAGCCCCCGTGTAAGTGAAGGACGTGGAGATTTGTTTCCTGTGGACATGATGTCAGGTTTCCACTCTGCTTGTGTCTGTGGTGTGACGCGTGCAGTAACCTGTGATGTTGGAAACTGTGGCCGTGTGGGGCAAAGAGAGAACAATTTATTGTTGGCTCGGTTCACCCGGCCTGGAGAGGAAAGTCTGGGGTGTGGACTCGAGCTGTCGGTGTGGTGAACCCCGAGTCACCTGATATGTGTAGTGTCTCATGTCCTCTGGAAACAGCCAATGGAAGCACTCATGGCACCACCCACAGGAACTGTACACTAAATCTACATGCAGGTGCAGATAAAGCAGCTGCAGCTCCAGCTCCAGCTGGAGCTGCAGCTGGTTGGCAGGGAAGCGTCTTCATAAGAAGCAACATTTCCTTTGTTTGTGTTCACACTTTTTCAGCAGGAGTGTGTTCACCTGCTGTGAGGTAAATACACCTGGAACTGATCACGTGATCAGGCCTGCAGTACTTTGATAACTGCTGTCAGAGATTTGAGTGTTTTATCACAGATTTTTCCCAAATAATGATTTGGGAAAACTCGGCTCGTCGGACACTGCTCAGTGGGACATTTTCATGTGTCACCTGTTTTAGCCTCACCTCTTCATCACAGCTCCACACCTCCAGCGTCTTCTTCTCCCTTCCCTTCCCGCTGTTGGCCGCCTCACCGTCTATCAAACCCAGGTCCTCCAGCTCAGATAGGTCGAGAGCCGGGATTGGCTGCCTCCAGAACAGGAAGGAGTCATACTGGCTGCTCGATTTCTCCATCACGTCTGAGACAAAACACACAACATCACTGATCTCAGAGCAGATTTTCACCCTCGATATCATTTAAACATCGATTAAACCAGGAGGTCAAACCCGTGACCCTACAGAGTCCAGCCCCCACAGATGGTGCATCCAATAAGCCCCCCCCTTCCACCCCCGAGTGGGGGAGGATATTTATGTGGTCAGCTGAGGTTCTAAAACAGGAAGTGGAACATCTGATCTAAGCAACCCAAAAATATCCTCCATGTTATTCCTGCTCTTTTCATTCCTGGGCCTTAATCATAGACCTGGTCTTGGTCCTTGTAATGGTTCTGGTCCTGGACCTGGACCCGATAACCGGGTAACCCACAGCCAGCGATGAGATGAATCACCAATAACGTAATAACTTATTGATTATTGGAGCGGCCGCTGTTTGAGGCGTTGGCCGGTGCGCAGGCGCAGAACAGAGCGACAGATGTCCCTTAAATCTAAAGACTAGGAATAAAAACTAAAATAAAACATTGATCTAATTTAATAATCGAAGAGTTAAACACGTGTAATCTTCACGCTGCCGTTTTTACACCAGCTGACGTCATTTTACCATCAGCTCCATCTTTCTGACGAAGAGATGAAATTCTGAGAAGAGACACAGATTTAAACTAAGCTCACCTGCGCGTGTTTACCTGCGTGTATTTAGCTGCGCGTGTTTCCGGTGTGAGGACGGCCGCTCCGCTCCGCTTTCTCCTCTTTTGTTCTGCGGGTTTTGGTGATCAGCCGCTGCGCCGCGTCAGGTTGAAATGAGCTCTGCGACTGCGTCAAACTTACCTGAATGTACACCAGAACTTCCTGTCCCCGATTTCACAATAAAAGTCTAACAATGGTTTGACCTTTACTGCTTGTATAACATCATCATCATCGTCATCTTTATTTATAAAGCACTTTAAAACAACTACATCTGAAGCCAAGTGCTGGACATTGGAACTAAATAATAAA
>NC_140459.1:87500-217500 GCF_963576455.1 Neolamprologus multifasciatus
GCATCAGCTGCTTACAGGGAGAGGAATGCAGCCTTGTCAGGCTCGCGATTAGCATCATTCATCACTTTCACTCAATAATCGCATGCAGAGCATGTTTGATGTCTGAGACTTCAAATCAACCCAACTTTAGCTTCTAATGACGACTCTCTGTAGCTGCTGAAACCTCGGTGGGAGGAACATCTGTAAGAAACATCTGGTTTGGTGTGAAGCGACAGCTCACCACAGACGTGGCTGATGTGAATCTGGACACTTTTATTTTTCATTGAATGATTTAAAGTAGACACAGCAGAGTGGCTCACGTTTAGCTCTCCGGACGACGGAGACGCCGGTGTGGAGGTTGAGGACGAAGACGCCGGTGTGAAGGTGGAGGACGGTGTTGCTGTGATTCAGACCTGAAGCTGCTGCCGTGGTATAAACGGTGTGAAAGCAGCCACAGAGTTGCATTGTTGAAACAACGTGTTGCCGCCTCGAGCACACGTGCTGTCTAAGAAGAGTCGATGTAAAGTTCACACGCGTTCATGTTCCTTGATTAACGTGACACAAACTGTGGAACAATTTCAGAATAAAGTTCGTCACTGTGAAGATCTCATCATCTACACAACAACACGTCGTCAGCGTGAATGTGGAGTAACGAGCAGCGTTTCATTAAAACATGGTTATGAGATGAAATCAGTGCAGACGCTTTATTGGTCTGTTTGTCTGAAACGTGCTGGGATCAGCTGGATCCATTCAGACTCCTAACCCTAACTACAAACAGATGAATGAACCTTTGAGCTCCTCGTAATAAGGACTGATTGGCTCTTATCATATCTAAAGGGACAAAGTGTTCATGTTTCATGCAGCAGTCATAGATGTGCACTAACAAACGGTTCTGTGGTTTCTCAGGTTTGTCCCATTACTGTGAAAGCTTTACACGCTCGCATTAGTACAGAAAGAATCATCCCACCGTTCGTATGTCGATGATACACACTTACACTCATCATTTTCCTCTGATGAGCGAGCATCTGTTCACATGACCTGTGGGATTAGCATTGAACAGTTTGTCTGAACTCCAGCGCACGAGTCAGGACGCTCAGCGATGATGCTGAGACGTCGATAAAGACGATAAAGATAAGATCACCTTTATTAGTCCCATACGTGGGAAATTTGTTTTGTCACAGCAGGAAGTGGACAGTGCAAAAGTTATGAAGCAAAAATTAGAATACAATAAGAATAAATACAGTACACAACTGTACAGAATAGAATAAAATACTATATACAGTAGAATAAAATAGAATAAACTATACAATAGGATAAAAATAGAATACAAATGCTATATACAACTGAGTATAATACAACGATGCCAGAAAGAGTTTTGCACTTAGTGTTATTGCACATGTGTGGATGTGTTTGATCAGTTGGAGTCTTTGTTGTGGAGTCTGACAGCAGTGGGGAGACCTGTGAAATCTCTCCGTCCCACACCGTGGGTGCTGCAGCCACTGAAGGAGCTGCTCAGTGCTGTCAGAGTCTCCTGCATGAGGTGGAAGATGTTGTCCAACAGGGGTGACAGCTTAGCCACCGTTCTCCTGTCACTCACCACCTCCACTGGGTCCAGAGGGCATCCTGTGGATCAGCCTGTTCAGTCTCTTCCTGTCCCCAGCAGAGATGCTGCCGCCCCAGCAGACCACACCATAGAAGATGGCTGAGGCCACCACAGAGTCATAGAAGGTCTTCAGGAGTGGGCCCTCCACTCCAAACGACCTGAGTCTCTGCAGCAGGTACAGCCTGCTCTGTCCTTTCCTGTAGAGGGCGTCTCAGTTATGAGTCCAGTTTGTTGTTCAGATGAACACCAAGCTACCTGTAGCTGTCCACAGCCTCGATGTCCATACCTTGGATGTTCAGTGGTTGCAGTGGAGGATGTTTGTGTCTGTGGAAGTCTACCACCAGCTCCTTGGTTTTACTGGTGCTGATCTGGAGGTAGTTCAGCTGGCACCAGTCTTGGGTCAGTCCTCTGTACTCCCTGTTGTCTCCATCAGTGATGAGGCCGACTATTGCAGAGTCAATACCAGAAACTGAGAAGTCGGCCTTTTACATTAACTAGACTGTTGCTCAGTTTGCAGGAGTCTCCAAACCATCAGCAGCTCGTTAGGAGTAGATGGTACATGGACATGTGACCATGTTACTGCAGTACTGAAGGTACTCTGTTGGGTCCCAGTTCAGCACAGAGGTGTCTTTAAAAACCCTCGATTACTTCATAAAGGTGTGTGTGTGTGTGTGTGTGTGCGTGCGCTTTCTGACCTTACAGACACCTTTATGCTCTTCATGGACTGAAGCGTGTGAGTGACGTTGTCGTGATCACACAGGTGTGTCACAGGTGTGTCACAGGTGTGTTTGTGGTGCTGAATCACTTTAGTTTCCAAACAGACTCGTTGATTTATTTCCCTGTTTTTGTCGTAGCGGTGTAAACGGTCACCTTCCTCTGCACCGTGTTTTTTCTTCTTATCAGCTGAGATAAGCATCAGCAGGAAGCCAGAGTCTCAGTTTAGAAAGGAGGAAGTGAAAGCAGAAAATAAAGCACTTCAGTCTGCCTGTTATCTAAGAATTTACCTGAAGTATGGAGTCGTGTGTCGCCAGCGTGTTGGAGAAGCACGACTGAAATGAAAGAAGACCAATATGTGTTAGTGTTAGACTGCAGGCAGGGTCGGCCACACTTGCTCAGGACGAGCATGTTTAGCTGTGGGGTGTTTGTGTCCAACGCTGAGTCCACTGTGTGACAATAACCCGTTAGGCTTCAGACTGAACGCTGTTGTGATGTCAGCATGTCACACCTTTCTGTGTCATCGTACGTTATCAGAAAACAGTGAGCATGTGCTCCAGCCACACAGGTGCTGCCCTTCAGCAAGCTTCCAGGAGATGGCCAATCAGATGGGAGGTCTTAAAGAGACAGGAGCTGGATGAGCTCCTTCAGAGGCTGAAACAGGTTCAGAAACAGGAGGATGGTTGTGAAGCTTCTCTGTGGAGCTCAAGGAGAAAGGTCCAGCAGCATGTTTACAGCAGATTGTTCAGTCAAAATGTCACAGTAACTAAACACAAAGAATCTTCCACTGATGAAAAAGCAGAAGCTGATGAAGGTCAGAGGTCATTCAGCAGATGTGTTTAAATAAAGGCCTTCCTCTGTCATGTGACCTGCAGGCCGTCGTCCCACACAGACAAACGGGCCGTTGTTGTTGTTGTTGCTTCAGCTGATTCGGCCTCCGGGCTGATGAACGCTCAGCTGATGTCACATCAGGTGGTCAGATCAGGTGGTCAGCTGTGACGACGATGGTGATCACATGATGTCTGCGGGTTAGTTTCTGTTGTTGTCACAGATGAAACTGTCCTGATGTCAGATAAAGATGAAACCTCTGGTTCACTTCCACCTTAAACTTCCTCGCACATTTGTTAAACAGACTCGTTTCACTTCCTCTAATCAGACCGGCCCACCACCTGCAGCCAGACGAGGGAGGAAGAGTCTGTTCCTCCTCCTCGCGTTGGCATCACGTGACAGATCTCCTGCTAGCAAACACAAACGCACAGTTTACACATTTACCTCCGCTCACATCACTCCTGCAGGAAAAGGCCTGACTTCTGATTTCAGGCACAGGGATAAGACTTTCCAGGATGAAGCTGTCGATTTCACATCACCGACAGAAACCCAAACGTTCGCCTCGGTTCAGCGACGTGTTTAGACGTCACACATGACAAAAAAAGCAGCTGTAGCTGTGTTTTTCTCCCAGCTCACATTCACAACAATCCAGAGTTAGAGCTGCCACGATTATTCTGATAGTCGACTAATCAGATCATCATCCATTGGACGTAAAACTACAGCTTATTGCACCAGCAGCATCTGCTCTTATATAACTATCATTAGCTTACAGCTTTAAGTGTTTCAGGTATGTGCTAACTAAAAATAAAGACAAGATGATAGTTTATTAAATTTTAATGAAATTTGCAGATTGTTTTGGTGAAGTTTAATAAACTCCTTGCTATCTAAAATATAACAGGACACCGGAGTAAATTCTCCAGCATCTCACACTTCTGATAATCAGCTGTCTGCTTGATGTTTATTCAGCTGTGTAAAAACTATAACTTTAATCTCAGCCAAACCGATTTACTCAGGAACAAATAAAATACTGAAAAAAGCCAAACAATAACATTTTAAGTTATCTAAGTGACTTATATATCATGTTTAACCTGAGTAGCGAAAGACGGCGGGGGGTTCACTGTTCTCACGGCTCTAGTTAGCCTAGCCCCCGGCTAGCTATCGAGCTAGTGGCTAACAGACGTCTCCGAAAACGTCGGAGCGCTTTTGAAAATATGTGGTGTCTTGATAAACTGAGCAGATATTTGAGGTTTACACAGCTACATTCTCGCCTGAAAATATGTTAAACGTTTATTTTGTGACCCAGAAAGAATAAAAAGAGTAATATTAAAACTAACTAGCTGCCGCCATTGTTGGAAACTGAGCTGGGCTGCGCTATGAATTCTGGGATAGGTTGGGCCACGAAGTATACACCCGACCCATCCTTCAAATCCGGGGAAATGAAGGGCGCATTTTTTGGCCGCGTTTGGGGCAGTCTTCAAATTTGGACCATCTGTGCCGTGTCGCTGTAACTTAATCGGCCTTCAAAGGACGCAGCCCCTGAATTTGGACACAGCTTCTTCTTCTTCATTGGGGTTTAACGGCAGCTGGCATCCTTGTACATGCAGTGCTGCCACCTTCTGTTTCAGTCCGTTATTACACTCTTAAATCCTACTACTTATTCCTGCGTGTTTTGGGATCTTACAAAGCTTCAAACGACTTAAATTAGTCGACGACGATTTTAATAGTCGACATAATCGTGGCAGCCCTATTAGAGGTCTGAGTGCAGCTCCTAACAGGGAAATGTAGTGCGTCAGGTCATCAGCTCACAGCTGCATTAGTTCAACCTGAAGGCTGAACTTCAGGTGATTGCTCTGATCCTGCAGGTCAGGTGACAGAGGATGATTCGAGTGACAGACTGCAGGACATCCTCTCTGGGCCTCCGTCAGGAGTCGGAGCCACAGGCTGCATTCCTGGCTGCTGATCAGGGTGGATGTGGAGCGTGAAGCTACATGTTCCTGGCCTCCACATTCTTTCCTTATCGTCTGCTGAAATGTGCTGGACTGAGTCCAGAGCAGACGCTCAGTCATGTGTAGCATCGGGCCGCATGCCCACGTAAAAACAGCGTCTCACGCCTGTGCTGCTCATGAGCTCACACGTGAAAGGTGTGGGAGGAGTTTACACGTCTTATTAATCTGAAAAACCAGCACACAGAGCTCGCTGCAGCGTGACACAAAGATGTGTTGGCAGTGTTTCCACACGTTTCTAGATTCTCTAAAAATGAAGTAGAAATAATTTGTTTCACGTTCTGTGTGTAAGAAGTTAGAATATATATAATAAAAGTGCACGAGCGCTCCCTCGGCGTCGGTCTCCACTGATCTGCAGCGCTCAGTAAATGTCCCACCTGAGGGGTCAAAGGTCAGAACTGTGATTTAATCAACAGCTGGAGTCAAGTTTCAGGATCAGCTTGAGAAGAACACACACACACACACACACACACACAGCAGGACTGTGTGTTTGGACACACCCAGTGTTTAGTCATGCTCGATGTGTTTGCCTTGTTGACGTCTCTGAGGGTTCCCGCGTAGCTGGGTGTCTCACTGCGTTCCTGTTTTCCTGCCATGTGGGGACGTTTGGGGGAATTTTCTGTGGGTTTTGGGTCTCAGATGTTGGGCTCGCAGTCATTTCATCGCTGTGTGTAAATCTGCTGTTCCCTCTCTGCATTGGCGCTGCTGTAAGGACATGTGAGCGTTCACAGGAAATCACAGCAGGAGAGATGTGAAGGCTGTGAGAGTTTCAGCCGTTCATGTTTGAACCTGCAGAGCTCAGAGAGCCTTTATGTAAGCAGTAATAACTGAAGTATTTTCAGCATGATTAGTTACTGTTTCTAGTGTTTTAATCAAACTGACAATATTTGTGAAACTTAATCAAATGGTCTCTGACAGCCAGCAGGGTGTTTCTATTAACTTAATCTATCCATACAGGATTTTCAAAATAAAGCAGGCTGGATATAAATGTGTAGCTAGGTGTAAAGTGAAGGTGGAGCCTGTGAACTTCCTGCTGTTAAAGCTGTGATGATGATAGTAGTCATTTAATCAGATGAACGTTTCTCTCTCCACAGATCGTGCGTGAACGTGCAGCTTTGAACTCTCCACACTTTGGATTTGACCTTTTTTTTTTTTTTCACCGGATTTGTAGAATAAACACTTTTTTTTCTTCAGCTGCTAAAGAGCCGTTGAATTAATCGGGGACATCCCAACTCCAGCCTGCGCCGGCATTTTGGGGTTTTTAGCCATCTGAGCTTTGTCGTCAGTCAAGTTTTTGGCCTGAATGCCCCAGGATTACCCTCAGGCTGTAGTTCCTCCTCTGGCCTGCAGGGCAGCAGCAGAGAGCAGCGTCCGGCCGTCGGACAGACCGAGCCTCGGCATGAGCGACTTCTGGCACAAGATGGGCTGCTGCGTGGTAGCTAAACCACCGCCGGTGAGACGTGCTGTCTTTTGATAACTTTAAATGCTGCATGTGATTCTAAGTCCAGTGTTTGTGCAAATATTCATGTTAGCTAATGTTAGCTAACGTTAGCGGATAAAATGTTTCAAAGCTGAAGTTAACTGGTAACTTGGACCATCAGCTGAAAGGATGGCTGATGCTGAGCAGGTAAATGAAGTAGACAGCTATGTGATCGGTGTTGTTTATGTGAACGTGACGCTGCACAGGTAAAGGCGGGGCTTGTGTGCTCTTCCACAAATGTCCCCACGAGGCCTCAGAGTTACTGTGGCCTCCACACACACACACACACACATGGACAGCTTCCCTTTTCTCTGTGACCTCTGACCTCTGCAGCCGTCGGTTCTGTTTTTGCTTCACGTGACATAAACAGAACGCAAACACAGATCTCCACGCTACACCCAATAAAAGGTTCCTGATGGTAGCGACGCTGCCGTGACGGGAGGAAGTGCTGCTGTGGCCTTTCTCTCCAGAGAGCCTCCTCCTCCCTCCTTCCTCTGGCTCTATTTTTAGCTCTGTGTTTGTTCCATTGTGGCTCTGCAACAATACACCTTTAATAAACACAGCGAGACGCACCGATGCCAGCGCTGACTTCACTCAGGAAGTCTGTGTAGGTTAAAGTGGGCCGGTTTGAACTCCAGCCGCACAAAGTTTATCACAGAAGGTTTTGGTGGACGTTTTGACTTCATCGTTATTGTGCGTATTTTCACATTCCCCGCCTCTTTGTGCAGCTGTTTGTGATAAAGTTGTGACGGTGCGAGTAACGTAGACGTCATTAAATCAAAGAGAAGTTGTTTCTGCACATGCTCAGTTTGTCGTCAGCACTAAAGATGTTGTGTAACGTGAGGCTGACTGCACATATTTCACCCATGTTCCAAAACACGTGACAGCATCAAATCAGGTCCTGTGTAAGTTCCACAGCCGCTCCAACGAGCAAACACGTCGTTTTAAGGTCTTTTTGGGGCGGAGCTTTTACATCTGGCCTGCTTAGGACGGATGATGTCGGCCATGTTGGAGGTCTGTGAGCTGATCCTGGCTATGATCCTTCCAGACTTGCAGCAGCTCGGACTGCTCTGACTCACTGATTACACGATGATGATGACGAGGGTGGGGGTAGTGTTTAGCTGTTCAACACAGACGTTGCCAGGAGATTTGTTTTCTTCTTCTGCTGTTTGCTCTGCAGCGTCTCAGGGTTACGTAATGAAGCTGTGAAGCCACTGAGCGTGCTCAGTTTGTAAACCTTACATCAGTTTCTGCACTTTGATCTCTGACGTTTCAGAAACATCAAGAAAAAGCTTTGATTACAAGTTTTTAGAGTCATGGAAATAACCTGAGGCAGAGAGGAAGGGTGTGTGCAGGAGAGCATCCACACAAGGGAACGACCACAACACTGGTGTCTGGGACTGAAGTGAGCGTGTCTGCACTGCTGTTTGAAGGTCAGGTCATGTGACACGAGTTAAAACAGACAAACTCACATGTCTGTCACAGACTTTGGATCTTATTAAAAACATGTGTGACCCTGTAAACAAATGCAACGTACCTACAAGCCTGCAGAAGGAGCACAGACACAGAAAACACGACACAGACGTGTGTTTAAGTCTGTGGGAGACGCAGAGTGTCAAACACACCACTGCAAACATGGCTGGTCGCTGCTCACGGACAGAGGCCCACGTAACAAACACATGAACAGACAAATCCCACAAACTGTGTCATTTATTTTATTTTAGAAACCAAAAGGAAACCTGAACAACGGACACAAGAATCCTGTAAAATGGACAATTTAATGACAGTAAAGGGCTGTTCTGATGACAGCAGCGTGTGCTGCAGTAAGGGTTGGGGGGTTGGGGGGTTAGGGTTTTATAAATGTGGGTCCCCTGGTTCAGGTGGAGCAGGAAGTAGGAGGCACCCCGGTGCGCCTCGCACTGATTGGATGATTGACGGCTGTTATTTTAACCTCCCGCTGAGTCAAGCGTGACTCGTCCAGTTTGTCGACCAAGCAGTTGTTTTATTCCTGACGTTGCCATGACGACCGCCACCCCCGCGGAGGAGGCGGCGCACCAGCCGAGCGGCGATGATTCACGTTCAGACGGGGGAGCGTGGCCGAGCGGGACCCGTGTCTGTTTACGAAGCACTGATCTGCAGAGACGCTGCGACGTTCCGACGACGGATTCTTCAGTCCCGGGAATCTTCAGCTGACCAGACGATCAGTCGAGACACATTTATGACTTTTAGAGGAAAAGTTTCTCTGTCCAATCAGCACCAACGTCTTTGTTTACCTCATTTATTATTTATTCTAAACAGATACAGCACACACACGTCTGCTATAATTCATAACAAACTGCCAACTTACATGAAACAGGTGTGTGTGTGTTAAATTAAGAGGCTCCAGACCTGTGACATCATCAAGTACGCTGGTGTTGCAATTGTACAAATCGCGAGTCCGTGCTCGCCGAGTACACGAGTACGGACTCGCATACTTAGAAAAGGTCTTTGAGTCTGATTTGTGTTTGACACTTTTACATTTCTGAACTTGCTCCTTCTTCTCTAATTTTCCTCAAATTCTGGATTTTCCTTTGACCTCTGAACTTCGACCTGGGTTCCCATCGCTGTCATTAGATAAGAGCTCTGGAGAGTTCTGAGGAGCATAAGCCTCTTAAGTCTTAAGATGTCTTTAAACACAGCTGGATTATTGGGAACAGATTCACTTCAGTTTTATTTCTATAGAGTCAAATGTCCACTGCAGTCGCCTCAAGATGCTTCATATTGTAAGGCAGACCTACAACACTACAGAGGGGAAAGACTCCGACTGTCTGTGAACGCAGCACAGAGAGCCGACAGATGCTGTTTACAGACTGAAGCATATCGCTCTCTAGTCCCTGTCAGGACTCTTGCTGCAGCATTTTGGATTAACTGAAGGCTTTTCAGGGAGTTTTTAGGACTTCCTGATAATAATGAATTACAGTCGTCCAGCCTGGAAGTAATAAATGCATGAACTAGTTTTTCAGCGTCACTCTGAGACAGGATATTTCTAATTTTAGAGATGTTGCACAAATGGAAGAAAGCAGTCTTACATATTTGTTTAATATGTGCGTTGAAGGACATATCCTGGTCAAAAATGACTCCAAGATTCCTCACAGTGTTACTGGAGGCCAAGGTAATGCCATCCAGAGTAAGAATCTGGTTAGATACCATATTTCTAAGCTTTTCAGGGCCGAGTACAATAACCTCAGTTTGATCTGAATTAAGAAGCAGAAAGTTAGCGGCCATCCAGGTCTTTGTGTCTTTAAGACATTCCTGCAGTTTAACTAATTGGTGTGTGTTATCTGGCTTCATGGACAGATAGAGCTGGGTGTCATCTGCATAGCAGTGAAAATGTTTCCTGTGGAACTCCATGATCTGTTTATGAAGGAGGTGTTTTTTCATCTGGCTCAAATATGGACAAACACACATCAGAGACTCTTTAATAATGTGTGTCTATGTGATCATAGAAGAAGAAGAGGAGGAAGATTGATCGCAGCATGATCGGAGAACCGACTAACTTCATCCACCTCACACACATCGGCTCTGGAGAGATGGCAGAGGGCCTGCAGCCGGTCAGTAACAATGTTACCTGTTTACTCACTGTGTGTGTGTGTGTGTGTGTGTGTGTGTGTGTACACATGGATAAGTAAAACATTAACAGGGACGTTTGAGAACAAAGTAAAACACTGAGCAGAACGATGACGTGTGTGAAACCGTCACTCTGAACAGAAACCAGTTACAGGTGTGATGGAAGCTGTCGCACTTCAGTCTGAACCGTAGCGTGCTCGAGTTTTACCGCGGGTCGCCCGTCGACCCCAGACTGGGATTGTGCCTCTACTGGAACCAGCAGCCTCTATTGGTGTAAACCCCTACAGAGCAACAGCATTTTAATATTCACTCTGTATAGATGAGAAGACCCAAATACAGTTCAGTGTTACACTTAAACATTTACAGGATTTATTGGTTATAAAGAAGGTGTGACTGTGTCATTTTAATTCATCATGATTCTTCTGTGTTTGATACATGTGTGCTGTTGTTGTGTTTTACAGTCGGGGTCGGTCCAGGAGCAGATGAGGTCTAAAGGCCCGAACATGAACGGCAGGAACAGCCTGTTATAGCCGGTAAACCAGCTCAGCTTCTCTCTTCATTTGAGCTCATTCAGCATCACAAGATGTTCCAGCAGCAGCTGTTAAAAATCACATTTTAGAAAAGATGAGTAAAGTAAGGACTGATTATCATTATTATTTAGTCCAGGACTGTAGGGTTTCCTGTGCCGTGGTAAGCAGATCTCCTGCACCTATAACGAAACAAAGTGACCCTGAGTAGGTTAAAACAGAAAGACAGCTGGCAGCCTTAGTGTGGTTGAGCCCGAGCTTCCTGTTAGCGATGAAGCAGCGATGACCCCTGCGTTAAACCTGAGTGTGCATCTCGCACCTGTTTGATCTCCAGGGTCACTGCAGACACAACCTGATGAAACAGAACTACAGTTGTTTGTCCTTAGAAAAACAAAAACCAGCTGTGGTGCTGTGCTCCGACGGTGTCCCGACCGTCCACCCCCCCGACACCCCTCCTGCACACTCTGACCCTGTCGCCACCTCCCCGCACTTTGTCCTTTGTCACCATTCATTTGACCAGTAGAGGGCATCACCCTTAAACTGTAACTATTACATATTTCTAATGCTGCAGCACACCTCCAGCATCGGTCAGTTCACTGTTCCTCCACGTGTTTGTGGAAGTGTGCAGATGTTTATCCTGATCCCCAGAGGATGGACCCTTTGTATTGAAGGATGTTCTGCCTGTAGGGGGCGCTGACTGCCACATTTTACACTAGTCAGCACCGTTTGACGTTTCCTGTGTCTTTCATCTTCTAGGAGTGATGATATTGACCCAGACCAGCTGACCGACCTCTTTCTTCTCCACACTGAGCCTCGCCTCTAGCACGTGACTGCCAGCCAGGTGCTTTGACTCCCTCCTCCACCCTACTGAAGTGCCCTTGTGCAAAGCGCTGAACCCCGAACACCTACAGGAGGCACTAGCCTGATATAACTGTGGGGTTTTTACTCACAAAGACTGATAATCAGTTCCCAGAATAAAACTAATATTTTTGGTCACTACAGGTTTCCCTGTCAGTATTAACCTCATTAGACTCCATTTCCCAGCATCCATTCAATGTTTTCAAACAAATGACAGGATGTCTGTATTTATGAAAGAAAACGTTTTCTGGCTCCAAACTGTTCGATTTAAGATTTCACGTTTTTTTGTGGAGTGTTTTTTACTGGACTTCGTTTTGAGGATGGCCCGTTGTTTAGTATTCAGCTCCTGAAGGATCACTACACCTTCTGGGGCTTCGTCAGCAGATCCTGAACCGTGCGTATGTTCAGGGATCACGTGTCCAAAGCGATTACATCACCTGATGTCGTCTCCCAGGACGCTGCTGGTGCTTTTAAAGGACTCTTGTTTTAGGAGACGGGAAAGTCCCATGAATCCCTGCTACACTGGACTGCTGTGTATGCTGGTGCTCTTACATGTCTGTGTTTGTGGGGACCTGTGTGATTGTTAGATCATGTGAGGACCTGCAGATTGTGTCATGGAGGGTCCTCACAACGATAGAAATGCAGACGTGCAGGACTGGACCCACAGTCCTAAACCTCCACTAGAAAAACACCAAAAATTATCATTATTATTCAGAAAGTTCTCTGTTTTTATTTTTAACACTTTTTAAATTCTTCATCCAATTACTGTGTTACTCAAACTGTGGTTCAGGGACCCCAGACGGGGCTTCAGATGACATATTTTAGCTCCCTGTTTGTAGCACTGCTTGAAAGGTCTGTAAGCTGTCACAGTTATTACTGCTTTAAACGTGTGTACTCTTCTGCTGCTCCTGATTGGCTGTCTCACATCTGCTCAGCTGTTATCCAGATGTTCAGGTTGATCTCAGCTCACAAACCAAATTTGTTTAACGTGGTCTTGAAAGAGATCATTTTGTAGTTTTTGAAACATCTGCTGATGAAAACGTTGATGTTGATGTTTCGTTCCAGCTCTTCTGTCAGAGCTGAAGATTCGTCCGTATTTATTTTTGTAAATCACACCAACGTGCAGGTTGGTCCAGCTGTGTCCCAGCTCTGTGTGCACCAGCCCATCCTGTTTCACATCCAGTTATTAAATGTGTTCGCCAGTGAGAGCCGGCGCTGATTGTTTCTGCTCGCACACAAACGCATCACGGTGACAGTGAGCCACGTCTTATTGGTCGATTTATTCGAGTCGCGCCGTTCATGAACGCTGTCCTGTGCCCGGATGCTCTAACAGCAGCGCTGACTCGTCAGGGGAAACTGACTGGTTACCGCGGAAACCACAGAGCGACAATGGCGACGACAGGAGCGTAAGTGCCCGAGCCTCTGGTGCATTCGTGAACTGTGCAGAGCGTGGGAGGAGTTATTGCTGATCCTTGTAAAAGTATTTGACTCGGCTCGTTCCAGCTTCCCGCCAAAAACTGAGACATGCGGCGTCAACGCTGCCGTTCAACCAGCGTGAGGAACGCCTCTGACCCGTGTCAACACTCGACTTGAAACCTGAACGTGTTGTACTTTGGTTCAAAGACAGGGACTGTTTCAGACAAAGGAAGGATGGGTCTCTGATTCCAACACGTTCACCCGGGACAAACTGTTTTCCTGTGGAGCGTCGTTGTTTTGGATCATTGTAGCTCCAGGAACTGTTGCTCTCACTCTAGACTCACGCTGGGAACCTGAACCTCCACCAAGGCCTGAAGAAGATCAGGATGTTTTCTTAAGATCAAGATGTTCAGCCTGAGATGTTTCATTGTGAATTTTTTCCCAGACTAGTTGAAACTCGCATCTTCTTCCTTTTTTGTGTCATATCAGACGTATTTGATCCTCCTGAGAGAAAATGTCCAGGCTGCTCTGAACGCTCAGCTTCCATCGTTCTACTTTTATAACTCTGCAGGTTTCCAGACACTGACCAATGAGAAGACCGTGGGATTTAGGGAGGGCTGTCTTAAAGAGACGGGAGCATACGAGGGATTGTTTGGATCTGGGAGTCGTGCACAGATAATGATTTGATTACAAAAATCTGACCACGTCAGAAACCGTCCCGACTGCGGTTTACAAAGCGTCTCCAGGCTGGAGTCGACGTCGTGGCTCATTCTCGCTCTCGGATTCTGGGAAATGAAGCCTCTTCCTGTCGACAGTCCTTTCCCTTCAGGTGGAAACCACCGAGTGTCACGCTGTGCTTTTATTTTGTGATAGACGCTGATTCTATTGTTGCATAGAGAGTACTGATCACAGCTTCTCTGGAAGAGCCTCGGTGGGAACGCTGTCCAAAACCAGTCTTCATCAGAACAACTTTTACTTTTGCAGCTGTTTGTCGTCTGGCACTGATAAACTCTGATGTCAGCCAATCAGCAGCCCCCCTGCAGCTGCGCTGGGATTAAAGTGAATGCAAATGATTGGGCAGAAGAGTTTTAATCGATTTCTTCTGAGCTGTGTTCACGTTTGATTGGCTGAGGGAACTGTCAGTCAGCGAGCTGTGGGGGTTTTAAAGCTGCGAGCGTGAAACATGACACTTCCTGCTGGTCCAATGACGGTCTGCCCACCCGGCGAGATCTGAGGAACGAGCTGAAGTCGAAGCTGAAGCTGCTTCCGTTATGTGCAGATGCCTGATGTGAAACTCTTCTGTGCACTGAGTAATAAACTGGATCATTAGACTCGTGAGCTCGGTTTACGAGGATATTTGTTCAAAGATCTGGAAGGTTTTAACTTTGCATGCAGGAAAAGTCACGTTAATGAAATCTACAGCAGCTCCTCGTGTTTACGAAACCTGACTTTGTCACATCATCTCCACCGTTGTAAAAACCGAGATCACAGGTTATTAAGGAAACATTAAAGTGATATGAATGAGAGGTTTGTGTGGCGTCTTCTGTTGTGTAAGCGGCTCCTCCTGCAGAGGCACAAAAACACCTTTATTCTTCTTGTGTAACGCGTGTCTCATGATGGCTGAATAAACCTGTTTGTGGCTTCGTGTGACGAAAGTTTATTCTAAGAGTAGTACAAAACAACGATTTGGAGATGACACTTCGATCCTAAAGTACTGAAACGTGGGAACAACTCTGAGGGTCGACGGTTCATTTTGTTCCCAGTAAATCACAGCAAACATGTTCAGCTGTCGTCATGGAGACGAGGCTTCATCTCGTAGGCCTGGATGTCTTACAAATGTTTAAATTCAGGTCAGGGGTCGGTCAGTCCACATCGCCACTGCAGACAGGACGGGGCTCCACCGTCACCTCCACCCACCTGTCACTCACACCACTGTCTCTCTGCCATTCCTGACTTCCTCTCTGGCAGCCAATCGTCTGCTTTCTCTGATCCACAAAGACACCGAAGCTGCTTTTGTCCTCCGTCAGCCCTCAGAGCAGCCGTCACATGTGTGGTTGTCTTTCTGCGCAGCACCATCCTGCAGAGTAGCCACATTCTAGCTAACAGCACCTTAGTCCATACATGCAGACTGCAGTGGCTGTAGTCCACCTGTGCATGTCTCACTCGTGTGCATGACCCTGTGTTTCTCCCTCTCACCTGTCTGCAGTCCTCTCCTCAGCACCATGCCCACCCAGCACCCTCTCCCCCTGGGACACTCCTCCTCTCTCCTCTAACTGACCTCTGAGCTGTGGGGCAAACACTTTGACAACATCACCGATTTAATGTCCACTTTCAAATGCATGATCCTGTCTGACGCTCTCTTCACAACACTGTTCACGTCAGGATGCCCCACAGCTTGAACTCCACTGCTGCTGGCCCTGCTTCCTTTCCAACTGCTCTCCATCCTCGCAGCTCCCGGTCGCAGTGCCTACATTTAGATTACTAATGTTCCTCCTCTCTTCAAGCACAGTCGCCACCAGCACGCTGTTAGCCAGCAGCACTGAGGTCTTAAATGCACTCAAAAGCATTGGGCCACACCACTTAATCTTTAAATGCAGGTGTTTCCAGGCACAGGTGTGTAAACTCACTCGCGCAGACACGTGAGAGGCGTTTGTAAAAGACTGGGCCGTTCCTCCGAGCTCACCGAATCAGACTCACCTGGCTAGTGTCAGCACAGGAACAGCAGGACTGACGGGACCTGAGGTGCTGACAGAAACTATGAATGAGCTCAAACAGGTCTAATGGCGGCCGCAGCATCGCTTTCTCTGAAGCGTGAGTCTGTGCACAGGCGCATGAGAAACACAGAGTCAGGGCAGCACGTGTGCTTCTACACGTATGACCCCGTTCACAGGCTGCGTTCACATTTTATTACATGCAGCTGTGCACAGACCGCAGGGCTGTAATGATGATGGTTAAACTAGGTGTTTCTATGGAAACGCCAGCCGAGCACTGAGGAGGAAGCAGGACGAGTGGAAACATGGAGGCGGTCGGAGCTGGTTTGTTACAGGCTGTGTGGGAAACACGTGTGATGTCATAAATGTTCCAGCGCAGAAAAGCTCCGGCTTCACGTTCCCGCCCCGAGCCGCAGAAACGCTTTTATTATGTTTGTTTTATATCTGAACTCAGCAGCAAACGTCCACAGCACTGTGTTTGAAGGAAAATGGTGTCCGTCTGCACTCACGAGCAGCACAACATGTTTATACAGACAGATGGAGACTACACAGGCTTTTATTTTGTAGGATCACAGAATTAACAATATAATCCAGCCACTGTTATCATCGTCAATGCCCTGTACCAACACAGAGCAAAGCAGCTATCTGAACGCTACCCCAACAGAGGTCGATTATCTTGTTAATAATTTCACCTCCTCACTACGTACGACTCTGGATACTGTAGCTCCAGTGAAAACTAAGGTCTCTAATCAGAAGTACCTGACCCCGTGGTATAATTCTCAAACACGTACCCTAAAGCAGATGACTCGTAATCTGGAGAGGAAATGGCGTGTCACAAATTTAGAGGATCATCATTTAGCCTGGAGAAATAGTTTGTTGCTTTATAAGAAAGCCCTCCACAAAGCCAGAACAGCTTACTACTCATCACTGATTGAAGAAAATAAGAACAACCCCAGGTTTCTCTTCAGCACTGTAGCCAGGCTGACAAAAAGTCAGAGCTCTTTTGAGCCAACCATCCCTTTAACGTTAACTAGTGATGACTTCATGAACTTCTTCACAAATAAAATTTTTATCATTAGAGAAAAAATGACCAATAATCATCCCACAGATGTAATATTATCTACAGCTACTCTTAGTTCCATTGATGTTAAGTTAGACTCTTTTTCTCCAATCGATCTTTCTGAGTTAACTTCAATAATTACTTCCTCCAAACCATCAACGTGTCTTTTAGACCCCATTCCTACAAAACTGCTCAAAGAAGTCCTGCCATTGATTAATTCTTCGATCTTATATATGATCAACCTATCTCTAATAATCGGCTATGTACCACAGGCCTTCAAGGTGGCTGCAGTTAAACCTTTACTCAAAAAGCATCTCTAGACCCAGCAGTCTTAGCTAATTATAGGCCAATCTCCAACCTTCCTTTCATATCAAAAATCCTTGAAAGAGTAGTTGTCAAACAGCTAACAGATCATCTGCAGAGGAATGGTTTATTTGAAGAGTTTCAGTCAGGTTTCAGAGTTCATCACAGCACAGAAACAGCTTTAGTGAAGGTTACAAATGATCTTCTTATGGCCTCTGACAGTGGACTCATCTCTGTGCTTGTCCTTCTTGACCTTAGTGCAGCATTCGATACTGTCGACCATAATATTCTATTAGAGCGATTAGAACATGCTGTAGGTATTACAGGTATTGCACTGCAGTGGTTTGTATCATATCTATCTAATAGACTCCAGTTTGTGCATGTAAATGGAGAGTCCTCTTCACACACTGAGGTTAATTATGGAGTTCCACAGGGTTCAGTGCTAGGACCAATTCTGTTTACATTATACATGCTTCCCCTAGGCAGCATCATTAGAAGACATAGCATACATTTTCACTGCTATGCAGATGACACCCAGCTCTATCTGTCCATGAAGCCAGATAACACACACCAATTAGTTAAACTGCAGGAATGTCTTAAAGACATAAAGACCTGGATGGCCACTAATTTTCTGCTTCTTAACTCAGATAAAACTGAGGTCATTGTACTCGGCGCTGAAAAGCTTAGAAATATGGTATCTAACCAGATTCTTACTCTGGATGGCATTACCTTGGCCTCCAGTAACACTGTGAGGAACCTTGGAGTCATTTTTGACCAGGATATGTCCTTCAATGCACATATTAAACAAATATGTAAGACTGCGTTCTTCCATTTGCGCAACATCTCTAAAATGAGAAATATCCTGTCTCAGAGTGACGCTGAAAAACTAGTTCATGCATTTATTACTTCCAGGCTGGACTACTGCAATTCATTATTATCAGGATGTCCAAAAAACTCACTGAAAAGCCTTCAGTTAATCCAAAATGCTGCAGCAAGAGTACTGACAGGGACTAGAAAGAGAGAGCATATTTCTCCTGTTTTGGCTTCCCTTCATTGGCTTCCTGTTAAATCCAGAATTGAATTCAAAATCCTGCTCCTCACATACGAGGTCTTAAATAATCAGGCCCCATCTTATCTTAATGACCTTGTAGTACCATATCACCCTATTAGAGCACTTCGCTCTCGCTCTGCAGGCCTACTTGTTGTTCCTAGAGTATTTAAAAGTAGAATGGGAGGGAGAGCCTTCAGTTTTCAGGCCCCTCTTCTGTGGAACCAGCTTCCAGTTTGGATTCAGGAGACAGACACTATCTCTACTTTTAAGATTAGGCTTAAAACTTTCCTTTTTGCTAAAGCATATAGTTAGGGCTGGACCAGGTGACCCTGAATCCTCCCTTAGTTATGCTGCAATAGATGTAGGCTGCCGGGGGATTCCCATGATGCATTGAGTTTTTCCTTTCCAGTCACCTTTCTCACTCACTATGTATTAACAGACCTCTCTGTATTGAATCGTATCTGTTATTAATCTCTGTCTCTCTTCCACAGCATGTCTTTTATCCTGTCTTCCTTCTCTCACCCCAACCGGTCGCAGCAGATGGCCGCCCCTCCCTGAGCCTGGTTCTGCCGGAGGTTTCTTCCTGTTAAAAGGGAGTTTTTCCTTCCCACTGTCGCCAAAGTGCTGCTCATAGGGGGTCATATGATTGTTGGGCTTTTCTCTGTATCTATGAAGCGCCTTGAGGCGACATTTGTTGTGATTTGGCGCTATATAAATAAAATTGAATTGAATTGAATTGAAATGCTTCAGCCTATAATTTTACCTTTATGTTGAAAATCAGTTCTTGACATGTTCTTCTTCAATCATAGTAATAATAACCCCGTCATTCAGCCAAAAATGTGTTTTTATTATTCCTGAGGCTCAGTAAGAGTTCGTACGAAAAGCTCCCCGAGCTTTTTCCAGACGGTCGATGCCCTTCATGGACAAACCCCTCACCTCACGCTGCATCGAGCATGCTGAAGCGAACATCTGATCAACAATAAGCTGGAGCTGCTCTTTCCTGAGTTCATGTTTGCAACTTTCTGTTTTGGGGTTTTTGGAGGTGTGGTCTTTTTTGATCAGCTGTAAAACAGCCTGTTTCAGTTTGTTGTTTCCAAGAACAGCTGTTTTGTCTCACTTTTGATCGGGACTGTGTGTCCTCGCAGTTCATTGCTCATTTAGAGGACACTCTGTTGAAGAGCTCTCGCGATCTTAAGATAAGATAACCTTTATTAGTCCCACACGTGGGATTGTTAAAGCAGTGGACAGTTGTATAGACAAATTAGAGAAAAACACTGGAATAAGATGTCAATAAGACTGTACACAATAGAGTAGAATACTATAGACAATCAAATAAAATAGAATACAAATGCTATATATAATATGAGTATAATACAACGACGCCAGAAAGATTATTGCACTTAGTGTTACTGCACATGTGTGGATGTGTTTGATCAGCTGGAGTCTTTGTTGTGGAGTCTGACAGCCGTGGGGAGACCTGTGAAATGTCTCCCACACCGTGGGGGCTGCAGCCACTGAAGGAGCTGCTCAGTGCTGTCAGAGTCTCCTGCACGGTGGGAGATGTTGTCCAACAGGGACGACAGCTCAGCCACCGTTCTGCTGTCAAAGCTTGGCTGAATTGTGTTAAATCGTTAGATATCTAAACAGAGACATGTCTGTCATATCTGTGCTCCGTCACCCTCAGCAGCTCCGTGATGATCTGATAATCGATTATCAGCACCTGGCGTTGACTTCGTCAGCTCACCCGGCTCAGTGTGTATCTGTATGTGTGTAGACAGATCAACTGCTGGCTGCCCTGAAGTCACTGAGGGCGGTGAAAAGATAGATTTCTGATTAATTTGTAAAATGCAGCCAATTATCTTCTGTCTTTGTGTTAAATATTGCACTAACCTGTGAAGTGTAATGGATCGTACGCTGCTGCATGCGCTGCTGCGTCGCCGCTGCGTCGCCGCTGCTCAGGGCTGCATGGTCTCATTTATGTGCAGAAGCACAACATACAGCAAGTATAAGGAGTTAAAGCTGACTGAGTCCTCCCAGCTGACAGTCTTTGTGTTTAGTCTTTGACAGATGGAGAAAAAAACATTTGCTCGAGACTCGCACACAGTCGGCTCTGTGTTCCTGTTTATGGAGTTTCCTCAGCGGTGACCTCACTTCCTTCCTGTCAGCCTTCATTTCCTGACCAGCGGCTGGTTTCATACAGACCACTTACACACACAGCAGTGTTTCCATCACTTCAGAGCAAATCTCAGTGAAGGACTGACTGTAACTGTCAGATTTACGTTACCTGAAGGTTCTGGGCCACAAGGTGACTGTGTCCCCATAAAGCAGTGAAACAGGAACAGTCACACACCCACAGACATGTTTTCCTTTTCTTTATAAATGGTCTCTGTGTTCAAGCGTCCACACAAGCTGTTTGAGACAAACCAGCTCGGCTCTCGGGATTTTCTTTTTTCCTGGTAGTCGGGATCACGCGTGAGGTGGTGACACACTACAAAAGACATTTACTTCAGCAGCAAACATACATCAGGCTCTGCTAACAGATGGGTTGCAGATTATCCCTCATGTCACATTCAGGTAACTAACGTGATGAACACACAGAAAATGAGCCAGTTATATCCAGTTGTTTAAAATTATATCTGTATTCCACTTATCCTCGATAAAGAGGATGTGACAGAGTGAGAAGCAGAAGAGGATTCTGGGATATCGAGCCGTTTGCATCACCAGCAGTGAGTCAGACTCAGTGACTGTGCACGCTATTTGCTGTTTTCAGGATCACAGCAGCTGAGAATCAGCACTGTGTCTATAATAACATATTTATAATAGCAACATTTTGAAGTGTGAATCTTGCAAAGTTACGCTCATGAAGTAGGAAGCGGGAGTTCAGACACAAAGCCCAGATTGTGGAGCTATTGGGAGTTTATTTAGCAGCACTGTAAGGCAACCCTGACTGCAGACATGGTTGAAGGTTCAACTCTGACAGAAAACACTGAAAGTTGGAGGAAATGTGTTACAAACCTTAAAAACACATTTATAAAATAAAACCCTTTGATTCAGAATATCCAACATTGAAATCTCTGACAGTTCTGGCTCAAAAACACTTTTTTGTATGAATGTTGAATGTTGGCGTGTTGTTCTGAGGACGCACAGAACCTGCTGTTCATTTTACATCATTGTGCTTTCGTCCTAATAATAAGTTCTACGAACCAGGTTGTAACTGTGGGAAATGTTTCAGTTAAAATGAAGTCATGTATCTGAGGGGACACTTGTTCTTTCCTGGCTCATACTGCAACAGCATAAAGATGTTGGACCCATTAACACTGTTCACCACACAGACTGTCAATAAAGTTAGAAGTCTTGAAGTGACGGCGATTCACTCAGGAAGCCCAAATGCTGACACAGTGCATACGATGCTGCTGGATGTCAGAGAAACACGTACGTGACTCTGCAGCGCCACCTGGAGTCTCACCTGGACAGGCTGTCATCATACCTGCGGGGTCAATATTTCTTGTGTTCAGCTGAGGTTGTTCCTGTGTTTAATTCATTTATGAGGAAATAAAACATACGTCTAATCTGTCAGCTTTGAATAAATAATGATGTCACTCACTGCTTGACACAGTCTGGGATCTGAACATGCTCAGTGGGGATGATGTTAGAAAGTTCCTTTAAGCTGCTGATGAACTGAAGTTTCCTGCTGAACTTGGTGCTGAGGATGAAATAAAAAGACAGTTTGAGTCATTCAGATATGACCACTTCCTGTCCAAGAAAACAGCATTTTCATTTCGTTTATGCTCATAAGCTTTCACTAGCAAAACAATGATCTGTGTCAGACGGGTGGTGATGAAGAGTGTGCACCTGATGAAGGGCTTGATGATGGTGATGAGAGCTTTAATGTACCAGGTGGGATGAACCACATAGAAACCCTTCAAGTTCTTCCTCAACCTGCAGGCAGAAAATCACCAAAAGAATCATAAAGAAACACAGAATTAGGGACTTGGAATAAAACAGCGGTCTCCAACCTTTTTTGTGCCATGGACCGGTTTATGCCCGACAATATTTTCATGGACCGGTTTATGCCCGACAATATTCTCATGGACCGGTTTATACCCGACAATATTTTCATGGACCGGTTTATACCCGACAATATTTTCATGGACCGGCCTTTAAGGTGTCGCGGATAAATACAACAAAATAAAACCAGTACTGGTACTGAAAAAAAGAAGATTTATTCATAACACACGTGAAAAGACCCAGGAAAACTGAGTAAACGATAAAAACGATAACAAAATAACGCTGAAAACCGATAAAAACCCTGAAAACCAAACATTTCACACCTGAGCCTCAACTCTCGCGGCCCGGTACCAAACGACTCACGGACCGGTCCGAGGCCCGGGGGTTGGGGACCGCTGTAATAAACCAACCATCCAACCAACATCCAATCATCAATCCAGCCATGGTCTCCCATTTATCCATTTCTGGGTCATGGATGTTAGGGCCTATGCCAGGGTTAAGGGTCAAACAATGAAATACAATTTGTGAAATAAAAGACAAAAGTTAAAAGACTGAAAACAGGTGAATGAAGGAGGAAATAGATTAAACATGATGCCTGGCACACCTGAAAATCAGTTCATGACATGAAGACGATGTCCTCCAGATATTCATAATAATAATAAACCCCTCTCCTTCAGCCACGAGTGAAAACGCTGGATCTGAAACTGTGTTTTATTATTTATTAGGCTGAGTAAGCATTCTTAGCAATGAAAAAGATCCCTGAGCTTTGGACACATCAGTGAAAGCTTAAATATGTGCCCATTGATAAAGTCCTGATCAAAAGTTTAAGAAATGGCAAAAACTCGTATTTTGCATGGTTGGATCTTAACAAGGTTCCAAGTAGAGCTTCAACATGCAACAAGAAGAAACGGGAGTGAGACAAAACACAGAAACTGGGAAGTGTAACGGATGAATAGTGCCCTGCCACCACCGTGACCTGGCTTTGGATGAGCAGACGATAACAGATGGGTGGATGTTCGGACCTGTCTTACCTGCGGTCGATGGTGGTGTAGCATTCTCTGAGCCAGCTGATTCCTGGCAGTTTGTCCTTCTGACCTCCAGCACAGAGATACACAATCACGTAGTTCTCCGCCACCATCAGCTCCAGGGTGCCCACTACGAACCTGATACATGCAGAGAGGCAGTGGTGAGGTGGTCGATCGAAGCTCTGAACTGATCTGCTGCATTGCCTCTGGTCAGTTATCTGACAGCTAAACCAGTTCAGCACCATCACAGCCACAAAGACTCTTACTGGTGTTATACTGGAACCCGTAGTGGGTCTGTGCACTAAGACAAATTCAGCCTTTTGATCCGTGTTTTTCTTCGCCACGACTTTGAGTCTGATTCTCACTGTGGGATAGGCAAGAGCAGTGACGCAGAGGTGAAGGTCAGGGGTCAGAGGCCAATGTGTGTTCATTACCTGAACAGATTATCCATCACATACTGGTAGTTCTCCAGACAGTTTTCTGGCAGGTAACAGGAGGAAAACACGATGATGTCATTCATACCATCTCCATAGTAACCTAAATGGCCAACAGGTGTTAAAGGTGTGAGGGGCATGAGACAAACAGGTAAATCGGTGCACAGGTAGGTAGCAGTACCTCCATGAGACAGCACCCTGAGGAACGGCTCCAGGACGCTCATGTTGACCCGGCTCTCCTGTGGAGGGTCGCCTGTAGTGAAACAGCGCCACCTGGTGCCATGGCTGTCCACCACATCCTCCCTTTCCAGAAAACCCAGTCCGCTCTGGTCTGTTTCCATCAGGCAACCAGTCTGTGGGTCAGACCTGTGACCTCTGTGGTGGCCTGAGGCAACACCAAGACGCCGCAGGTCATCTGAGAAACGATCAGGTCAGAAGATAAACAGCTGTTCGCAAACCTTGGCCTGTATGACCTCTCTATGACCCCTCACCTTCCAGGTCCAGGTCATACATTGGGAAGGGCAGCGATTCGCTGTCTGAGGGCGTCTCTAGAGCATCTAGATCAAAGTCAAGTGCTTGGTCGTCTTCATCTTCAGGGGAGGGGGAAAGGAAGACAGAAGGCAGGTCATCAGAGACCATGGAGCCGCTGCGACCTGCAACCCAACACCAAAGAGCTGAAACGCCACGAAACGAGAACTGTGGAGTTTTAAAGAGATCCCAGCTATTGTTTCGTTACCTAATGACAGACTGAGAGTCGGAGCCACCAGGATTTTCTTCTTTGCCTGTGGTGGGCTGGTCAAAGCTAGAGTGCTGGGAGGAGCTGCAGAAAGAGAGGACACGCTCAACAGGGACATGTTTCTGTTTACTAATGACAGCCACCCGACAATGAGGGCCTGTTTGGATTCTTATTTTCATTTTTTTAAAGCAAGTAAGCGCAAACATTAGTTTTTGAAGGAAAAAAGCCTAAAAGCTGCAGGTTCTGCCTGCCTCGCCACATGAGATCACAGAGCAGCACATGCTGAGGTGTGTGTGCAGAGTCAAGCCCAACAGACCTCCAAAGTTCACGTGGCCTTCGGATTAGCTCGAGAACAGCACGTAGAGAGCTCCATCAAAAAGGGTTTCCAAGGATGAACAGCTGCATCCAAGTCTTACATCAGCACCAACTAAAGCCTCGCATGCAGGGGTGTAAAGGATGCTGCCACTGGACTGTAAAGGAGTGGAGACGTGCTCTCGGGAGTGACCAATCACGTTTCTCCATCTGGGACTGTGATGCATGAATCTGACTGCACTGTGCCAAGTGTAAAGTTTGGTGGGGGGGGGGGATCAGACGGCATCACTGTCTGAGCTCACAAACGCGCTTCTGAAAGATGTGGTCAAAGGCTGCGTTCACACTGCAGGCGAAAGCGCATCAAATCCGACTTTTCTGACCCTGTGCGACCCTCTGATCATGGTGACAGTGTGAACGGGACAAATCCGATATTTTCAAATCTGATCTGGGTCACTTTCATATGTGGTGCTGAATCTGATACATATCTGATGTTTCAGAAAGCTGCTGTTTGATGGTCATGTCGCACTAAATCCGTCTTTTACGTCACTGACACAAGACAGACGCCGATTATCAGCGCAGGAGAAGACATCGCGAACGCTTCCTGACCATCCAGTGAAACTGTCGGGAACAACGTTGGAGAAACGGGAACATTTTATTTGTTCTGTATAATCTGCAGATTCTGACAGAAATCTGCAGCTATCCTTTGAAGCACCGCTCCTCTAAAACAGCAATCAGTTTGCTCTGGGTCTAAACAGAGCGCGTCGTGTGTGACGTCTTCTTTTGTGCATGCGGCCGCTTTGAGCGTTCACACTAGAGCACGTTTGCTGTCGCATTTTATTTGTAGTGTGAACGAGCAGACAGAAAAATCGGATGTGATCAATAATCGGAGTTGAGCTTTAAGACCTGCAGAGTGAACGTAGCCTGAAACTTCCAGAAACACTCTGAAGCTGTTACAGCTGCAAAGGGGCCGACGTCGTGTTACAGCCCGTGGACGAGTTTCACTCAGGTTCACATCTGTGAACATATACATAGATAACAAAATAATGTCTTTATTATTATTATTATTTTGTTTATAATTTAACATGTATTTTAAATTTTCATTCCTCTTTTTAAAGGATTACTTTTCAAATATAAATCGATCTTGATTTGTCTTTCTTTCCTCGAGGCAGCGATTGAGCAGGACCCGTCCTTCGGTAGTAACTGCTGCTAGTACTCAGCCACAGTAGTGATAAGCTACTGTAAATGTCTGTCATTATCGCTGCCACAACAGCTGCTTGGCCATGTTTGCACAGCTCAGCATAGCTCAAACATGAGCTGTAGCTGGTTACGTTTCACTGCCTTGAGCCTCATGTTTGCTTCCTCCTCCTATTTTGGTTCCTTGCTCTCTTCCTTGCATCCCTTATCTCCTTATTGCTCTTTCCTGTCATGCTTAGTTGGACTACCTAAGGGAGGATGAGTCCCGCTGACAGCTTGATGGGTGATGTGGGCAGCCTTTCTTTGTTCTGTGGTTAGAGGATGGTGTTTGGAGGGAGAGAGCTCCAAACAGAGCAACCAGGTACCAGGCAGCAACAAGACCAAAGTGTCGGGGCCTGGGTCTAGGCGCCCAGGGCTCGTGTATCTTTGTATACATGTATATTTTTCTGTGTGTGGTGTTTTGTTTCCTCTGCTTTTCCCCTCGTCTCTCCGTGTGTGCTCACGGATGATTTGGGTCGCCTGAGGGATCGCATCCCTGGAAGTGTTTGTGCGCTCGAGGCAGCCACAGCAGCTGCAGCAGATCATCAGGGGAGCTGTATTTAAGGGTGTGGCTGAGCTCGGCGCTGGATCCTTGAGTCAACACTCATTACTACAGCTATTTGTGGCTTATTTTAGATTTCAGTATTTTTGATGGATTCCTCAGTGAGTTTGATGTTTTTTCATTATTAATATTGTATCATTGCTCTCCTCCTGTGCGCAGCGTTAAGCTACGACATGTATTTATTTTGAATCCCTGTATTTGCTTTCATATATTTTTCTTTCTCGTGGCATCAAAAGAGCAGAGAAAAGTTCATCGTCTCAGAAACAACAAATGGTCTGCGTACCCGGTCTCTGTCTCGTGGCTGTCAGTGATTTATCCTCCGAGTCGTCACCGCCTGAGAGAACACAGGAAACGATCAGAGAGGAACCGAAGAAGAAGAAGAAAATAAAGGAGCAGCTGTCAGAGTTACCTGGCTCGGACACCTGCTGCAGTTCATCTGCTGGAAAATCGTGAATATGTTGAGAAGAGAAAATGTCATCTGAAGGAAAAACGACTGGATGAGTCTTCCTTACCCTCCTTGTCTTCCTCCTTACACGCATCGCCTTGTTCAGCCTCCTCATTTCCAGCAGATATTTGCCCCCCACATTCTTCCTCCTCCTCATCTTTAAGACCAAAAACACCACAGAGTTCATGACAGGGACTGGCCCGAGACCAGGACGTACCGTTTGTTCTCCATACCTGCTGACCGCTCTGTACGTGGCGTGGAGATGAGCGGTTTGTCACCCGTTTCCTCGTCGTCTGCAGAGAAATGCAGATTCAGACCTCAGACCTCGCCCGCTCACTCCAGCAGAGGTTTGTGCACCAAACCAAACATGCACAATAAAGACGACTGAAACAGTTTGACACAAACTCAGGGCGAGTTTCTAAAGCTCCGTCAGTCACAGACAGCAGTGAGATATGATTCATTTCACCGATGATGTTCATTTGTTTGAATGAATCTACATGTTGGCTCTCAGCGGGTCAGCATGAATGAGTGTATCTGAATAGTGTGTGACACTGGCGGCTCTGTCAGTACCTGATCGACCGTCTGCAGCAGACGTGGCGCTCACAGCTGTCGCCGTGGTCGTAGAGGTCGTTTCATCTGTTGTGCTGTTGGCTGCTCGGATGCTCTCAGCAGCTGATCTGCACACAGAAGCACACTGAGCGATACTTCTGTTTATCCTTTTTTCTCTCGTCCAGTAACGCTGCCTATATTTCACACTGTGGCGTGACCCGACCACAGAGTCACACACTGACACACTTTCCTGTTTCTCTAACGCTGCAGCTTTACAGCCGACAGTAGCACACAGCAACCAGAGTGTGCTGCCTGTGATCAACAGCAGTCTTCAGTCTGCTCCTAAACTGTGGTGAACTTCACATCTCCACCTCGCTAACATCACACGTGTCTGAAACACTGTTGTTCTCTTTACATCAGCATGACCTCTGCTTCGGTTTCTCACGAGGCTTTTCTTATTTTCTTAAATTGTTGTTATGTGCTTGATTATTTTACATGTACATCACAGTTTTTAAAGGTGACTCAGACTGTGACTGAGGCTATCCTGTCTCTTCAGGGCCCCTCCCCTCGCTAAAAGCCCTTGTTCTGATTGGCTGCAGAGGAGCAGGAGCCCCGGTCATAACGATGCTACAAACACTACAGCTGGACGTATCTGTTTGTTAAATGTTTGATTACATTTCAAACTGAAGGAAATCAAAAGGCTGAAATGAACTCTGACCTCTGTGTTTCCTCATCAGGCTCCTCCTCTCGTGACTCCATGTTGTTGCTGCTGCTGAGGATCAGTGAGAGCGCGTTAGTGCAGAGCCTGCTGCTAGATCAGGTTTGACTAAGCTAGCTTTCTGCTGTTTAGCATGGAAACATTATAACATCAGCACTTTGTAACAGCTGAAACGTTGCTGCATTCAGATCTGAGATCTGGGCTCAGGTCAGTAATCTTTATTGACACAGCTGTTATCTAACAAAAACAAAGACAAAGAACACTTTACAAAATAAAAGTCTGAGCAGAAAAAGACTTCCTGTGATAAAGTTTAAGAGTCAAAAGACTTACAGCGAGTCCTCAGAACGACGACGGCCAGGTGAAGTCAGACAGGTGAGACAGGTTCAGGGTAAATAGATCACCTGGGAGTCCCTGTGTGTGACTGAAGGCTCACCTGATGACATCACACCTGCCTACAGTGAGTTTATGAGTGAACTCTGATACCTCAGCCCCTCCCTCGCCCGTCTCTCGCTGCACTTTTAGCCAACAGGACAACAGAGGTGTGGCCGCTTTGTTGGTGCAACAGGAGGCCCGCCCCGTTACCACAGCAACCATGACTGTACAAGCAGACATGCAGGTGTGGAAACTGCAGCATGCAGGTCGCTACCTGCTGCATGTGTGTCATCGTGGTTCAGGTATTACTGCTTCATGAGAACATTAAAAGATCCCAGGGAAGTCTGTGTGAGTCTGTGTGAGTCTATATCTGGGGTTTAAATCTGGGACTCTTCACCATTTGACCTTAGAACTGAAGAAGCTTCTCGGATGAAGGTGAAACGTCTTCAAGTAACTTAAAGAAGTCCAGACGCTTTTCTTTGCAAGCTCCTTAGACTACGAGGACCTGGATGACTGAGAACCTTCACAGACATATGTGTGAGTCTGTTACGCTTTGGTCAGGACTGCTGGCTCAGACTGAAAGGTTTAAATATTTACAGTAACACTGTGGTTAACATGGGCACCGCCTGCTCCTCCACCCTGACCCGAGGCTAAGTCTTCGTGTCTACGCCTGCACACTCACGATCGCACACCTTCCCCTCTAACACCGTCAGTAAACGTGGTGACGACAGCCGTTGGCCTGATCAGGAGGAGACGAGATTCATCACAAACAACAAAAGCACTTTGTGGATGGGACGCTCCGATCTCTCCCTGCTGCAGAAAGCTGCTCGACTGGAAGCTTCACATTCCCGCTGCCTCTTCTCTGGAGGTTGTTTTTCTTTCTGTTTCCTGGGGAAGCGACGAGCCGCCCGTCACCATTACAGATCCACTCTGGACAAAGCCAGCCCTTAAAACGACGCTTACTCGAGGAAGATGAGGGGCTTTCTGATCCTCGTGTTCGGTAAGCTGGTGTGGGCTGTGGGTCATCTCTGACTCTTGCTGTCTCAGCAGCAGCTTTGGGTCACAGCGGATCAGACAGACTTTTATCAGGAATCAACGCACGGTTTGTGGTCCTAACCTGCACTGTTCAGCTCTATTTTTGTTCAGTTTACTTTCAGTTTTCTCGCTTATTTCCTCCCTAATCGGGTTATTCTCACTTCATTCCTGAGTTTTAAGTCTTAAGTGCACTTCCTGTTTTATTTTGGTAGATTCTGTCTCTCTCCCAAACAGTGACAGCAAAGTTCAAAACACTGTTGTGCGTGTGTCCCAGTTTCCCAGCATGCCTTGGCTGCAAAAGTGGAAGTGTACGAGGGGGCGGAGTCTGTGCTTCTGCCCTGCCGGGTAGATTTTTTACTAGAGGACACCACAGTGACATGGACCCGCCCTGACCTCGATCCCAGCACCGTCCACAGGCGGCACGAAGACCGAGACGAGCCGGACGGTCAGAACACGCGTTACCGTGGGCGCACGGCAATGAGGGCGAACGAGGCGGACCCCAAAGACCTGAGCCTCGCTCTGAGCAAACCCGAGCTGTCTGACACCGGAAGTTACGGCTGCATCATCAGCAAGCAGAAAGACGTGCTGAAGCTGACCGACGTAGAGCTCCAGGTCAAAGGTCAGCACTCTCTTTGAAGTCAAAGTAGCTCAGGCACGTAAGCTTTAACACACCACAGACCTCAGCTTTACCTCAGAGGGGCAGGTCAACAGGACCAATCAAAGAGTTGATGACAGTAACCCAGCATCATCACAGTGTGAACGTTAGACAGAAAGCACATGACAACCTGTCCATTTAACATATGGTCACTGTAGCCCCGCCCACCAGGATGACACAAACTTTGAATTGTTCGGTCCTCGAGAACGAGTCAGAGTATAAAGAGTTGTGTCGCTGTAGGGCCTCACGATGTAAAGCTGCTTCAGGCAGCTGTTGGTGTGATTTCAGCAGGACGCTGCAGATCAGGAACCTCATGGTTTCTCAGCTGGGATCAGATAAAGAAGGATGATCTTGATGCTCAAGCAAAGCTGCTCTAGGCTCCAAGAATAACAACACGGAGCAGCTGGTTAAAGCTGTGCTGACAAAACAAAACTAAATGTTGAACAAACTCATGGACGTAATGATAGTTTGTGATGAAGTCGTTTGAAAAAGGCCGACGTCCCCTCACACTAACCTTTTCTTTGACCCTCTCAGTCGGCATGTTGGAGGTGGAGGTGACAGAAGGGTCCGAGTTCATCCGACTGCCCTGCCAAACGACATCTCCGCTGCCTGCCGACACCACCGTGGAGTGGAGCCGCTCCCAGCCCATCCCCATGATTGTCCACGTGTTCCCGAACAGCAGCGCAGAGCTGCCGAAGAAACAGGACGAATTCTTCTGTGGACGCACGCGCATGCACGAGGACTCACTGAAAACGGGAGACCTGAGTCTGACCCTGAAGTACCCCTCAGAGCGAGACAACGGCCACTACGTCTGCACCGTCAACACGGGCACGGACGTGCTGAGGCAGAAAGTAGCCCTGCGGCACGTCAAAAGTGAGTGGAAGGGGACGCGGGTGAGAGGGAGGGAGGCGGTTCACGCGCTCACATTTGTGCCTCTTACCAACAGAACCGTTTCCCACCTGGGCCACGGCTTTGCTGAGCATCATGGCCATCGGTCTGGTTGCTGGCGGAGGTTTTGTGGCATATTTCTGGTATTATTTTAAGATGGGTAAGCTTTCCATTTGTTTTACGTTTTGGTATCTTGTGGTTTAGGTTCAGCTTCCATATTTAATGTTTTGGTTTTGGTTCTTCTCAGTCTCCACCACGGAGGTGGATGAAGGGGCGGAGTCTGTTCACCTGCAATTTAAAACCACACCTAACCTGCCAGTCGGTGCTACAGTGGTGTGGAGGCGCTCCAGGCTTGGCTTCAAACTGGTCACAGTTCATGAGTACTCAAACGGCGAAAGCAAACCAGGCGCGAAATACATGGACCGTACAGAGATGGTGGAGGACCCGCTGACATCAGGAGATCTCAGTCTGACCCTGAGGCGACCGCGAAGGCGAGACAGCGGGATCTACCTCTGCACCCTCTGCAGGGGCAAAGTCGTGCTGGATGAGAAACGACTGAGGCTGGAAGTCAAAGGTAAAACCGAGCTGCAGTCCCCTTAGACTCCCAGGTTGAAACATGTTTACAGCCTGACACAGAAACAATTCAGATAATTTCCCCCTTTGGACGTCCTGTACATCTGTGTGTACACTTGAATATTTGACATGATGTCAGCGCCATATAGAGATACTGCAGGTAGCCTGCAGCTTTAAGAGGACACAGAAAAATAGAAAGTGGAGGACGTCCCAGAGGCTTTACTCCTCGGGTTCTCTTATCAACACTTCTGCTCATTTTTGGCTCCAAAATGACAAAACATGGAGTCAACAAACATCTGGGTGACATCACGGTGGATATGTATGTTTTTATATACAGTCTGTGATCTGGTCTTTGATTGGCTGTCCTTTCAGTCCCTCAGGTGAAGGTGTCAGAGGGGGTCGATGCTGTGCTGCCCTGGAAAACCTGGATTCCTCCACCAGAAAACGCCACTGTGGAGTGGAGCCGTCATGAGCCGTGGTCCATGATTGTCCATGTCTATCAAAGCGGCTCGAACTGTCTGGAGAAGCAGACCTGGTTGTACCGTGGCCGCACAAAGATGGAGGACGAAGATCCTCGTGAGAACAGAAACCTCAGTCTGGTCCTGCGCGAGCCCACGGTGCTCGACAGTGGCGAGTATACGTGCACCATCAAAGAGGAAGAACGAGTCGTGAGGACGAAGAGTCTGAGGCTCCACGTCAGAGGTCAGAGGAAGGTTTCCTGTTTCTGTTGTTTTCGTCTCTTCCTGCTGTCTGACCATCTGTCTGCTCCTTCCTCAGATTTCAATCACGTCTCTGATGATGAAGAACATGGAGAAAAGACTCCTTTGATCAGATATCGTGGGCCCCGGTCTGTCTGATCTCTGGCTCCCCCTCAGGTGCTCTCGGTGAACTGCACTCAGTATCAATCAGTAAAGAAAGATTTTAAAAGTCCAAACGAAGGAAAGGAGGAAATGAGACGACGGGATTCAAAGGTTTTTAAACGTCATCCATTTTTAAAGTATTTCAGACGACAGAACATGTTTGTTTCTCAGGATCCACATGATAAAAAGTGTTTAGCTGACATGAAGCAGGCGTTGGTTTGTGGCATGTCTGCGGGGGAGACCGACGCACCGCCGCTCCATCATGTATGCAAAGAATGAACTGGGTCCTGAGTTGTTCTTGTTCTGTACGTTGCTAGCTGCAGCCCAGGGTGTTGTAGCAGCAACCGGGAAATAAAGTGTGTCGAGTGTGAAATATGTGTTGGGTCTGTGCTTACCGCCACAAACAACTGTAGGACATCGGACCAGTTAGGGAGATCGTCTGCTTCCACAGACTGTGACAATCTCCCTAACGTCTGAATGTGGGAGTGAGAGGAGCACCCAGGTGCAGACACGCCAGGAGACGGCGCTGAGTTTAAAAGGCGAGGCGTTTATTAGGCTGAAAAAACATGAAGCAGGGGGAGAGGACTACAACTAAAAGCTAAACTGTGACGACAAAGTGACATGAACATGATTCTGAACAGGTGCACGCGAGGAAACACGGCCTGAACAGAATCATGACTTTAAACCTGAGGTAACGTGGAGGGAGGAAAACTGACGACCTGACAGACTGAATGAAAACGCACAGGCTAAATACACACAGGAAGTGATCAGGTGAAGGGGAATAAACATAATGATGCCACAGGGGAAGTAAAACTTAACCCGTTAAACATGGAAACACCAGACTCTTCAAAATAAAACAGGAAACAGCAGGTCAAACTAGATCATTAGAACACAATTAGACACAAACACACACGTACAACTGAAAGTAAAACACTGAGGACAAGACAGACCACAGGACAGGAAAAGACTCATAACTAAGGAGACGAACATATACTAAGAACTGAAGACAAACAAATGATAATATGTTGCACACTTGGATTAAGATGAGTTGAAACTAGTGTAGCTTTGTGAGTTTGCCTTTACTGTAAATGCAAATGTGTAGACATAGCACATCGTTACACATTTGTACAGTCACACAGCTCTTATCAGGTGCATTGCATTATGGTTAGTGGTCAGGCTTATTTACTCCCACTAGAGCTGCTCGTTTCAGGGAACACTCCCTCTTGTGGTGTAACAGAGGAATAACTACGCTTACAGCACTGTCTTATTGGAGATTGGGGCACACATTATTTTACAACAACCAAGGAAAGTAACATATTTGAACAATCACAACATGTTAACCAAATATAATATTGTAACTAAAGCTTATGGGGGGTGTCTTGTTTTTGTCCATACTGGTGTTTGCCAGAGGGGCCGATGGCGCGATATGGCAGCCTGGCTTCTGTCAGTCTGCCCCAGAGCAGCTGTGGTTACCACTGTAGCTGCCTCCACCTGTAGCTGCCTCCACCTGTAACTGCCTCCACCAGTGTGTGAATGTGAGAGTGAATGAATAGTGGCATTGTAAAGCGCTATCTAAATGCAATCCATTATTATTATTATTATTATTATTATTATTTTATTTTATTTTATTATTATTATTATTTTATTATTATTATTATTATTTTATTATTATTATTATTATTATCATGCCTCTCTTGTCCTTACAAATACTAGAACTTAACATCCTTTCGATGTAACGTACCGCCCTGACAGAGGTGATAAAAGTTATTTCAGACTGTGAGTCCGGCCTCAGACTGACACCACTGAAAGATGGTTGATGTTGATTCATCTCTGCAGCGCTTTCTCTTAGGGCAAGGCTAGTTCAGTAAGTAGAGTGGTTGCCCCGTGGTTGGAAGGTCGGGGGTTCGACTCCCCCGAGGAACCCCTGAGCAAAGTACCTGCACACTGCTTCACTGGGTGAATGGGAAAATGCAGAGGAGTAATTTCCCTACGGTGACTAACACACACGTTATTTTGTTAATATAAAGAGACACCTGCAACCTTACTCACAGCTCTGCTGCAGGTTAAAGCATTAGGCCATATAAAGCCATCAGCACTTCTGAGGTGTGTCCTCCATCCTGTGACCAGAATCAGCCTCAGAGCTCCATGTGGAAGGAGGTCTCAGCAGGAGCTCCAGTGGAGGATCCACAAACGACACAGAGAACATTTTTGTTGAGCTCATTGACTTATTCTCAGTCAGACTCGTGTTTGAGATGTTCAGGATTCCTTGAAGTCATCACAGGACTAAACATGAGCACAAAAACCTCAACAATACTACATCAACTTTTCATCATGTGATCAGGTTTCATCAGCTTTAAGACATAAAAGCAGTCAGAATGAGCAGCCTGTGTCACACTGGCCGACCTGTAAAACCAAGCGGGCACAAAGTGAGAGATTCTGTGCAGGAGTTCTGTGCACTGAGAAAAAACTGACACCGGTGAACATCCAGGGAGTGGACATTGAGATAGTGGACTCTTATAGGTACCTGGGTGTTCACCTGAGTAATAAACTGGAGCCACAACACTGATGCTCTTTACAGGAAGGGTCAGAGCAGACTCTACCTGCTGAGGCAGCTGAGGTCATTTGGAGTCCAGGGAGCACTTTTAAAGACCTTCTATGACTCTGTGGTGGCATCTGTCATTTTTTACAGTGTTGTATGTTGGAGCAGCAGTTTATTGGCAGCTGAGAGGAAGAGGTTGAATAAACTCATCAGGAAGGCCAGCTCTGTTCTGGGATGCACCCTGGACCCAGTGCAGGTGGTGGGAGACAGAAGGACTCTGGCCAAAATAACATCTCTGATGGACAGAGTCTCCCAGCCCATGCATGTAGATGTTGCTGCAGAGCTGCTTCAGTGACAGACTGCTGCGTCCTCGATGCATGAAGGAGCGTTTCTGCAGGTCCTTTCTCCCTGCAGCTGTCAGACTCTACGATCAAAGCTGCTCCCAACAAACATAGATGTTTACATCAATGCTGTAACTAGCACTAATCAACCGAACAACTACTACTGTTATAGCTGCACATTACCTATCTCAGTTTATATACGCTAACTGTTTGGAAGTTACACGTTTACGTTTTAATGCACAGGTACAATCACACAATCTGCACTTTTCTAATAAATATTCTTAACTATTTAAACATCTTTCAGTATCCTGCTCTGTTTGCCACTTATCTGTACTTTAATTTTAATAACTGTACAGGACTCTGCTTTGGTAACTATTGTCCATGATGCAAATATGTAAAAGTTGTGTTTCTCACCTGTGTCCGGTTCTTTTTGTGTGTTTTTGCTACTGTTACAACCAAATTTCCCCTTGTGGGACAATTAAAGGATTATTCTATGCAAATTGCCATGATCATTGATCAGTGACCATTGAATGGTTATGAGTACCATCACAGTGGGCTGTATTTTTGCACTAAATGACCAGATGAAAGACCAGTGAACCTGCTTCTTTTGAGGAATTAACCTCCCTCACTTTCACGATTGACAACTGCCTGAGGCAAAGGGGAGCTGAAAAGAACTACAAGGCCCATAAGGCACCTGCTAGTTCACCTCTGTTGTCCGTCCCCACACCGCCCACTCTTCTCTTCAGCCACCAGTGGAGCCCATGCAGAGTCTGCGGTTGACCCTGAAGGAGAAGGCGTTTGAGCCCATTGCTTTACTGCACCGCTCAGGGCATTTTCTCGCTTGTCCTACTGGTCATTCTTTTTCCACAACATGGTAAAACTTGTCTCAGATCACTTGAACAATACAGATAAATACCTTCTGAAAGTTATGTCAGCCACCAACACAAAGTGCTGGCTTCAGAAATGCCCCTTAACAGGCATTTTATTTATTTTTGTTATGAAACAGTTACATACATTAGAGCAAATGACATGTGCTATAAGGCTCCAAAGGACCCAGGAAGAAAATGATGGTGTTGTTGTTTGGCTCTTGAAGCAGACTCGGTGAGATTGTACAGTTGGATCATACAATTTTTTACTTTTACTGCAAAAGTAACTATTGTACTTGATTTTGTTAATAATCATCCCATGACCTCTTGTTCCTTCCTTTCCTTTTATGTTCGTGTTTGTATGTTTACAGTTTTTAAAAAAAAGGTCAGGTATCTCACCTCCTTCAGCTCACCAACCTGGCAAACCTTCCCTCTCTGGAACCTGGGCTCGTCACCGTCTCCTATACTCAGTAAGGTTTTGCACTTCAGAAATAGCTTTCTTCTGAGTCTGTATTTGTTGCAGTTTAGTATTTCTAAATTATTCTGAATTTCATCTCAAAAGTTGGCTGCGTCCACAATTATTTTCCTTTTCACATTTAGAATCTGAATCTACTTCACATTTTTTCAGACTTGGGTAAAGACAGATGTTGAAGTATTTATTTCTGCCACTGTGTGTTATTAAATCAGAGCAGAGATAAGCTAAAGATATTCTTTTTCATTATCTTCAAATTAAAGGTAAATCAGCAACAGCACAATCAGAATGAGGCAGCAACACAGGAAACACCAGTAAACGGCTGCTTTTTTAATTGTTTTTTCTTTTATTATAATTTTAAGAAATTATTCCAGTTAAAATTTATGGTTTTAGAATATTTTAAGACTTTAGTTCAGGTTCACTAGTGACGCGCTGTATTGTTTCCTCCCGTCAGTAGGCGGCGGTAAAACGCCATCTTGTGACATCAAACCGGCTAATCGCCTAAAAGAAGGGGCGTTGTCGTCACTTCCGGCAGTATCTAACATGGAGTCTGGTGGAGTGAAGTTGAGTCTGTGGGAGGACGGTCCGAAGCCGGGACACTTTTACTCCTTCCCCGGGAGCAGCAGTAGCGGGCCGGGCACAGCTTGTGGACCGGTCCGACACACACTGTGAGTGAGCCGCGGTCCTGCTCCGGGGCCGGTGCCGGTTTCGGGGTTTCGGTTTGAGTGCTGCATCATCATGGAGGAGGCTAGCTAATGCTAAGCTAACTTACACTGATTTAACCGCTGGGTATTCTCCGTCCTTTCCGCTGAGTAACGTCAGCGCCGACGGGAGACCCACGGGTCACGCCTGAGCTCTCGTGTTTCAACAACAGGGTTAGTTGAGTTCCGTGGACCCGTTCCTCGAGCAGCTTTACTGCTGTTTACTGGCACTAGCGCCATCTTGGGACGGGCACTCAGAGTTAACAGGGTTAAAATTGTGACCCAGGCAGCAATACTCGAGGATAGGCGTCAGTGATCTGTCACTGCAGTGTGGAGGTTTACGGGAAACACAGCCAGGCTTGTCCACGCAGAGCTTTCAGCATCCTGAGGGTGCGTCTGCCTACGTCACTATGGTAACGGGTGGGTGACTGAGAGCAGACACGTTATCCGCAGGGCGCAATTTACTCTGTTTATCAACAGAGTGATGCTTTAGAAACTAACCAATCAGAGTGGCTATAGGCGAATGAACTACTGCTCCCGTGAGAATGACCTCTGACCTCATTTAGCCGAGTCCTTTCTGTTCAGATCATACTGTGTGTGTGTATTATCACTTCCAAGGTAACTGTGCCCTCCACCAATCAGAAGTTTAAGCAGAGGATTGTGGGTAGCATAGTTATTTTCTGCTACATGTAGGCGTGTTCCTGGCAACTAGTTTCTTAGCTGAGTAAAAGAGGAAAGAGATTAGGCTAGTCTAAAAGTAAGAATCACTTCGATAGCAAGTTAAAATTGACGACCATTAACTGGACAAAGGCAGAATCATGCTGCTCAACTGTGTGACACCTTTCATCATGCAATGTGAAATATATAAGTTCACAATGCATGTGTGTTAGAATATATATATCTATACACACACACAGTCCAGACAACGAAGAAACATGCGTGCTGTTTGTGTGTTGTGCCGTGCATTAGTAGCGATGCACACTGTTCGAAAATTCATGACAACCACTTCAATAAAAGTTCTACATCTAAAATATCGAGGCAGTAAAGCATCTAGGTATTTTCTTCTGCTTAGTTGAAGTCGAGCCGCGGGGCAATGGCCCCAGCTCATCTGGGGGGAACATCGAGGCGTTCCAGGGCCAGCTGAGATGTCCTCTCAGTGGGACATGCTCTCTGCCCTCTGGGTTTTCACGTTCCATCGCACAGGCTAATTACACCACCATCGGACTTGTTTAAAGTAACTGTGTCCCGTCCTTCCACAGGAACCCGATGGTTACAGGAACATCGGTACTTGGTGTGAAATTCACTGGCGGGGTGGTGATCGCCGCAGACATGCTGGGCTCGTATGGCTCTCTGGCTCGCTTCAGGAACATCTCCCGCCTCATGAAGGTGATGCCGCCACCAGCAGAGGTCAGTTGACCGACTGCTTGTTTCAGCAACTTGAATATTGGTGTTTCCTCCACAGGTGAACAACAGCACCATCCTGGGAGCCTCGGGCGACTACGCCGACTACCAACACCTGAAACAGGTCATCGAGCAGATGGTGTAAGCGCACACACACACATACACACACTTGTACATCCCCCTTCCCATCTCACTGGTGTCGTTTCCCGTCAGTATCGATGAGGAGTTGCTAGGTGACGGGCACAGCTACAGCCCAAAGGCCGTGCACTCGTGGCTCACCCGCGTCATGTACAACCGCCGCAGCCGCATGAACCCACTGTGGAATACCGTAGTCATCGGCGGCTTCTACAACGGGGAGAGGTGAGACTTCCCGCCTACTTCATTGGGGCGGGGGGGTGGTTGGGGGCAGACCAGTCCAGCTGCATTCGTATTTGTTACCGCCTGTTTTTTAGTTCTAGGTCAGTTTTGTTTCTTTAATGTTTTATGTTTTTGGTGCTCATGGAAACGGCGGTTTATTTAAAAAAAAGAAGTATATAACTCCCAGGATGCATTTCAGCATGTTTACCTGTTAGAGGTGAACCTGAAATGGGAAGTAGCTCTTCTCTCACCAGGTTGCCGACTTCCTTCTCTCCAGTTTCCTAGGTTACGTGGACAAACTGGGCGTGGCTTATGAGGCTCCCACAGTGGCTACAGGCTTTGGTGCATACTTGGCTCAGGTGAGTTTCAGCTGTAACGCTCTGCTGGCTTTAGAAGATTGATCATGTCTGAAGGTTTTTAAGGTGTGGTCATACAGCTGACTAACGGCTGAGGCATTAAAGCGTTACCCAGGAGACCAGTGATGGAGTGTTTGTGCTGGACATGTGACAATAAAGCTGTGTTGAATCTGTGTGCAGCCTCTGATGAGGGAGGTGGTGGAGAACAAGGTGGAGATCACCAAACAGGAGGCACGGGAGCTGGTGGAGCGGTGCCTCAAGGTGTTGTACTACAGAGATGCTCGCTCCTACAACAGAGTAAGTCGCACCGCCGCGCACACTCAGGTGTACCGGACGCCATCCGGAGAAAGTAACAATTTTATTTCTGTTTCATTTCAGCACGAGATCGCCATCGTCACCGAAGAGGGCGTGGAGATCCTCGGACCCCTGTCTTCTGAAACCAACTGGGACATAGCCCACATGGTCAGGTAGGGTCAAAGGTCAGAAGACGAGGAAGAGTTAGATTTTTCCTCCAAGTTTAAAAACTGTTTCTGAGAGTAACCACCACTGATATGTCGATAGCAGAACACCTGACTTCACTGTGATGAAAATGTTGATCAGATACAAACAAAACTTTATTTACAATCTGTAGATGTGACATTTTTCTTCATGTTTCTCTGCAGCGGGTTTGAATGAAGAGAAGAGGCAGCGGTCTCAGCATCACTAACAAACCTTCTCCTCCTGTTTGCTCCAGTTTACTCTGTACTGTCTCTTTTGTATGATGGAAAATAAATGTAAGAAATAAAGAGAGCTGTTTTCCTTGGTTTATTTGTCATCTGCAGATTATTGAAGATGATCTTCAGATGAAACAGTTAAATTTGTCCTCAGTAAAAGTAGAATCACTGATTTATATCAACTGTTCCACAGATTTTTACCACTGCACGTTGATTTAAAGAGTTTCATTTATTTTAATCTCCTCAGACCCGAACTCTTCCACAGCAGCATTTTTAATTTCTCTTTGAAATTTGGGCTGATTGGGACCCGATGAATGTAAATACAAAGAATTACCAGATTTTTTTTTTTAACCTAATTTTTGTTTCTAAGAAAAATGAGAGCCACACATGAAGATATTTGTTTAGTTTTGATAGAACACAAGCAGTATAATGTCCTTGTAAGTGGATATGTAGAGCAAAATTGAGTATTTTGGTCTAAATAACCCAAAATGTGATGTCCACACATGTGGACGCAGGTTCTAGGAGGTTAATGGGTTTTGTTTTTTTACTTTTTGGAATTAGTCTTTTATCCACATTAAAATTCTTGGGGTTTGTAGGGAAAAAGCATTATTTACTCTAAGAAATTTGAGATTGTGTAAATATTTTAACCACATCCTTTATGTGGTTAATGAGAATTCAGTTATTATAAAATGCTCAGACTGGAGGACCTGAGCTCACTGCTTCTTCCTAACATTTCTACATGCATGTCAACTTTGTTTTGTTTGAGTTGGTTTCACTTTTGCTGTTGCTATGCAGAATTTGACAGAAAAATTTGTCTGTTTTGTAACTGGGCAGACCAGGAAAAGGCGTCCAATCAAATTAATTTCTGTTCTAAAAACATTTCTACTCGACGAATAGGATTAAACCTGCTTTTGGTGTCTGGGTAGATTTCTGAGAACTGACCAATGGGAATAGACGCTGGGTTTATGTATCATTATCAAGAATTATTTGGAAATGAGAAAGATCGCGCTGAAACGATTTAATGGGCTGTTTCAGCGCTTGCTAGCTAGTCTGAGCTGACTGCAGGTTTCCCCAATATTATGCAAATGTACTGTTTATAAGATTGGGGAAACCTGCAGTCAGCTGAGACCGAAGAAGTCACCTGGATGAGTGACGAAACGTTTCTCCCACTGAAAACGCTGCGTCCAGATGATCAGAATTCAAGGATTCTTTATTGTCATTCGCATCACATGTTTACATGAGGTGGAATGAAATGATGTGCACACGGTCCCGGAGCGAAAGAAACAATAACAAATAATAAGTTGTACAAATAAATAGAGTGCAACAACCTGAGTACCAGTATGGAGTATAGCTACAGCAGCAACGACCATGATGTCCAGCACTGATAAAGTGACGGTGTCAGTAGTGGTTAAGGTGCTACAATATCAGTTCTTGTCCATTTATGTATTGAGAAAGTCTCACAGCTTCTGGAATGAAGCTGTTTCTCAGTCTGGTGGTTTTGCATTTAATGCTCCTCAGCCTCCTGCCTGAGGGGACAAGAAGTGAGTGTGCTGGGTGAGTGAGGTCCTTCACTATACAGGTGGCCCTCGTCCTGCATCTGGAGGTGTATATGTCTGTGACGGTTGGGAGGCTGCCTCCGACCACTCTCTGTAGAGCTTTCCTCTCTGCCACAGGGCAGTTTCTGTGCCACATGTTGATGCCAGAGCACAGAACACTCTCCACCGCACATCTGTAAAAGGAGATGAGGACTGAGCTCTCCATTCCCACACATCTCATCTGCCTCAGGAAGTAGAGCCTCTGGTGAGCCTTCCTGATCAGGCTGGAAGTGTTTTTCCAGGTAAGGTTGCTATCTAGGTACGTACCCAGGTACTTGTAGCTGGGTACTACTTAGACTGCAGATCCTCCAACGTGCAGGGGTGTGTGTGTGTGTGTGTGTCTTCCCCTCCTCAAGTCCACAATCATCTCCTTCGTCTTCTTGTCATTTAAGCAGAGATTGTTTTTCCTGCACCAGTCCTCCAAGTGTTCCACCTCCTTCCTGTAGCCGGTCTCATCGTTTGTGAAGCAACCAACCACAGCTGTGTCATCTGCAAACTTGACAACATGACAGCCTGGATGGTTGGGTGAGCAGTCATATGTAAGCAGCGTGAACAAAGCTTTATTTGCAATCTGTAGATGTGACTAATGTTTGTGTTCATGTTTCTCTGCAGCACGTTTGAATGAAGACGAGAGGCAGGGGTTTCAGCATCACTAACAAACCTTTCTCTTCCTGTCTGCTCCTGTTTACTCTGTGTACTTTCTCTTTTGTATGATGGAAAATTCATGTGACAAAATAAAGAGAGCTGTTTTCCTTGATTTCTTGAAGATTAAACAGCTAAATATGTCCTCAGTAAAAGTAGAATCACTGATTTGCATCAGCTGTTCAACATAGTTTTACCATAGCATGGCATTTGAATGTATTACAGGTATTGCACTGCAGTGGTTTGTATCATATCTATCTAATAGACTCCAATTTGTGCATGTAAATGGAGAGTCCTCTTCACACACTGAGGTTAATTATGGAGTTCCACAGGGTTCAGTGCTAGGACCAATTCTGTTTACATTATACATGCTTCCCCTAGGCAGCATCATTAGAAGACATAGCATACATTTTCACTGCTATGCAGATGACACCCAGCTCTATCTGTCCATGAAGCCAGATAACACACACCAATTAGTTAAACTGCAGGAATGTCTTAAAGACATAAAGACTTGGATGGCCACTAACTTTCTGCTTCTTAACTCAGATAAAACTGAGGTCATTGTACTCGGCGCTGAAAAGCTTAGAAATATGGTATCTAACCAGATTCTTACTCTGGATGGCATTACCTTGGCCTCCAGTAACACTGTGAGGAACCTTGGAGTCATTTTTGACCAGGATATGTCCTTCAACGCACATATTAAACAAATATGTAAGACTGCGTTCTTCCATTTGCGCAACATCTCTAAAATTAGAAATATCCTGTCTCAGAGTGACGCTGAAAAACTAGTTCATGCATTTATTACTTCCAGGCTAGACTACTGCAATTCATTATTATCAGGATGTCCAAAAAACTCACTGAAAAGCCTTCAGTTAATCCAAAATGCTGCAGCAAGAGTACGGACAGGGACTAGAAAGAGAGAGCATATTTCTCCTGTTTTGGCTTCCCTTCATTGGCTTCCTGTTAAATCCAGAATTGAATTCAAAATCCTGCTCCTCACATACAAGGTCTTAAATAATCAGGCCCCATCTTATCTTAATGACCTTGTAGTACCATATCACCCTATTAGAGCACTTCGCTCTCGCTCTGCAGGCCTACTTGTTGTTCCTAGAGTATTTAAAAGTAGAATGGGAGGGAGAGCCTTCAGTTTTCAGGCCCCTCTTCTGTGGAACCAGCTTCCAGTTTGGATTCAGGAGACAGACACTATCTCTACTTTTAAGATTAGGCTTAAAACCTTCCTTTTTGCTAAAGCATATAGTTAGGGCTGGACCAGGTGACCCTGAATCCTCCCTTAGTTATGCTGCAATAGATGTAGGCTGCCGGGGGATTCCCATGATGCATTGAGTTTTTCCTTTCCAGTCACCTTTCTCACTCACTATGTATTAACATGACCTCTCTGTATTGAATCGTATCTGTTATTAATCTCTGTCTCTCTTCCACAGCATGTCTTTATCCTGTCTTCCTTCTCTCACCCCAACCGGTCGCAGCAGATGGCCGCCCCTCCCTGAGCCTGGTTCTGCTGGAGGTTTCTTCCTGTTAAAAGGGAGTTTTTCCTTTCCACTGTCGCCAAAGTGCTTGCTCATAGGGGGTCATATGATTGTTGGGCTTTTCTCTGTATCTATGAAGCGCCTTGAGGCGACATTTGTTGTGATTTGGCGCTATATAAATAAAATTGAATTGAATTGAATTGAATTGAATGGTTGACTTTATTCTAATGTGTTTTTTTTTGTTTTTTTTAATTAATCTTTTATCCACAATAAAATTCTTGGGGTTTGTACGCAAAAAACAGATTTTTTACCCTAAGAAATTTGAGATAATATTTAACCATATCCTTTATGTGGTTAATGAGAATTCAGTTTATTAATATTAAATGATCATTTCAGACTGGAGAACGTGAGCTCCCTGCTTCTTCCTAACATTTCTACATGCATGTCAATTTTACGTTTTGTGTGAGCTGGTTTCGCTTTCGCTGTTGCTATGCAGAATTCGACAGAAGAATTCATCTATTTTGTAACTGGGCAGATCAGGAAAAGGCGTCCAATCAAATTAATTCCTGTTCTAAAAACATTTCTATTCGACGAATAGGATTAAACCCGCTTTTGGTGTCTGGGTAGATTTTTGAGAACTGACCAATGGGAATAGACGCTGGGTTTGTAGTCAGGCAGACATAACAAACTCGTCCAATCACAAAAAAATCTGAAAAGGGGAATTTTGCTGTATCTTGGCTCAGGTACTTTCTTTTTCTTTTTTAAAATAAATAGTGAAGCGGGCTTCGCTTGTTGGATTATACAGTAATAACAGAATTTATGTATCATTATCAAGAATTATTTGGAAATGAAAAAGATCGCGCTGAAACGATTTAACGGGCTGTTTCAGCGCTTACTAGCTAATGCTTATCAGTTAGCTACTAGCTTAGCTTGTGAGCCACCCTATGATGATTAGCATGCAGGTAGCCCGTATATGTCTGTTATCCGGAACATCACCGGCATCCTAACCGGGAGCCGATTCACGCACGCGTGACAGTCGTGAAACGGTTCTAACATCTGTTCAGTACAACCCAGCCACCGAGTCTGGGCCGCCTCCGGTAGCTAACGCGGCGGACGGCATTAGCCCGCTAGCTTCGGAGTAATATGTTCAGCTGGGCTCGTGTGTGTGTATGTGCGCGCGCGCGCTGTAAATGGCAGCACATGACCACCGGCGCTGTAAACACTGCGGCCACACCGGCGACTCCTGATAACGGTAGCGGGCTCCGTGCTGCTCCTCCCCCGCTCCGGGGATTGCCGTAACACAGCCGGCGTTGGTCTCTCCGTTACCGCCCGCGGTCGGGCTGCCAGCCGCGCAGCCGCCGCAGAGCTATGACCCGGAACGTGGGTTGATTGCAGCTGTTTACATCCAGATTTTTTAACCTGGACGGTAAAATTAAACCGTTCTAGCTGGATCAGCATCGAGGGCCCGCATGGATGGGACGTGAAACCGGAGTCCCCAGAGGGGTCCGAGTAGGGGTGTGTTTGGCGGTTTCTGGACCCCGCAGGCCTGTACAGTAAAGCTGGGCAGCTGTGATACCTCAGGGCCCGCTGGACCCCAACACTGCAGCAGGACTGTGAACTGCATTGAGAGCCACAGCTTCCTCCAGATGTTTATCATCGTGCGGTCAGCTGTAAAGAATCCTGAGATGTCCTAGTAACTAATTGTTGATTTTTAGGCCAAAGTTGATCAAATTAGTTCTTAAACTGTTTCCTGAACACAGTTCGTGTCTCATCATATTTTATTAAACATGGTTAGTTCTGCTGGAAAGCTATGGGAGTCTGTGGGGACTGACCCTATGCTGGCCCCTCTGCTGAACTTCAGAGGAACTGCAGGTGGGCAGGCTGGTTTTAAATGTGTCTGTCCATGTACATTATTGGGGGGGGTCCGCGGTCAGTCTTCTAAGATCCTGACTGCACATTGTTGAGCGTGGATGACACAATTCGATCAGTTGACAAGTGGGCTGGAATACACACAGCAGAGTTAGTTGAGAAGAGAACTGCAGACAAACTCTGCAAAGATTAAAAAAAAGAATAAAGAGCTCGCTGCAGGCAGACGGCAGACTGGACAGCATCCACAAAGCTGGCTTCAGTTGCTGCTTTTGTCCTTACAGTGTGCGTTTTCCTGTGTCTCTCTCAGATGGTGTTTCACAGCATTGGTTAGTTGGTCCTGATGTCCGAGGACCAGTGTCACCAACGGGCCGAGGCCTCCCGGCGGGGCCAGGGCGGTCTGGAGACAGGGGAGGGTGACACTGAGCCCAGCATGCTGCTGCAGAAACTGAAGAGCAACATCTCGTAAGTCTGAGCGATGAAGCAGGAAGTGTTTGTGTGTGAAAATGGGGATTAGAATTTCTGTCCCTGTGTGGTGTTGGTGATGGATCTGATCAGCATGTCCTCTGTCCTCTTACAGGAAACACGTTCAGACCAAAGTAGAGCAGATCCTGGTAAGAAACTTGATGTGAGGTTAAAGTCTGGTTTGGTGCTCACCTCAGGTCTGATTCATTCACTGTGGGGTTTTTTCAACAGCAAGATGTTCAGCGTTTCTCTGACAATGACAAGCTGTACCTGTACCTGCAGCTGCCCTCTGGACCGAGTTCTGGAGACAAAAGGTGACGTTGCTTCTCCGTTTGGCTCCTTTGTTTTCATCCTGATAGTTTGATTCACTGTTTTTCTGTCAGAAAGGGTGAACCTCTGTAAATCTTGTGTTCTCAGCGGCAGCGATTCAAGTTCATTTAACACGGCCGACCAGCTCCACACCTGTAACTGGATCCGCAGTCACCTGGAGGAGCATTCGGACACCTGCCTGCCCAAACAGGACGTCTACGAGACCTACAAGTCAGAAATCACACACACACACAGTGACCCTGTAACAGGGGTGGTTTGACATAGATCTGGTTGCCATGGCGCTCCGATGCTTTCCTGACTGTGCGTCTGTCCTGCAGGAGGTACTGTGAGAACCTGCAGCAGCGTCCTCTGAGCGCCGCCAACTTTGGGAAGATCATCAGAGACATTTTTCCCAACATCAAAGCGAGACGGCTCGGCGGCCGAGGACAGTCCAAATATCCTTTCAGAATAAAAGAAAACCTGAACCCAGTCTCAGGTCAGGAATGCCAGGAGTAACATTTAGCTTCCTTAACCCGCCGAAACGTACTGTTACAGCGGCATCAGGAGGAAGACGGTCCTCAACATGCCTCTGCTGCCCAACCTGGACCTGAAGAATGACCCGGTACTCAAAGTGCAGCACTCCTGTGCAGTACTCCTGTGTACTGCAGTACTCCTGTGTACTGCAGTCCTCCTGTGTGCTGCAGTACTCCTGTGTGCTGCAGTACTCCTGTGTACTGCAGTACCAGTCATATTTATTTGCAATTTGTTGGTGATGAATACTGTTTGTTCCTCTTCGTCTCCAGGCGGAGCTCACCGAGCTGGTCCAGACCTACAAACAGGAAGTGACAGAGGCGGCGTGCGAGCTGATTTGTGACTGGGCGCAAAAGATCCTGAAGCGCTCGTTCGACACGGTGGTGGAGATCGCTCGCTACCTGATCCAGGAGCACATCGTCAACCCTCGCTGTAGTCAGGCTGAGCTCGTGTCCTCCGCCGCGCTCGCAGGTCTGTGTGTGTTTCTGTGTGTGTGTGTGTGTGTCTCTGTGTGTGTGTGTGTGTGTTACACCCCAGAGTCCCTCAGCCTGTCCAGTCCCCCCCCCCTCTCTGACACACAGAGAAACCTTCACATAATGATGATGATGATGGCGGTGAACACGATGATGATGATGATGTCAGCACGCCACTGACTGCGCTGTTTTCTGTGCAGGCGGTCCAGCTAAAACCCACAAAGTCATCAAGAAGACTCCTCTGGCGTCCAGAGCTGATGGTGATGGCGCTCCTGATCAGAAGGTTAATTTCACAGCAGGTAGTGATGTCACCGACCCACGCATCACATTGCTAATTTCCTCCTGTCTGCCTCTCCTTCCACAGAAGGATCTCGGAGACTCTTTCTCCTCTTCCTCGCTGAAATCGCAATCAGGAGACAAATCGGCTTCGTCTGGAAAACCTTCCTCCCTGGATGCTTCGCCGCCCTCCAGCTCTTCCTCGTCTCTACGTCCTGCGGTAAGTGAGGTGAACGAAACACAGACATCACAGATACAGTCAGGATGGCGTGTTTGTTTCAGTCAGACCAATCGGTGACCTCCGTCTCTCTGTCCGCAGGTTGAAGCATTCATCAAGCAGTTACCCAGAATCCTCCCTCGCAGCTCCATCCCAGAAAAGACGATCACCGTCCGCTCCTCTCCACCCTCACTGGCTCCCAAAGACGCCTCTGGTGTAGGGGAGGTGTCTGGACACGGAGGCCCCACCGCCACCGCCGCCACGAGTGGTGGCGGGGTGAAGGTGATCGCGATGGCAACGCTGCCGCAGCAGCAGGGCGGCCCCATTCCTGTGATGATTCTGCCTCAGAGCTGTCTGTCCTACGAGAGGGAGAAGGTCGCCCCGCCCCCTCAGCAGCATGCCCCCTCAGCCCCCACCTCTGTGGTCCAGAAGGTTCGAGGTGGAGCAGCCAAGCGTCCCCTGGAGGTGGTGGTGTGCAGTGGCAGCGCCGTCGGCAGTAGCACCCCCGCCAACACGACGCCCGTGAAACGGAAACGAGGACGACCGAGAAAACCTCGCCCCGAGGACTCCCTGCCAGCCCCGCCCACTACTCTTCCTCCTCCACCCCTACCACCTGCGCCACCTCCTCCTTCCATCATCAGCTCTGTGACGGGCGGCGTCATCCAGAAAGCCTCCTCCTCGTCGGCCTCCTCGCAGCCCGTGCTGGAGCTGGTGATCCAGGAGCCGCCCGGCATGGTTCTGGGAGCGCTGCCGGCGGTGGAGCACCGTGGCGTGGTGGTGCAGTGCCCTCCGGAGGTGGACCGCCACAGCAAGCCGCTGCTGCTGCTGCAGAGCCCGGGAAACCAGGGCTGGGAGCTGGCGCCATCAGGGCGCACCCAGATGGTGGAAGTCATCCAGAAAGCTCCACGACCGAGCAACAACAACAGCGCCACCACGCCGCCCACCGCACTGCCAGCACCTCCCCTCCCACTGCCCACGCTGCACGAGGAGCAAGGCGAGGTGGAGATCACGCTGACGCCGGTGCAGCCGCCGCCACCGCCGCCACCGCCGCCACTGCCGCCACCGCCGCCACCGCCTCCTCCCTCCACCTCCTCTGCTGGCTCCGCCTCTCCCGCCACAGTGATGAAGAATGTGGAAGAGGAAGCCGAGGGCAGCACATCCTCACAGAGGGAGGGGCACTAACCCTGTTACCTCACTCGCTACAAAGCCTCGCCGTCTGACGTCTTCTCATTGGTGGAGATCCCAGATCGGCTGCGTCACAGCCAGTCAGGGGCGCACATGAACACTCACATCTCGCGGCCGCACTTCCTCTGAACATTTGTTGGTCTGCTGCTTCGCTTCACCTTAAACGTGCAGAGGAGGAGGCGGGGTTTGGTACTTACGGGTCAGAGCCTTGTAAAGGTTCTGTGTGTTAAACCTGAGAAACCACCTCCTAATGCGCTCAGCCTCTGCTCCCCTCCAGTCGCCTCCAGGAGGCGCCGTTGGGGGAGCACAGGCTCCGCCCCCCTGTTCTGAACAGCCTTGTGTTTTTATCGTGTTTGTGATTTTTTTTAAATGTGCTTGAGAGAAAAACAAGTCCCCCCAAAAAGAAGCCGTTTGATCCAAACGTTTGAATGCGACGTTATTTATTAGTTCAGCTTGTTTGATTAGATTTAAATTATTAATCGTCCGTCACCGACTCTAAAAGTGCTCGTCAGGGCCAGACGACTCACAGCAAACCTGCTTCCATCTGTTCTCTGTCAATTAGCACATTTGTTTAACTAGAAACTACTTTTTGTGAACTGTGAAACCTTCACCGCCTGCTACAGAGCGCAGCAGCGGCACGATATCTGGCCCTCACGGATCGAACGGTTGGTTTGAAGCTTGAGCTCAGGCACAAGGAGCAAAGCACAAGTCGCCTCCACCAACGCTCACGTGCAGAATAATTTACCCACTTAGAGCCCGTAGGACGCCACGCACCCTTTGCACTAACCAGCTCCCTGCGAGCGCCACCGCAGCTCTGTCCTGATCAGCAGTGTGACACGACCATGTCGAGACGCTGATGTTGATAATAAATAAAATAACCCAAAACAAAGGTTTCGGCCACAGGAAGTGCCCTAAACTCGTAGCAGGAAGTGGTTCCTGCTCTTCTTCTGTGGTTCCTTCAGGAGGACTCTGGAAGTGTCACATTGCTGAGTGTTGTTCTTCACTTCTGTCAGACGGCGTCTCGCTCCCCGCGGGCGTCGTCTTCATCATTGGTGCTACAAACCCGCAAGGCTCGGCACTGCCGCCGTCCTCGCCATCTCCATCCTGTGATCTCAGACTTGTAAAAACCCCGTTTGTCAGTACTCGCGTCTGGAGGTGTGAATGTGGCGTGTTCACGTGTGTGTCCTCACTTCCCTCTGTCCTCTGAGAGCTGTGGGTCAGTTAACGGGACGTCGAAAATCCTGACTGTTAATTCACACGTGTTGCATGATGGGAAGGTGCACACGGCAGCACTGCACTAAGCGCCAGCATGTAAATATGACTGCATGGTGTAAACTCGGCCGACTGGCACGTCTCGGCGTCCTGTTAACTGCCGCGGCCCCGACTGACTCCTGCACTGTGTACAGAGTCCGTGTGTGTTACCAGTTTGTTGTTATTCAGAGACTACGTCACAGCTATTTATGAGTAATGTTTGTGGTTGCACCTGACGAGAGGCCGACCGCACCACGGCCGCTTCAGTTTAAGTGTTGAACAGTATAAAGAGGAAAATACGAGTGAGAGCTGAAGTGATCGCACAGAGTCGTTACATCTCACGGTTTAAGTCTCTCTAAAGGCCTCAGTTTACTTCAGACGAAGTTTGTACGATAAACTGACGGCCGCCACAGGCGAGTCACCTGACCTGGACTGTGGTTACAGCAGTCCTTCCAGTCGCATCACGTTTGTCAGAGAGAACTGATGCTGAGTTACTCCGGGAGCGTCTGACGAAACGTTGGACCTCTCGGGACCTGTTTATGCTGATCTGGGACCTCAGTGGGGATTTGATCCAGGACTGGGAAGGCTTGCTGGTCCTGAACTGGTCCCTGTTGCTTCCTTTGAGGTGGACTGAGGCCGAGATGCTTCCAGAAAGAAAAACAAAAACCCTCTGTGGGCAAAGTTGCTGCTGAGTTGACCAACGAGTCGCTCTGCTGCCAGTCACCGTTGACTCTGTCCTCATCACTTTATCGCAGACCTGATGTTAAATGTTGCTTTTGGGAATCAAACAGTTCTGACTGAAACCCAAAGAGATTGTTCCCTGTGCAGGAGCTGCTGGGTTAACTGGGCAAACTGGGAAACCTGACAAAGATGCAAAAAGAGCTGAAGTTGGGACAGCGCGAGTAACTGAGCAGAGCTGATTCAGAACGCGAGTCTAAGAGTCGGTTTCCAAAGGCGTTCAGATAAACGGTGATTGTGAGAGAGCCAATCAGGGGGAGAGAAAGTCGAGGGGGAGGCGGACCTGAGCTGCTTCACACCTGCTGTCCAAACGACCAGGTGTGAAGCAGCACGACGAAGCCTGAGACCCCAGAAGCTTTGGTTCATCTGAATAAGTGGACCTGCTTCCTCTTTGATGATCCCTGAAGGGCTGCAGGGTGACCCAGTTAAGCAGCTATGGCCCAGTTTGGCCCAGTCTGCACTGGGAGCACTGGGAGCCTGGGTTTGCTGTCTGTGGGGGGTGTTCACTGTGGAGCCGCAGTGCTCCAAACTAAACCAGAAACGGGTCAGATAATCAAAGATTAAACGATCGGGATCCGGGTAGCAGGGCGTCAACTCCGAGGGGCCAGACTGACGGCGCCTTCTGATGTCACTTCCTGTCTTGTTTATATGTGCTGTACATGTGTAGAGCGGCTCCCCTGCGAGGCACAGCCCTCTGAGATGTGAACAGCTGATTATCACTGACCCTCGCCGGGTCAGAGACCTTCCCTGACGAAACGTGACGAGATGACGAGGCGCTGTCGGGAGCGACCCTGGCGTGGGGGCCGGGTTTTTGTCTGTAGCTGTGACCAGCGGCGTTGGCGTTTCCTGTTGTTTTCCTTCTGCCTTGTGCTTTGTCGGTTGTTGAGCTTGTTGATGTGCAGATTTTCTTCTTCCTGGTGTTGCCGTGAGAAACGCCATCAGTTTCTGCATGTGTTCCCGTGGCTGCTGGTCTCTCTTTTGGATGTTTGTTTCTCCGTAACTCCGCCCCCTCTCCTTTCTGTTGCTTTTTTGTTTTGCACTTTACTTCGGGAGCGGTGGAGGATGAACCTGCTGCTCAGCAGGCGGCGTGACGCAGCTTTGCTTGTGTTTGTTGTGAAGAGAAAGTGAAGCGTGATGAGGACAGAAGCCAGAACTTTAATGTGAATCTATTTTCCTACGTGACGCAATAAAGACGTGACGTTAACTTACTCTCCGGTCTCCGCCTTTCATTTCAGCAGGTATTCAATCACTTCCTGATGACTAATCGGATCTTTGGAAAATGCTATCAGCATTCCCGAGGGTCCCTCGCTGCTCACAGGATCTGAGGGTCAAAGAGGACTTGGTCACAAAACCTGAATCCTCTGGGACAAACCTTGATACGCTGAATGATCAGCTGATTGTTTCTAGTTTGAGTCTGAAATCAGATTTTTTTTGGTTAAAATTTTATAATTTAGTCTAAAACAGACCTGAAGTATTTAAAATGGGTTTAAAAGATGATTTCTGTAAATGTGTTCTTTCTCTTCTCACTTGTTTCATGTTATTTGTAAAGCTGCTGATCGAAAACAGTGAAAACACAAAAGAAGAGCTTGATTTTCTGCCTATGTGACAATCGCAGACATAAGAATCAAAAAGCCTTAACTGCCATTGTTCACAGTGAAGTTGTGGGTGGTCCACACCAACTGTGCAGGAATGAAATATAAATAGTAAGACAGGGCTCAGAGTTGAGCTGCGTAGGTGGTGAGAGGTTATTGTTGCACATTGTTCAGTGGTTTGTGTTTCAGTCTGACTGTCAGGGGAGAGAAGTTATTGAAATGATTGTTCTGTGAGGGATGATGACGTCTTTACTTACACTGCCAGCCAAAGGTTTGGACACATCTTGTTTTTATTACTTTCTACATTGTAGATACAAACTGAAGAAGTTAAATACATGACACAAGGATACGTGGAATTATGTAACAAAGAAGCAGATGATAAATAACTCCAGATATGTTGTATTTTAGACTCCTGTAAGTGTCCACCCTTTGTTGACACACTGTAGACCCTCGGCCTTCTCTCAGTGAGCTTCATGATGATCACCTGAGAGGGTTTCACTTCACAGGTGAGCCTGTCAGGGTTTGTATGTGGAGTTTCTTGGTTGGTGCACAGCTGACAGCCCTATTTGACAACGGTTAGACTTCATGTTATGGCAAGAACCAATCAACTAAGAGAAACAACAGTCCATCATTACTTTAAGAACTGAAGGTCAGTCAGTCCGTAACAATGCTAAAAATGCTCTGTATTTGTAAAGTGCTTTACTCGTCCCTAAGGACCCCAACGCTCTTTACACACCCTGTCATCCACCCATCCACACACTGGTGATGGCAGCTACATTGTAGCCACACCCACCCTGGGACGCACTGACAGACGCGAGGCCGGCAACCTTCCGATTACAAGGCGACCTCCCAACTCTTGAGCCACGATCGCCCCTTTGAACGTGTCCCAAAAGTGCAGTCGCACAAAACATCAAGCACTACGATGAAACTGTCTCACATGAGGACGGCCCAGGAAAGGACGACCAAGAGTCCCCTCTGCTGCTGAGGATACATTCATCTGAGTTAATCACAAATTAACAGCAGCTCAGATTAGAGCCCAGATTAATCCCACACAGAGCTCCTTTATTTCTCGTTAGTACGTGGGGTTCTGCCCGGCCCGAGAGCCGTCGCCAGGCCCCTTCAAGGCCTTCCCCAAACCGCAGCACTATCACACTTCCTCATCGTTACCAAGGAAGTTACTGACTACATGTGTATACGGTGTCCTGATTGGACAGACATGGATGTAAAGCACACTGAGGTGAAGTAAGGCACTGATTCTAACATAAAGGTACTCTGGATATCATCAAATGTGCAAAGATTGTTAAATGTTACATTTTGTGTTTGTCAGGTGTCCTGTTTGAAGGAAACACTGTGCATGTGTGTACATGAACACAAGCAAATAGAAATCCTCAGACTTGAAAGATTGTGAATTATTTTGTTCGTTTATTGGCTGTTTGGTCATTTTATGACACGATGGATGCTGTCGTTATATTTCAATATAGTTTCTGAGTTGAGGAGGATAAAAGAACATTTAACATTAAATGTACGGATGTTGTGCACTAAGCAAAGCTTCATTTAAAAAGTTTTCTTCTACCAAATTTTGAGAAAATGGTTGTAATCGTATAGAAATGTAAGATTATAAAGAAGTTACAGTGAAAAGAAGTAAATGGTCACATAAACAGAACTTTCAGTTTTTCTCTTAACGGAAAAATAAACAGTGAATAAACGGATTTTCGTGTCATAACTGAAGGAAATGTCCGTAAACAGAGTGGACTGAAAATCGACACAATGTTTCTTTTTCCGGCAGAAACACAGAAAACGGAAATCTTTACGAAGTGCAAAAAACATTTGTTGTGACAGGAATGTTGTTTGTGGCTCGAGGTGAAGTGACATCGTTCACGAGGGACACACCTGACATATATCTCACATATTACAGGCCAACAAATTCTTTTAGCGCTTTAAATACGGACGGTCGCTTTCTGGCAGAACCCCGGGTGTCCCGAGCCACGCAGTGAACGTCACGTCCACAGGAAACAAATCTCCACGTCCTTCACTTACACGGGGGCTTCACTTTTCCTCACTGCTACATGAAGTAATGCAGTCAGTCAGGTGATGTGAGGAAGCTGTTTCCCCTGCAGACGTGCTGATGGTTGTGTCTGTGCTGTGAACTGTCTGGACGTCTTTGGGAGCGCGTCATTAAAAAGCGCTGATCGCATCCGCTGATTGCGCGCTCGGTAAACCAGTTCGTGTCGGTCCGGTGACCACCTGCTCCGTTACCGCTAACAGCTGGACTGAACCACAGTGACATCCGTTTAATAATTCATCTCACGGAGGTGGATAAACTGATCAATGTGGTCTCATATAGTTAATGCTATAATAATATTAATATTATAATGATTATAATTCACTGATGGACTCTCATAATCAAGCAGCTGCGACAGATGTTTAGGGTCTGCAGATGTTCCATCAAGTTCACCCGCAGACTTTATTTTCTTGATTTAACCTTTGACCCACTTTCCGTGCTGTTCCGCTGCCAGCCTGCTGGGGGCGCTCTGAGCGCGCATTCAGGGGGTGTGTTTACAATCTGAGTACCTGAGGCTTTTACTATGAAAGGGCTTTTGTGTGGGAGGACAGGAAGGAAATAGTTTTGGACCAACCGGAAACAGAACCAAAACAGAGCACCTACTTGCAGAAATGACGCTGGTCTAACTTCAAAATAAAAGCTTCATGAGCCTGAACCCACCTAAGGGGCAGGAGCTGCTTATTGTCACGTATAGCTGCTGTCTTTACAGATCCTGATAAATATCACCGCTATGAAAGCTCAGAATAATCTCAGAGTCAAAAACATGTGATTTATTACTATTTATCACAGAGCATAACATGTGGTTAATAAACATGAGTACAGAGGAAAGTGGTGACAGGACAATAGCTGAATTTTAGCTTTTATGAAATCAGAAGTGAAACTTGTTTCAAAACTGTTTGACGTGAGAGAGAAAAATAAGCTCGAGGACAAACGAATGTTGAAAGAAATGAGTCAGAAACGCAGCTAAATGCAAGCTCGCACATTTAATAACCCCTTTAAAATAAGTAAAATTTGATTTATGTAGCACCTTTCTAGACAAAAGATCACAAAGTGCTTCACACAGAGATAACCAGGTATAAAATAAAAACAGACAAAAAGTTAACAAAATGCAAATTTCAAAAATAAAATGAATAATTTTGAAGACAGATCAGTGACTACAAATCAGGTCAGAATTCATCATATAAAGGTCATGTAAACAAAATGAACATTTTTACATGATGAATTCTGACCCCATTTGTAGTCACTGATCTGTCTTCAAAATTATTCATTTTATTTTTGAAATCCTTTACTGCATAAATCTTCTCGCTCACTATGTATTAACAGACTCTCTGCATTGAATCATACCTGTTATTAATCTCTGTCTCTCTTCCACAGCATGTCTTTATCCTGTCTTCCTTCTCTCACCCCAACCAATCACAGCAGATGGCCCCGCCCCTCCCTGAGCCTGGTTCTGCTGGAGGTTTCTTCCTGTTAAAAGGGAGTTTTTCCTTCCCACTGTCGCCAAAGTGCTTGCTCATAGGGGGTCATATGATTGTTGGGTTTTTCTCTGTATCTATGAAGCGCCTTGAGGCAACTTTTGTTGTGATTTGGCGCTATATAAATAAAATTGAATTGAATTGAAATAAATGATAAAAAATTAAATAAGACAATATTACAAAGTTACAAAATATTAGAAGTAACTCCCATATATACAAATAGCTCAACTATAAATGTCCAGAACATTACAGACAAATATATATGATACTCTAAGCTGTAAAACTTTGTTATTTTCTCTGTAAAGAACAAACTACAGGCTGTCACTGCTGCTCTGTGTGCTCTGCATTAGATGGAGGAGTCGTACACAAATATCTACAGGCAGGGATGGGTTCCTGTGTCGGGTGGTACACTATGGGTAATCTCATTGGCCAGGCCGTCATGGAGTGGATGGGATCCAGCATCTTCCTTATCTTGGACAACATCCGCCTTTCCGACAGCACCCAAGGGAGTCCAGCTCCAACCCCACAGCATTACTGACCTTACAGATCAGTTTATTGAGTCTGCTGGCATCTGCGAGCCTCAGCCTGCTGTCCCAGCATGCAACAGCACAGAGAACAGCACTGACCACAACAGACTCATGAAGGAGCTCAGAGCCCTTCCTGTAGAGAGCAGTGGTGTTTTTAACCCAGTCCAGTTTGTTATCAGTGTGTACTCGGAGGTATTTCCTCCACATCGACCCCTGGACTGAAACAAGAACGTGTGTTTGAGTGTTTCATGTTACTCTGTCACGGGGTATTTCTAACACAGACACAGCTAATAACAGCAGTTTCTCTCATTAAAGTGAGAGAAGTGTCCGTTAGCTCCACACCGTGAGGACTGCTTGGTGACGGCCCACAGCTCGAAGGTGTGACCGACCGCATGTGCTCCGTTCGTACAAAGACCACCTCATTCCAGTCGTCCCCTCAAAGATAAAAATCCAGTGGAAAAGAATAAAAGTATAACTTAATTCATCTAATGTTGGCAAAGCGACGAGTTTCCTTGACCAAAACAAACCATCCACGCGCCCCTCCCCGCTCGCCATCCCCCAGCACACCGTCCCCCAACACACCGTCCCCCATGTTGTCCTCCGGTCAGTGGCCCGGATGTCTTCAGCTGGTTTTTATTTTTTCCTCTACGTGCTTTTATTGTGTAAAGACCACCGGAAGCTCCGATAGTTATGTACGGCCTCTGTCTTTACGGATGTTGCGTCACCGCAGTTTTAAAGCAAGCCGAGCCGAGCCAGGCCACAAACCCAGAGCAGATGGACCGACCCTAAAATCCTGGACTAAGCGCGGCACCGGGACCCGGATCAAAGAACCGGACCGTACCGGGACAGCCCGGGGCGGACTGAAGTTCGATTGTCGGAGCTTTGAAGGGGGCTGAAAGCGCCTCGGTACCCGGGTAGGTGCTGCTGACCTCGGTTCGTTTTTCCGCCTCGGCCTCTGTTATTGTTCGGGTTAGCTGTTAGCTGTTAGCAGGTTCGGCAGGCCCGGGTTAGACTCCGGGCTTAAGCTGCCTCCTCCGGTTTGTTTTCATCAGGAGGGAGCGGCTCTCCTCCTCCTCCTTCATAGTTCGAGTTCTGCATCAGAGGCCCGATTAATCGATCCGAACCAAACCGAGTCTTTAATGTGCGCCGAGAGCGTGCGTGACGTGTCCGCAGTAACAGGGTGTTATTTAAGTACCCGTGACATGCAGTACTGTGAGTACAGGCCACAGTACCGAGCAGCAGTACCCTCAGGGCTTTCTTCAGTGACTGAGATCACACCAATGCGGGGAAATGAAAAAATGCACATAAGAAGAGCGAACACATCACAGAAGAACAAAGTAATGTGCGTGAGTGCAGCACAGACTGAACAGCTGATCGCCTACATGTGAAAATGAACCTGACAGCTGACAAACACATCTGATTCCTGCAGCTTCACCTCCTCAGCTCTGCTTTCACTCTTCACGTTTAGTCTCCACACTCTGTTCAGTCCCACGCTGCTCCGCACAGCCAGCAACCCACACAGTGGGCCACGTGTTCGGTCACTCCTCGCTCTGCCCAGAATCACATCTGTTTTCAATTCAGTTTAAATCACAACAGAAGCCCTGCATTAATACAAAGAAAGGGGCGGGGCATGTGACATGACGGGGTGAACAGACCCCGTCTGTAATAATTAATGATTTAAAGCATCTTTGGTCTACCTGAAGTACCCTGTACAGGTGCGTCCCCAAGGGGGGCACTGGCCACCCTCCAGTATTGAACAGTGTTACAGGATATTTAAAGGGTTGATCTGCCCACTGGCGGAGCGGGGGTGGTGGTTGTTTTTTCAGAAGCCCGGGGTATTTTGGAGTGTAATTTTTTTCATAGTTAGATGCCTGACTGACAACTGTATACAACAAAAATTACACACAATATTCGAAGCACATAGTGCACACTGTGGGAATTTAGGACTGAGCGTAAATGGCCCCTAATTTTGGTATGATCCGAGCTCAGACACTAAGCAACTGAGCACAGCACTGACGCCTGTGAGCGAGGGGGGGGAAGCTGCTGCCTGCCTCTGCAGACAGAGGAGAGCTGAAGTTTGACCAGGTACCAAAGCAAATCATTCGTACTGTACAAATAATGTAAACATGACGGTGAATCACGAAAGATTGGTGTCAAACTGATCACTTGACCCATATTACGTTACTTGGTCTTTGAGTGAATCAACAAACGGTGAAATGAAAAGCCGAACAACAACAACGCTGTTTCTTTAGAGAGTCTCAGCTTACATGTGTCTCATATCTTCTATTCAGTTGTTTCCCTACACGGCTAAATGAAGCACGACACCGGTTTCAGTTATGTACTGGTGTAGGTGGACATTAGAGGCTTCTTTCTTTGTGTGTTCTTCAATATATTTCTATGCAAAACAAGAGAATTTTTAATACACAGCAGTGTATTCATAGTTGTGTAGTACATACACTTTTTTACTGTTAAACATCAGTTTAAACTTGTTTTGTTTTGGATAAATAAATATTGAAATATCTTTTGAATTAGTTAAATGTCAGAATAAAGAGAGACAGAGCTTCTATTTTTATCACTTTTATCAAATGTAGGAGTACATGTACACTAAGTTTATTGTTAATTAATAAGAAACTGCAGACGATTCTGAGCTGAAGAAGCTTCTGATTGGTTCGTAGAGTCCATGTGAGTAAACTGGTGGCACAGCTGTGGATGCATATAAGGAAAAACACAGAGGCTGTTTCTGTGGGAACATCAAGAGATGTCAACAAAACACCAGGAACAGAGTTGTGGAGCTCCATCAGTGTGGCTCAGTTTGAATACAGTTTGGTGCCATTTACAGACAGTTTCTCTCTTTACTCTGAAAGTTAACAAATATGTTTTTATATTTATCTAAAAATAAACATTTAGTCTGATTTTATGTTACAATTAAAAAAGTGTTTTTATCTGAAGAGTAAATATCTGGTTTCAACTGATGTTGGTGTTTGGCTTGATTGTCAGCACAGAGAGGGAGGGGGAGGGAGAGAGAGAGGGGGGGAGAGAGAGGGCGAGAGAGAGAGAGGGAGAGGGCGAGAGAGGAACAGAGTGGGAGAGAGAGAGGGAGAGAGGGCGAGATGGCGAGAGGGAGAGAGGGAGAGGGGGGGAGAGAGAGGGAGAGAGAGAGAGAGGGAGAGAGAGAGGGAGAGGGAGAGAGACAGAGGAACAGAGTAGGAGAGAGAGAGAGGGCGAGAGAGGAACAGAGTGGGAGAGAGAGAGAGGGCGAGAGAGAGGGTGAGAGAGAGGGCGAGAGAGGAACAGAGTGGGAGAGAGAGAGGGGGAGAGGGAGAGAGAGGGGGAGAGAGGGAGCAAGAGAGAGGGCGAGAGAGAGGAACAGAGTGGGAGAGAGAGAGAGTGGGAGAGAGAGGGGGAGAGAGAGAGAGAGAGAGAGAGGGCGAGAGAGAGGGGGAAGAGAGGGAGAGAGAGAGAGGGCGAGAGAGGGAGAGAGAGGGAGAGAGGGGGAGAAGGAAAGAGGGCGAGAGAGGGAGAGGGCGAGAGAGGGGGAGAGGGAGAGAGGGAGAGGGCGAGAGAGAGGGGTAGAAGGAGAGAGAGGGGGAGAGAGGGAGCAAGAGAGAGGGCGAGAGGGGGAGGGGGAGAGGGACAGGGAGAGCGGGCGAGGGCGAGAGAGAGGGGGAGAGGGAGAGAGAGGGGGAGAGAGGGAAAGAGAGAGAGAGAGAGGGGGGAGAGAGGGGGGAGAGAGGGAGAGAGGAACAGAGAAAGAGAGAGGGAGAGAGAGGGAGGAGCAGGTGAGACACACCTGTCAGTCACATGGTTGTTTACAGAAAGCATCTCTGTATCTCAGGACTCGTGTTTGTAACAAGTAACAAACCTACAAACAAACACTGAGTCGTTCTCGGTGTTTCTTTGTTACTTTGTTACTTTGTAGGTTTGTTACTTTGTTACTTCTCAGACTGCATTAATGACGTTCTGCAGACTGTTTGCACAACAATAAATAATTATATAAACTTTTCGTCTTGAGGCGACTTTTTTTGACGCCATATAAATAAAATTGAATTCCTGTAAAACAGGAAGTATGACGAGCTGAAGCCAGGAGGAGTCACGTGACCTCGTCCTCGCTGATCTGTGTTGGGGGGTGAACAGGTAGGGGGACCTTGAATCCTCTCAGGTGTGTCATGTGACTCGTGCCCTCTGTCTCTCTGTAGGACTCCTCTTCCAAAATGGCCGACGCCGAAGGGTCCCCGGCTGTGCGCTCGCTCCGCCTTTCCCACTCTGCACAACCCCCTCCCCCCGCCTCGTCCTCCTCTCCTACCACGTTCTCCTGCCCCTCCTCCCCCTCCAGCGCCTCCTCTTCCTCATCCTCCTGCTCTGAGAGTTCCTCAGACTTCCTCACTCACCATCACCATCATCATCACCGTCACGCTCGCCCTCAGCTGCAGCTGCCTCCGCCCACCCACGGGGATCAGGCCTCCTCTCCCAGCGCCAGCCCCCGCAGCTCCTCCCCTAGTGGGAGCATCGGCAGCACCTGCAGCCTCGGTAGCAGCAGCGCCAGCGAGGGCATCGGCAGCGGAGGCACGTCGAGCGGTGGCGGCGACCAGCGAGGACCAAGTCCTCCGCTGGACGTCATCTCAGAGGACGCCATGGAGATGGACCTAGGCGTCGAGCAAGGTAACAAGGAGAGGAAACGGTTTTCCAATGAGCTGTCCAAAATATTCACTGCTTAGGATGAATCTGGAGCGCGGTGTGGGTGGGGCCACAGTAATGCCATCACGGTAATCCTCTGCTAGTTTCCATATCGATCTCTCTGTTCTGCTGTTCCAGTCATCGACCCGGAGGTGGCGCTGAAGGCGTGCCAGGAAGTGCTCCTTAAAGTCAAGCTGCAGGACGATCAGCGGCAGCACCCGGCAGATGTGGCAGAGCGCGGCGCCGTGACCCAGCTCATCAGCCCAGACGCCGGCTCCATCAAAGAGGAAGATGAGGAAGACACCGACACGCCGTCCCAGCCCGACCCGCGTCCTTCGGCTCGGCCAGAACCTTTCTCGCCACCGTCGTCATCAAAGCAGTCGTGGCTGCTGCGCCTGTTCGAGTCCAAGCTGTTCGACGTCTCCATGGCGATTTCCTACCTGTACAAGTCGAAGGAGCCGGGTGTGCAGGCGTACATCGGGAACCGCCTCTTCAGCTTCCCGGACAGTGAGGTCGATTTCTACCTGCCGCAGCTGCTCAACATGTACGTGCACATGGACACAGAGGTGGGCGACGCCATCCGGCCGTACCTGGTGAGTCCCTAAGTTTAAGCTAGCTCAGCTAACGTTAGCTAGAGAACGGGTCGGTGACCCGCTGCGTGGGGGGGGTTCTCACGCAGGTGTTTGTGTCCGGTAGATCCACCGCTGCAGCGCCAGCATCACCTTCTCGCTGCTCTCTGCCTGGCTGCTCGGTGCCTACTCCTCCGACATGCACATCTCCACCCAGCGCCACTCCAGAGGAACCAAACTCCGAAAGCTCATCTTGTCCGACGAGCTCAACCCTGCCCCATCTGACAGCCCCGCGTCCTCGCCGTCTCACCGCCGCCATCGCCATCACAGACACGATGGCAGCAACGCCGAGGCCTCTTCCGTGTTCGGCCCTGGACAGGGACAAGCCGAGGTGTTTGTTTCCCCGTCCAGGAGGACCCACCAGAGATCCAAGTCGGACGCCGCCATGGCGAGCAATGGACCTGGCGCTGGTCTCCGACGGACTGGCAGTAACCCAAAAGTGGAGGCGGTCCACGAAGAGGTGAGCCAGAGATTCTCTCAGGTGGTGCTGTTCCTCTAGAGCAGGGGTGGGCAGCTCCAGGCCTCCAGGGGCCGGTGCAGGTTTCAGATCTCACCCTGGGTCAGCACACCTGAATCACATGATCAGTTCATTACCAGCCTCTGTTCATGTTGAGGTCAACAGCGGTGTTGGATCAAGGACACATCTAAAACCTGCAGGACACCGCTGCTGTAGAGTCAAAGGTTACTGACCCCAGTACTATAATCAACAAATAAGCCCTGAGATCTGCTGCTGCGTGGCTTCATACATAATTGGCAAACCTTCTGGAGGAAACCTGGTCTTGTTAGGAGAGACGGCATCATCCCACTTTGGATGGAGCAGCTCTCATTTCTAGAAATATGGACAAATTTATTAAACCCCCTAAAATATGAGTATCCAGAGTTTGGACCAGGAAGCAGAGCTGCAGTCTTACACGCCTCTCTGCAGCTTCTCTCCTCCTGCTACCCCCCAAAAACCATCTCCATAGAGACTGTGTCTGCTTCCAAACAGACAAAAAACAAACTAAAAACCAGCAACAAACAACTTAAACATAAACAAATGCTTTCATATCAAAAATCCAAACAGCTGCATCATCCACAGAGCTCATCACAGAAACAGCTTTAGTGAAGGTTACAGATGATCTTCTTATGGCCTCTGACAGTGGACTCATCTCTGTGCTTGTCCTGCTAGACCTCAGTGCAGCGTTTGATACTGTCGACCATAATATCCTATTAGAGCGATTAGAACATGCTGTAGGTATTACAGGTACTAGAGATGCACGATATCACTTTTTTATGTCTGATACCGATATCATCAATTTGGATATCTGCTGATACCAATATAAATCCGATATAGTGAATTTTATAATCAATAAAATGTTTTTTTAAATATCTTGCTGCATTTTGTATAAGTTCATACTCAAGTTTAAAAAACAAAACTAAAGTTATACCTGTTTGCAAAAAGTACTATATTAGACCAGCAACACTGACCAATCTAATGAACGTAAACCTGTTCAATGTGACGCTGACTTGAACTGAATCAGCGTCACATTTGAACCAATCAGAGTGAAGGTGCTGATGTGTTCCTGAAGCTTGCATAAAGGTGAAATCAAAACGTCTGCAGTCACGAGGAGGCGAATAAATGCAGCGAATCACAGCGACAGTCGTCAGCTGCAGCTTTACACACAAAAACCATTTACTTTGATTTATTATCAGAGGCACTTCTGAGGCTTCTGATTGGTTCCCCTTGGTGTCTGTCAGCTGACTCACCTGGTCATGCAGCTCCTCTGCGGAGGCCCTCCCCTCACAGATTTGACCCGTGTTCACGTTTTCGGTGCCGATGGGAGCGAGCAGACCTCGAGGCGGACGTGTCCATTAGAGTTGCGACGATTCATCGACTAATCTGTCCTTTGCTTCGATGATCCGTTCAATGCGAGGCTTTGTGTCACCATGGAAACGTTTTACCCACGTTTGCGCCTGCAAACAGAGCTGCAATAGAAATGCATTAGGCAGCAGCGTATGAGCGCAGAGTGGCCACGCCCCCGACAGCCTCTGCAGTGACCACGACCCAAACTCACGCAGTGAAAGCACACATGCCTCAGTTTATGGGAGTTTAAAGTTTTGCATTTAAGAAATGTTAAGCTGTTTTTACAGATGTTGTTTGCAGGTAAACTTTAAAACATTGGTTTGCATTTTAGAGAGAATATTGATTATTAATGATTAATGAATGGGATAATCGATTGATTAATAACTGATAGCTGCAGCGCTTCCTCGCTCTGATTTAAGCTGTAGTGAGAAAGTCCCAGCCTTCATCTACAGATCTGAGTTCCCAGCTGATCCTTTGTGAGTGATGTCACCTGTACGTCTCAGTCTGGGGGGTTGACCCCTTTCACTGAGAGAGGAAGAGCAGCAGAGCTCTTCATCAGTCTGATGGAAACTCAAAGTGAGGTGGAGAAACCTCCCTCCTCCTCCTCACGGGTGCAGAGGATGAGTGTTGACAGTCAGAGAGAAAACGAGCTCCTTTTAAATATTCTCCTTTAATGCAGCGTCGTCACACGTTGAGCCACTCTGTCAGACGCTGAGACGCTGAGCTGCATGCACACGTCTCTGCCATTCAAACACACTTTGGATACTGAACTTCAGCCTTTTCCAGGGAAGCATTTAGTGTTTTTATGGCTGCACTGCTACATGGGAGGAAACACGAGCTGAAAGTTTTTGTCCTGTGAAAAATGGCTGAAAATAAAATCACTTCACTCGCTTCTTCACTTTTCCCCGACTCCCCGCGCCTCGGTGCAGCTGGGCGGTACCACCACACTCGCTGTCTCCCAACGCTTACACCCCTTCCTCCTTTCACATAATGGTCCCAGTCTGCGTGGTTCAGGGCTGAAGATTCAGCTCCCACACCGACGTGTCATCAGTAATGAAACGGCGTGGAGGGGCGGGTATCATCGGTGGCGTTGAACGTGTGTCATGCTCAGTGTTAATGAGTACACGCTTCTCTCTGTGACGGTTCGATGGCAGTTTGTCTTCTCTGACCTTTGACATCCTGGTTTTAACGGCCTCACTGACCTACAGTCAGCTGACCGTCGTTGTGAGGACTGTAACCCGACACATGGCGTTCGCTTTTCTGGCTCTGCGCCCACGTCAGCTGCACGCTTCTCTCTGACATCACTGATAAAGGGAAACCTCATCAGTCCAATCGTGTCCCTCCAGCCTCCCTGGCACCGCCCCTCCCCTGCAGCCACAATCATCATAAAGATAAAACCACGAAATGATTTGAACGGCCCATTCGAGCTGCCGATGAGTCGCTCACATGCCTCTGTGGGCGGAGCATCAGGGAACGTGTGTGTGTGTGGTTAGAAACGATGACTCGTGTTTCGTGCGTCTGCAGCCCGAGCGTCTCCGTCCTCAGAGGGAGTTCATCAAGTCTCTGCTGTGCATCGGGAAGCGTCTCGCCACGCTGCCCACCAAAGAGCAGAAGACGCAGCGTCTGATCTCCGAGCTGTCGCTGCTCAACCACAAGCTGCCGGCCCGAGTGTGGCTGCCCACCGCCGAGCACCAGCACCACGTGTGCAGGGTCCCGCACACGCAGGCCGTGGTCCTAAACTCCAAGGACAAGGTGACCTCCGGTGTAGCCGCCACATGTGCCAGAGAACATCTGTCCAGTGTCCTCTGACTGCTGCTCCTTCTCCTCCTTTAGGCTCCGTACATCATCTACGTGGAGGTGTTGGACTGCGACAGCTTCGAGACGTCTCCCGTTCCCGTTCGCATCCCGGAGACGCGGATACGCTCGGCCCGCTCCGCAGAGAACCTGGACTGCAGCACCGCAGCTAACGGCAGCAGCGGTATGACATCGGAACACAGAGCTGGAAGTTTCTCCACCGTCCCGAACTACGACAACGACGACGAGGCGTGGGCCACCGATGACATCGGGCAGCTGCAGGTGGAGGTATGTGAAAGCGTCGCCGTACGGCTGCAGTGAACCCTGAGTACTCGAAGCACAGTAACAAGCATGTGTTTGCAGATGGAGGCTCAGACCAGCAGCAGCGACAACATCAGTCAGTTTTCAGTCGACAGCATCACGAGTCTGGAGAGCAAAGAGCCGGTGTTCATCGCCGCCGGAGACATCAGGTAAACAGCAGGTCGCCCTCCACAGGCGGAGCTTAGAAGCAGAAACGTGGGCAGTTCAAACGAAATATTACGCCGTGTTACCCGTGGTAAGCTACGTGTAACACAAGCTAGTGTTGGTTCTGCCCAGCACGACGCCAACGTGCATGTCGGCGCTTCATGGCTCGCACTTCATGTTTACAATTTAGTGTTTCCAGGCTGTTGGCGGCCGCGGTCTCGCTGCTGTTGATGCCCGCTCACTTGCAGCTTTCTGCTCTCAGCTCCTCCCCCTTTAGGCCTTTGTGCTGCTCAAACAGGAGCCTCTGGAGCAGCCTCCCCCACTGAACCCAGTGCACCACCCCTCCCTAGAAGCTGAGCCACAGACCACACCCCCCACACTACAATTATGTGTTTGTAGTTTCAGTAAATTCAAGCTATGAAGGAGCTCCACAGGAAGCTTCAAAAATAACTACCAGCAACAAAATGTGATCTGAAGTTGTCTTTAAAGTAATTAAAGCAATAAAGGGACCCCGCCAGTGTTGTGATCTGGAGGAGTTTGTTCTCCTCGCTGCCTACAGAGACTGGACCTTTTTCTTACTTATTAGTTTCCCATAGAAGCTTTCTTTGTAGTTGCCACATTGATAGGACACCAACATCACCTGGTGTGCAGATGTAATTATGATGAGTTGTTGTCCAGGACTGCAGATCTGAAGAGCAGCACGTTCAGGAACTCTTCTTTCTGAGGATGACATCGCCTCAGCAGTCCCGTGAAGCTTCGATCTTCAGCTGTGCGTTCTGCCGTGACGCTCCGACCTCGTTTGTTTTTCAGACGGCGGCTATCGGAGAACCTTGCTCACACTCCCACCGCATTCAGGAGGGACCCCGAGGACCCGTCGGCCGTCGCCCTCAAAGAGCCCTGGGAGGAGAAAGTCAGGTGGGTTTGTGAAGCCGAGCAGGCGAACGCTCCACAACGTCTTCCTCGCGCTAACGCCGTTTGTGTTCAGGCGGATCCGAGAGGCGTCTCCGTACGGCCACCTGCACACCTGGAGGCTGCTGTCGGTCATCGTGAAGTGTGGGGACGATCTGAGGCAGGAGCTGCTGGCCTATCAGGTCCTCAGACAGCTGCAGGTACAGACGCAGTACAGACACGTGCACACAACGGTACATGGTTAAACTGCTTCCATGTTGAAGCCGAGTCTGTTTCCTTGGTCAGTCCATCTGGCAGCAGGAGCGCGTTCCTCTGTGGATCAAACCCTACAAGATCCTCGTCATGTCTTCAGACAGCGGGATGATCGAGCCCGTCCTCAACGCCGTCTCCCTGCACCAGGTACGCAGGGGATTCTGGGAAAGTTAGTTTTCTTTGTCTGTGAGACTGAAACGCAGTTTTCGTGTGTGTGTCCTCCAGGTGAGGAAGCAGAGTCAGCTGTCGCTGCTCGACTACTTCCTGCAGGAACACGGCAGCTTCACCACAGAGGCCTTCCTCACCGCTCAGAGGAACTTCGTGCAGAGCTGCGCCGGCTACAGCCTCATCTGCTACCTGCTGCAGGTCAAAGACAGGTGAGACATTCATAAAAACAGTGACCGTTATCCCTGCTGATGAGGTTAAGACTGCGGCCTTGAGTGAGGACGGGTCTGTGGATTCGGAGGACTTTACATCAGTGATTACTAGCAACCTCAGCACATGCATTGACAATATTGCCCCATTAAACGCTGCAAAAAAGGGTGACAGCCAGCGACAGTGCACTACCAGATGAGCTGAAAGAGCTCCACGCTTGCTTTAACACCCTTAACACCAACCAACATTGAGCAATTCTACCAGCAGAGGCAAGGTCCTGACGAGGACGAAGCCCCGAAAGCCCCGAAAGCCCCGAAAGCCCCGAACATCTAATGAAGAAACATGAAGAAACCTTCCAGGTCCTTTACATCCCTGCAGTTTGCATATCATCAGAACCGTTCTACTGAAGACTGTCAATGCAGCCCTCTATACATCCACCTATACATCCACCTATACACCTGTACATCCACCTATACATCCACCTGTACATCCATCTATACACCTATACACCTGTACATCCGTACATCCACCTATACATCCACCTATACACCTGTACATCCGTACATCCACCTATACACCTGTGCATCCACCTATACATCCACCTATACACCTGTACATCCACCTGTACATCCACCTATACACCTGTACATCCACCTATACACCTGTGCATCCACCTATACACCTGTACATCCACCTGTACATCCACCTATACACCTGTACATCCACCTGTACATCCACCTATACACCTACACAGTTTCAGTTTTCAGTTTTATTTGTCATATGCAAGTTAGCACAGGGTCAACATTGCAATGAAATGTGTTTGAGGAGCAGCAGTCACTCAGCAGCATGATACAGTAGGAGAAAAAAAAAAAAAAAAAAAAAAAAAAAAGCCACCTTTACATCCACCTATACACCTGTACATCCACCTATACACCTGTACATCCATCTATACACCTGTGCATCCACCTATACACCTGTGCATCCACCTATACACCTGTGCATCAACCTATACACCTGTGCATCCACCTATACACCTGTGCATCAACCTATACACCTGTACATCCACCTATACACCTGTGCATCCACCTATACACCTGTGCATCAACCTATACACCTGTGCATCCACCTATACACCTGTGCATCCACCTATACACCTGTACATCCATCTATACACCTGTACATCCATCTATACACCTGTGCATCCACCTATACACCTGTGCATCCACCTATACACCTGTGCATCCACCTATACACCTGTACATCAACCTATACACCTGTACATCCACCTATACACCTGTACATCCATCTATACATCCATCTATACATGCATCACGTCACATGTCATGCGTTGCCAGTCGTGCACCTCTTGATGATGGTGGAGAGATTCTGACAACTCCATCATGTGTTATGGGAACTGCACCACCCAGGGCGGGACAGCAGGCTCTACAGGCTGTCATTACAGCGTCACGGTCCATGTGTGGGATTGCTTTCCCATCACCGGAGGGGACGCCTTATAACAACGGGGTCCTGAAGAGGCACCCCCTCCCCCCACAGCACACACTACATGTACATCTACACTGACATCCTGCAGACTCTACTTTCTGACCACTCTCAGCCCTTTCCTATACAGTGCTTGCTCTATTTGTCTATGCTTTTTTTTAAAAAGTGTGACTTTGTGTATATATTTGATTTATTTGTGTGTAGAGAAGGTAAGAATTTCCTTGCTTAGCTCTGCAGCATGTAGAGAATCCTACATGCGAATCGCTCGGTAACACCTGCTCTGATCCCCGCAGGCACAACGGGAACATCCTGCTGGACTCCGAGGGCCACATCATCCACATCGACTTTGGCTTCATCCTCTCCAGCTCTCCTCGCAACCTCGGCTTCGAGACGTCTGCCTTCAAGCTGACCTCGGAGTTCGTGGACGTGAGTAGAAACAGCCCGAGGATGTGTTGGAGGGAGATGATCCCGGGCAGAGGTTGATCACAATTTTGGGCTCGGGTGCAGTCTCCTGATATTTACCTGTCACTGAGAACAGACCAGCACGCAGACGCAGGGCCGCCCTGCGCGTCTGGATGGGATTTTTAGCCTCTCAAAGCCGGCTCTCTGCTGACCCGTAGATGAATCGTTCATGTTGTTTTTGGAGCTTCAGAGTTGCTGAGGATCCTTTCTGGTGTCCGACAGCTGTCAGCAGCAGGAGATGCCACATGTCCTGTTCAGCATTGAGCCCTCAGCACCACCGGTCACAGCCGGCTCGGTCGTGGTTTCTCAGCCGGGCGCTGCAGAGGTTTAGTTTTGATTTGGATGAATTTCTGTTTGATTCACGCGTGGATCGCTGAAGGACTCTAGGAATCGGGGTTTCGTGGCTCCTGATGACAGAAACTTTTATTTTGGTGGAAGAAAAGCTTCCTGTGGAGTTTAACATGGTGGCTGTCCTGATGCCCGGTGTTTGCTGTGTTTCAGGTGATGGGCGGGCTGAACGGAGATATGTTCAACTACTACAAGATGCTGATGCTTCAGGGTCTGATCGCAGCCAGGAAGCACATGGAGAAGGTGCTGCAGATCGTGGAGATCATGCAGCAAGGTAACAGCATTGCGCCTTTCTTACAGCTGAGAACGGCACACACGCGCGGTCTAAGCCTAACCCCGTATACAGCTGTCAGTACGAGTCCAGTCAGTCTCAGTCTGTAGGTCGGGGATACTTTCTGTTCCACATCCACGTTCACACCATCAGGGAGCAGGTCCGGCCACAAAGTTCGTCCCTGCTGAAAACTCCAAACGTTTTATTATCCAGAACAAAAGCTCATGTTTGAGTTTGAGTCACGCTCCACCTAACTCCAGGCAGCAGAGGCCAAGCTAGCAGACAGCTAGCAGCTGCAGCCTACAGCCTATTCAGTGATATTATATACTATTCAGAGTCATTACTGCCAGCACTGCGTCACAGCAGCCCGGCTAACAAAGGTTAAGGAGTTCTCTTATTGGTCCCTATAAGCCTCGCAGTGAAGCTGCAACAACAAACTAATTCCTGCGTCACATCGTAGCGCTGTCGGCGACTCGGGCGGAGGTCCAGAGTGCACGAATTGACCGGTGTGGGTTTAAGGACGTGTTTGCCAGTCAGCTGTTAACAAAGTTATTTTAACCCCACAGGTTCCCACCTGCCGTGCTTCCACGGCTCGAGCACCATCCGTGGTCTGAAGGACCGTTTCCACATGTCTCTGACGGAGGAGCAGCTGCAGCTGCTGGTGGAGCAGCTCGTGGACGGGTCCGTGCGCTCCATCACCACCAAACTCTATGACTCCTTCCAGTATGTCACCAACGGCATCATGTGACCCGTCTGGACTGAGCGACGGCGGTGGCCGGAGCCGGCAGACGTTTCGCTGCGCCGCCGCCTGATTGGATTCGATGGAGCCGCCTCGTCACCGTCATCGGGGTCGAAGCGGCTGCTGGAAGACTCGATAGAGACGGAAACCACTTCATCACATCGTTTATGGATTTACATCTGCAGCTAATCGAAGCGACGGCACGGCAGATTTGACTTCCTGCCGCTCGTCACACGCGTGAACTCGTCACTGCTGTCGACTTTATTAACCAGCCCATAATCACTACTAAACTGCCCAGCAGCAGAGCGTTTACAGACACAACCACCACTACTTCACCCATCCTTCAGCTAAAAACAGCTCAATGTTTCCACGTCTGTTGACAGGAAAACGTCTGAGAAAGGCGTTTGGTTCTTTCCAGCAAACATCCTGTAATTACAGAAGCTCCTTTTCCAAAGATAAAAGTCTCGTAATCGTAAGCCCGAGATTCCAGAAGGCGCCCTCTTTTTCCTCCCAACGTCGTAGTTTAAAATGGACTCAGAGGAGAACTCCTCAGAAACTCGAGGGTGAGCCCGAGGACGCGTCTGACTGGGTCGGCACGAACCTTCTCTTGTTTAAATGAAGTCCGAGTGGACGCGAACACCAGCAGAGGTCGAAGGAGTTTGCTCTCCGAATCAGAACGGCTACGAGGAAAAAGCACAACGTGAACTCGGCGTTCGGCACGCTCACAGAAAGGCTGACGTATCCACGCTCCTTTACAGATTATCGCTTTATCTTCCAGCAGCATTCCTGTTTTCACCAGACATTTCTCACAGCTCATCGTCAGCCTTTTCCCGACATTTTTAGCAACTGTAAGCGCGTCGAGGTTTGGGCAAGCTCAAATTCTTTTGTCCTGAACGTCCGTTAGCCTGAGCCAGTGACCACTGCTGCCCATTTTCCTGTTTTATTTCATTGTATTTCACTTTTTCCTAAACTGTTATTTTACCACTTTCCCAAATATCTATTCAGCTGTTTGGTTTTTAACAGTCACTGTCATGCCAGCTATGCTAATGGAGAATTACTCACCGACTGTGGAGGAGCAAAGTCCAGAATATTTATTAGAAATATGGCCATTACTATAATAAACTACATTATTATTTTTTAATTACTAGGGGAGATGTGTTTTTAAGCTAATGTTCCTGTTCTAGCTAACAAAATTAATACCTAGCTAAGGCTAATCAAAGAAATAAATGAGTCCTGTCCTCATTTCCTAATAACATTACTCTTTCACTGCTGTAGTATACTTTGTAGTTTATGCTCTCTCACTAGCTAATAACCACTAAACTACTAGCAGCAGAGAGTATACGTTTATTATACACTTAAGTTGATTTTTCTCTCATTGCAGTTTGTTAGCAATTAACCTGACAGTGTCTTGGCTAAAACTTTTTGCTTTTTTTATTTATTCCTCTCTAAAATAAGTACGTTTTGTAACAAGATAACAAACTCGCCATTTTAGTTGCTGTCTCTCTATAAGCCTACTTTCGTCTGATTGGCTGACTTGCAGTAGTCTGCAGAGGGGCAGCACTTTCTTATGAACTGCACTTTCCGTTTAAACCTTTGACCAACTAGCATCAGCACAAAAACACAGTAAGTTGCCTTTGAGAGCTTTTATAAAATAGTTTTGTCTTGTTAGTATAAGAAAATACTAAACCTTTATCAATGTGACGAGTGTCTGGTGAAAAAAAAATTTACTTTTGTTTTTTTATTTTAATGTTTGTTACATCTTTTTAGGTCCAATTTCTGAGAAAAAGTTACTGAAGTTTTGTTGTTCATGTGTTTCTGTCAGCTCGGTGCACATGCTAGAGATTATACAGTGATAATGTCAGTGCACAGTAAGTGGCCGTTCTGAGCCAAAAGATTCTTATCAGGAGAATTATACTCATTATTATCACTTTGGACTAAACGCGTTATTGTTATGTGAGTCTGTATTTACGTACTTAGAGCTCAGCAGTGCTCCTCTCTGATTGGCCCCAATATACATTCCCTTGGTTAATGCTGGCCAGTCAGAAGAGGCGGTTCTGTGCACGCTGAGACTGACGATCAGTTGAACACGTGAATGTTTTTACACACAGACGTGTTCTCACTGTTGAGCGAAAGCTAGCAGTTTTAGCTTTAGCGCTGCTGCTGTCGCTCTAATGCTGGAACACTGGCTTTATTTCAGCGTCTTACACATAGAAACGGCTTCCTGTGTGTTTCTACAGTGCGCACCTCTAGCGTTTGCTAGCTAACAGTTGTCATTCCTGTAAATAGTAGCTTTCCCCGCTGTTTAAGGGCAGCAGCAGTTCACTGGAGGCTTTGAGCTGCAGTTCCAGTTATGACTGAAATCAAACATGAAGCATTTTTACAGCTAGCTAAACGGTAAGCTAATACAGCAGTTAACCGATTACATAGCTGGAGCTAATTTCAGTGAAACGTGTCATGGCAGTTTTCTCTAAAACGATTAAAATGTAAGTTTACTCTCAGATGCACTTGATTATTAGCAGGTAGCGACACAAAATCTTTCCAGTTTGATTATTATTCCACAGGAATGGTAATCAGCTAACATCAGGTCGGGGCTAAAATAGTCACCCGACGCTCGGACATTATGACAGTTTTTTTGTTTTTATTCTTGTTTATTAATGAATGTTTAACTGTGAAAAGGGGAAGCTGAGCCGGCGGACAGTGAACTGGGTCTTGCTGGAATAAAGCCAGTGTTTGTAGTTTCTGACCACTGTAAAAGGACAACCACAGCTCTGTCGTGAACGCAGCGCCACCGTCCGCTAACTAGCTCACTGTTTTACGTGCAGCTGTGTCTAAAGTTTACCAGATTAGCAAACGCTCTTTGCTTTCTTTGTCGTTCGTTATTTGTGAATCTGTACACGAACCGAGTTTGTTTCCCGTGAGAAAAATCGATGCCTTGAGACGTACAGAAGGTACAAACTTATCAATGCAACAGGGGGACGTTGGGACCTCAGAAGTGCTTTTTATATCCTCGGTTTGACGGCTCCAGGGACACGTTTCAACACTCCAGTACTCCTCACTCATCTGCATTTATGTACATTTCAAGTCCCGTATGTAAGCGCTACAAAGGAGCTCTTTAAATTTAAAGTAAAGTCATTAGGAAGTGATACTGCTGTTTGAAAAGGTGGAGACGCCTGTAAGGTCGAGCCAAACGATGGCGTTAGCTGCAGTTTGGAGGCTAGTGGGGAGAACGGATCATTGAAACTCGTCCCTGCCGCTGAACATCCTCATTGCCTTTGTCATCAGCTCTGAACACAGTGTGAGAAGTGCATTTATGAAACGTTTCTGTCGTTTGTAAGGATTCTTTGTTAATGTTTTACTAAAACACGGAGTCATCCAGCAGCCATGTTAGTGTTTGGTGTTTGAGGAGTTTCTATGGGAAATGCGACGCTAACGTCACGGTCCACGATACTTTTCACTGTGTGAAGAAACATTATATGAAAACACTTTGAGTGATTTCTGAGGTAATTCACAAACAGCATCATCTCAGGAGACGGGAGGAAACGGGGTGAGGAGGGGTGAGATCAACAATTCATTTACCCCAAATCATATAAAGTCGCACTATGTGGAAAAGCACTTTTATATGAAGATGAGTGTAAATAAATGAGAGCAGTGGGTCCATGAAGCCACTGAATCACGAGGTTGACTTTATGTGCACTGATTGGGCACTTAAACGTTATTGACCCTCTCCTGCAGCCGCTCCTCGCCTCCGACAGAATGTCAGGCTACGTTCACTCTGCAGGTCTTAAAGCTCAACTCAGATTTTTGGATCCGATTTTTTCTGTCTGCTTGTTCACACTACAAATAAAATGTGACAGCAAACGCGCTCTAGTGTGAACCCTAACCCAGACCAACAGTGTTGTTTGACTGTTTCAGACTTTACGTTTCCCAATTTTGCTTCAAGTTATAAAGTTATTGTGTTATTTACATTTGGCCTAATAATGATCCTTGTTGCTGTTTTAGGATAGTTGCAGAATCTGCAGATTATACAGTACAAATAAAATATTCCCGTTTCTCCAACGCTGTCTTCCCAACAGTTTCACTGGATGGAAGCGTTCACGATGTCTTCTCCGGCGCTGTTAATCGGCGTCTGTCTTGTGTCAGTGACTTAAAAGACGTATTTAATGCGACGTGACCATCAAACAGCAGTCGCTTTCTAAAACATCGGATATGTATCAGATTCAGGACCACATATGAAAGCGACCCAGATCGCATTTGTGCCGTTCACACTGTCACACCATGATCAGAGGGTCGCACAGGGTCAAAGAAGTCGGATTTGATGCGCTTTCGCCTGCAGTGTGAACGTAGCCTGAGTCTGCACCTCTGCAGCGACGAGCATTAATGTGTTGAATCGTTAAGATCCAGCTGACGACTGGAGGCGTGTCCCTGTTTCTCATCATGTAGAGTCCATCTGTCACGTCCTGACTAACTGCATGGCAACTTATTCAATAAACCTGAAACCTGCTTCTGACCTGCACTGTGTGCTTTCTCAGTCTGTAAGATACTGGTTTTAAATCACTTTTCTAACTGGTGCATAATTAACTTTAAAGAAAGTCAAATCTGAAATTTTGCATCTCATATTTTATGTTTACGAACATCAACACCAGAGGCGTCCAACTCCAGGCCTCGAGGGCCGGTGTCCTGCAGGAGATGTGTCCTTGATTTAAACGGCTAAATGACCTCAACATGTCCTGCAGTTCTCCAGCAGCCTGGCAATGGATTAATCATGTGATCCAGGTGTGCTGACCCAGGGTGAGCTCGAAACCCTGCAGGACACCGGCCCTCGAGGCCTGGAGTTGGACGCCTCTGATCTGAAAGACTCTTTGAAGTAAGAAAATAAAGTCACAATTCGTATTTTTCTGTGATCACAGGCGTCCATTAGCATTAGCTCAACACAGCACTCAGATGCAGTACAACACCAGCTAGTTTGCCAACTAATCATTTGTAAAGGCGATGGTGTTCAAATGTTTGACATTGTCTGTGATGATCCAGAATAACAAAAACAAAATCTGTCAATGTTTGTGAACAAATCCATGAAGCTGAAGTCAAATTCAGAGTTTTTATTGACGATCTGACAGGACGGCAGATTAAACAAAGCCTGAACAGAGCGGCGGGCCAACAGTCACAAAGAAAACTAAGCTAATAAATAAAATACCACAGACGATAAAAACATGGAGGTGAAAAAATAAGCCAGAGAGAAAGTGCCTGCGTTCTATCTGAAGGCCACCAGATGGCGATAACTGTAGCTGCAAAGACTTCAGGCCCTGTAGAGGTGAGTAGGCTCTGCATGGATGGTTAATGACACACGAACAAATCTGTGAGACGTGGACCCGCCTGGTTTCAAAGAGGTGAACTGCTGTTCTGCAGTGACGATCTCACTAACCAGCAGGTGGCGTCAGAGTAGGTACGTCCATCTTTTTGCCTAAAACCCTGACAGGCATGACGGGAACGCTGCTGTGGCGTTAAACAAGTTCCTAATTCTTTGATCTGAAGAAGAAACTGCACCAAGTCTGAACTCTGAGACAAACAGTTCGCAGGTTTTCACCTAAAACGTCCTGAGTTTCAGGTTTGTTTCCACAGCAGATCTAAGAGAAAACAGCCACGACGTCACGGCTGGGTGGTCTGTCCACACACTGTGAACGACGGCCACGAAATCATTTACAGGTAAACGTTTTATATCAAGAGTTTAGTTCAAGTTTAAAAACTGAGTCACACAAAATAAACCAGTCAGTGACTCAATCATGGATCTGTGGGACATGAAACTCAACGCGTGTTTACATTTGTTCCTTTAAGCCAAATTTATTGGTGATTAAATCAGTCGTGGTTAATGTTTAAAGAGAAAACTCAGTGATATTAAAATGTTTTTTTACGTGTTTAATCCAAACTTTGATGTCATAATTTGGTCAAATGACCTCGTTTTAATCTGCAGGGAAACAAACAACCAGTCGGAGAATCACAGGATCTTATTTTTCTTTCACAACTTCAGACTGAATATTTAGGAGGTTCTGGTCAAACTGGTCCCAGGAAACACCAGTGACAGACCCGTTTTTAGCTAAAGCAGCGCTGCGTCACATTCGAGGTTAATAATGGCCTGCCGTGTCACATCGGCTCCTTCAGTCAGGCCAAACAGACTAACCCTCATTTTTCCGTCCTCGTCGTGGGAACACGATGTCATGGTTTAACTTTCACGGCGCCAAATTACAACGACAGTCGCCTGAAGGTGCTCGTCAGCTTCAGCGTACAGTAACACAAACAGCACAACAGCGCTCAGATGTTTATCTTTAATTACATCTTACTTTCAATGATTTGGAGGAAACATCCATTCTTAACGTTTTGTTTTGTCCTAGTCTGGGATCTTTGTGATGTCACAGAGGGCATATCCTCACAGAGCCAGCAGCTTTCAGTCGTTTGGTTTGTACGAAGTGAAATTTGTCCGAGTTTGAAAGAGGCAGGAATCGTGTTTCCATTCGTTTCAGGAACTTCAACCGCAGCCACAGGAGGAGGCGGGGTTAGCAAGCACTGGGTTAAAGGGGGAGGAGCTAAAACATTTTGTTTTAGCTCCTCCCCTTAAAGACTTTCTACTGATTGGCCAACTTCAGGAAGCCTACAGAGGAGTAGGAGCTGCGAAATAACAGCTGCAGAGTCATAGGTCGTGTTTCAGCCACAGCTCCGTCTGATCACTTCATCGCTGTCCGATATTAATGGTTAATAAAGACGTTGGTGAAGAGCGCGTCCTAAAGACCTTTGACCTGTGAAACAAAGGGGAAGCTGGGAGGTTTGGCATCGAACGTGACCCCTCACCCGCCCGCCGCGGACACACAGAGGAGTCCGACGGCGTGACAGACAATGATGGCGGCGTTGCTGAAGAGTCTACAGGAGGACGCAGTCTGAGTCCTTGTCTCTTCTCCTGGATTGCTGTGCCCCCTGACCTCTGACCTGGAACACCGTAACAGTAACAGTGTAACCACCTCGTATCACGGTTATTATTATCACATTATTGAGATCAATAAAAGTGTTTAGAAGAAATCTTTATTTGCCTTTTCATGATTACTAACATTTCAGTCAGAGAACCACGTAATATTTCACACTCGTCTTCTGAACGCTGACTCAGGTGTTTTAAAGTGGACATGAAACTATGTGCATGAAGGCTCACTGACACCTGCTCTCAGGCACTGACGTAACTCAGCCAGGTGCTGAAAGTTTTAAAAACAGCGCCCTCTCCTGTCAGTACGCAGCGTGACATCACGTGGTTGGCTAACACACTGAGCTAACAGGTGACAGGATCGATACCTCAGAGGGAAGGACAGCTGACCATCAGTGTGAGGGATCGCTGCAGCAGTCAGTTCATGTTAAACAGGATCTGCTGTCACTTTACTGTGTCTCTGCAGCAGGAAGTGGCTGTTCGCTGTGATGTTGTGTTTGTACAACACTTTATAAATGTGGAAGAGAGCCTGAGTCAGGTGGTTAGCAGAGCGACGAGCTGGGCTCCGTGATGTAAACAAGCCTTCAGAGCTTCATGCCCCCTTTAAGGCTCCACACCAGTGATTCAGTGTGTCCTGTCCTGATTTTGGATTAAGCTGTGATAGCAGTGGCCTACAAGTGCTGCCGGCTTGTCTCCAGGTGAGCTTACCTGCTGCACTGAACCCTGTTGCTGGAGTTGCTGCTGTTGCTGATATTCCTCCTGCTGGAGCTGCCGGGCCAACTCCAGGTCACTGAGGGGCCCCGGGGCCCCGCCCTGCTGCTGCTGCAGGGACACTGCCACAAGGTAGTCCTGACACCCACAACAACACCCATCAGAGACGTGCTAACGGGCCAAAGTGCTCGGTGGCAACGATATTACCTGGTGAGCTCACCTGGTCAATTTGCCGCTGCTGCTCTTGGGCGCTGGGTGGCAGGTGGGGGGTGGGTGGAGCTCTCTGAGGAGGATGACACAGCCGGAAATCGGAGTCACAGAAGTTTCCATCACCCTCGACGTTATGAAGCGACTCCCAGACCACAGACTCCTCCTGCAGGAAGCCTTGATCCGTGACCAGCAGGTACAGGTGCCCCTGAGAGAGGAGACAAGTGAAAACTGTTGTGATGAATAAGTACGAATCAGGTGGGCTTAACGTCTTAGACTTCTCTACTTTAAATAACACTTTCAAAATTAATTGGGCTAAACATTTTCTTAAAAACCCTACCTCTATCTGGAACTTTATACCTTATCATATTTTAATTTTATTTTCAATTGTAATTACAGTGTTGAGAAACTCCCTGTAAAGCTTTCATCCTTCCATAAGCAGGTCCTCTTAGCGTGGACCCTCATAAACACAACTTCTCACCTCACAAAAACCTCATCTGGAACAACAGAGATATTTTATTTAAAACTAAATCACTTTTCCTGGAAACTTGGGTCCAAAATGGGATCCTATTGGTGGCTCAGCTGGTTAATAAAGAGGGACAACTACTTACTTACAACGACTTTATTGCACTATATAATTTTCCAGTCCGTGTTCAGGAATTCTCAATGGTGCTTGGTGCCGTACCCTCGGGGACTTTAATGTTATATAAAAACACTGACAGCTCAATATCTACCTCAGTCACTCTCCCTGATCCAGCTGAGTCACCAATAGGGAAAATCTGCTTTTCACAGGAACTTGGTAACAGCAATAAGAGAATACGTAGTTTATTCCAAGAAGCTATCGTCTCTCTCCCATATATAATATCTTATTGGAACCAATATGTTCCAGATATCAAGTGGAAGACAGTCTGGATGATCCCCCATAAATATTTGATTGTAAATAAGGTGAAAAAAGTCTCATTTAAAATTCTACATAAATGTTATCCAGCCAGTCACTACATGGTAAAATTTAAAAGGGACATAAATACTGATTGTACTTTCTGTGGGGATCATCCAGAAACTGTGACACATCCTTTTTGGTGCTGTTCTCTTACACAGAGAATCTGGAAGGAATTTAGCAGGTTTGTTATTGTCCATATTTTAAGGGAGTTTTCTTTACGATGGGAAAATGTTTTATTCTGTTTCTTTAAGTTCCCCAAGAAGTATGATAAATGTTTTTTATGATAAATTTGTTAATACTTTTAGCTAAGTTTTTTATCCATAAATGTAATTTTACTAACAAAACACCATATTTCTGTCATTTTTTTAAGGATGTGGAAATGTACATACAATCAATATCAGACTCCGCCAACAAAAAGGCTCTAAAACAATATCTGTGAATTTTTGTGTGTATTCTTATAATTGTTACCTTTTTCTTTTACCCCTGGCTTTTTGTGTTCATGTTCTGTTGTTTTGTATACTTCATCTGTTCGTATGTCGTACTCATTGTTTGTTAAATAAAGTTAAAAAAATAAAAAATAAAAAATAAAAAAATAAAAAAAAGGAGACAAGTGCATTACCAGCCCCACCTTGTGTTTGATCATGGTACTGCAGTGTGTGTAACCTCACCTTGTGTTTGATCATGGTACTGCAGTGTGTACAGCCCCACCTTGTGTTTGATCATGGTACTGCAGTGTGTACAGCCCCACCTTGTGTTTGATCATGGTACTGCAGTGTGTACAGCCCCACCTTGTGTTTGATCATGGTACTGCAGTGTGTGTAACCTCACCTTGTGTTTGATCATGGTACTGTAGTGTGTACAGCCCCACCTTGTGTTTGATCATGGTACTGCAGTGTGTACAGCCCCACCTTGTGTTTGATCATGGTACTGCAGTGTGTGTAACCCCACCTTGTGTTTGATCATGGTACTGCAGTGTGTACAGCCCCACCTTGTGTTTGATCATGGTACTGCAGTGTGTACAGCTCCACCTTGTGTTTGATCATGGTACTGCAGTGTGTGTAACCCCACCTTGTGTTTGATCATGGTACTGCAGTGTGTGTAACCCCACCTTGTGTTTGATCATGGTACTGAAGTGGTTGTAACCCCACCTTGTGTTTGATCATGGTACTGAAGTGGTTGTTCCTGAAGAACACGGAGATCTCGCCCTCTCTGGCCGTCGCGTTGAGCTCACACAGGCCGTGATACGACAACTGAGTCGCCGTCGACTCCAGAAACTGCTCCGCCACCAGGCCTGCCCGGCACAGACGTGCAGAATGATTATGTTCAGGCCATCGTGTACATATTGGGTACTGTGCACAAACACGTTACCTTCACTGACTCGGCTGCTTTCTGCAGAGTGTTTGTAGTCGATGATTTTCTCCACCAGTTGGTTGTAGCTCAGTTTGCCCACAGCAGCCACCATCTCTGGACTCTGAACACACAATCAGGAATTTTACATCATTCTGTCCTGTGGGCGGCCACAGAGCTACAGCTCCCACAGAGAGTCTGACCACGCCATGTGACAAAAAATACAAATCCCACATGGACATTAAAAACCTGCAATCATGCCACTTCACTGTGCAGCAGCATCAACATCACACGTTACACTCCAGACAACGAAGGAGAGAAACACTGATGTTAACTATGATATGAAAACATGTTACTACAACAGATGTTCACGTGTTACTCAAATATGACAGATTAACATCCGCTAAACTAAAAGTGTCGCACTATTCTGTGCAATATGAATGACGCACGCTTGACAACCACTTCAGTTCAAACTGGTGGTGGGCGATAGAAACCATATACGATAGAAACGATATAAATTTGGCCAACGACAGAGATTTTGACTATATCGCTCTATCGCGATAGCGCATGTTGATGATGTCATCAAGCTGCTCCTGTTTTGGTCGAAAGCATGGCCGTGGCTAAAACCATATCATCTGCAAATTATGCTGACAGTCACAGCAAAGAGATGAAGCACTGTTGAAATATGGGGAAAGCCAAAAACTGCGCTTCCTCCACTTCCGTAACATTGATTCATTAATGATGAATTCTCTGCAGCTGCTCTGTTCCCATGTTGTTGCAGTATATTAATAACTAACCTCGTATTGTGAATAATCTCAGTTGTTCTCCTGACTGAAGTTTGGCCCGTGTACAGCATCCTGCTATGCGATTGCATTTGTCCCTGACCACCAGAATCCCTCAAGTTAACTTTTATCAAGTGGAAAAAAAGTTGGCGTTCATCCTCCAGCTTCACTGTGCTAATGTTATGCTAACATAGCGGTGTCGCTAGCAATCACGTAGCACAACATTATATACCAGCTAGCCCAACTTCAGTAACCCTACAAACGCCACTGCTGTTTAGTTTCTGTCTTTATTTATGTTGGAAGTGACAGCAGAGCTGTACGTTTGAATTAGTTTCAGAAATCTGTCAGAACATGGTATGAAATGTTTAGGTGGAAACTAGCGAGCTAACTTCCTGCTAACTTCTAACTCTGTTAAATTTAATAAATTCTGTTTTCATGGATGCCTGGATGTTAAACTTAATTGTTACACCCGATAAAGCAGCAACGCTGATGATTTTATTAAAGATTAAAGAATTTAGACCGTTTTTAACTCTCAGTGTTCGTTTGACTTTGGGACCTGAACCGGACTGAGTTTAGGACCCAGATTACTCCGTGAAGCTCCTCACTACGGCAGCCGTAATGCTCTGACAATCCATCAAGCAGTGCGGCTTACCAAAGTTGTACTAAAACATTTTTTTAACAGATTTCTGCCAAAATCGGTTCGAGGTCAGTAAGCACAACCAGAATTCATACATAAGGCACACTCTCGATTTTTGAGAAAATTAAAGGATTTTAAGCCTTATAGTGTGGAAAATACGTTATACAGAAGAAAAGAATATATCGTGATATATATCGTTACCGCACATGCTTCAAATTATATTGCGATATGAATTTTAGGCCATATCGCCCAGCCCTAGTTCAAGTCTAAAAATAAGAAAACAATAAATTACACATCCGTTTTTTTCCGCTCATCTGAAGTTGGGTCCTGGGGGCAGCAGCAGGGAAGCAGGGCCCTTCCTCTCCACGCCACCCCCAGCTTATCTGGGGACACGTGAGACGTTCCCAGGCCAGCCCAGATGTAACCTCTCCAACGTGTCCCGGGTCCAAGCCCGGGCCTCTTCCCGGTACGACATGCCTGGCAGGAACGCCCAGGAGGCGACAGCCTTAGCTGCCTCCTTGTGGAGGACTAGTGGCTCTGCTCTGAACCCCTCATAACGACTGAACTCTCTCCTACGGCAGACCCCGTCCTCCTGACGGAGAACCGCTGTTTGTAACTATGATCTTATTCTAACAAAGAGATTAACAGGTGTGTCATCAGCGATGCGCTGTCTGGTGGCAGGTAGCTGCATAACATTTAAGATGATATTTTACCAGCATCAGGAATCAATTAACATTTTAACAACCAGGTTAAACAACTAGTAAGTCTGGCACCGACAACACTGACTATCAGTTACGCACATCCTTCATTCTTACTGGATAACTTGAAGACGCTAGGACACGCCCACACAGGCACCTCCAGGAGGAGGCCCAGCTGAGGCCGTAACACTTTTTCCAGACAGTTGATTAATATTCATGTTTATTAATACTTTCCTTCATTTGTTCATATTTTCTTTCCTTCTATAAATATTCTATTTTCTAAACATCCTAATATCTTTCTGTCTATTGTGTTGATCATTTAATGTCAGAACATTTTATTAATGTTCCTGCTTCATCTGCAGCCAATCAGCTGACGGTACCCATGGGGATTGGCTGAACGAGCCAATCACATGCTTCATCATACAGAGCATTTTATCCAGAGCTCACAGGTTCGGGAGAAACTGCGGGGTTTGATCCCTCGCTCAAGAGTACTTCAACAAGCAGACTGGAGGAGTTGGGGGTCAAACCGCTGCATTGTTAAAACCTCGTTAAGGACCTGGACGGTCCTGCGTTTACGCTCGCACTCACCTGAGGGTCGACCAGCCAGCCGTGGTACAGCGGGATGTCCAGCAGGTCAAACACGATGCACTCGGGCGTGTATTCAAAGTCCGTGACGCCGGTGAAACGCACGTTGACGTCCAGCCCCGTAGACAGCTTCGGGAGGACCGCCATGGCGTCGCTCATGTTCTGCAAACACACACGCCCATGTTATGGTCTCCTCCCCAAAACGGCGTGCTAATTGAAAGCGTGTATGGGACGCTGAGATGCAGAACCAGCATGTGCGTGTGCTTCCTTGGTACCTGCTGGAAGTTGAGCTCCATGCCGTCGGCCTTCTGTCTGGGAGTGACGGACAGCACGCACTCTCCTGAACAACGCACACACAGGAACATCGTCAGTAGGACAGCCCGCCACGACCAGCTCAAACACTCACAGGTGAGAAGCCAGGTTTAACCCGGCGTGTTGCAGACCGCGTACCATGTGACCTCCACGGACAGTTTCATTCGACAGCTGTGCCAGGAGCGAACTCATCGTCTACTTAACGTGGACCCTCCACGTTTACGAGCGAGCGCCCGCCTCCTGCTCATGCTGCCCGCCACGTTTAATTTCATACGTTTGATACATTACCCACAGTCGCTCTTACCCAGGTGAGCCATCAGGTCCTCGGTGGTGACCACCTCCGTCTGGGCAGGAAGCTTGGCCTGCGGCGCACACACACACACGCGCACACACACACACACACAGACACACACAGGCACACACACACAGGCACACACACACACACGCGCACACAAAGACACACACACACACGCGCACACAGTTACAGGTCAGTTCATTTATAAACTTTATCAAGTGTGAGCGCCGGTGTCTCCTCTTCACTAAAAAAGATCAACGCTGTTTACGACACAGTTACATCATTTTAGAGTGCTCTGATTGGTTCTCAGAGGAACATTTGAAACCACAGTCACATAACGGTTCATCCAAAGTGTCTCATTAGCTGCACAACCACCTGAGGCCAGCGGCCGCCACAGGCGAAGCACAGGTGAGCCCACAGCACCGGATTCAAGTGCACCACATGGTTCTAACAGTTAACTTCCTGTTGCCACTAGGGGGCGCTGTGAGTTACTGACTATTCTAGATGCATCCAGGTGTAGACCCCACCAAGCACGGGAGAACACTTATAAGAGCTTCACGTACTGCAGCGCCGCAGACACACCCTTCCAACGAAAAGTCAAAGGCTTTGTGATTTAATGCCGCCACTGCCGTCTTCGGGGCGACCTGTCACAACAGCCCGGCCCAACATCTTTGAGGAGCTCATCCTGGTACTGTGACAGCGTGCATGGGAACTATCCATTATCGGTAGAATCTATACTTACTGATCAGACTCGTTATCGATTCTCCGCTTTGAGGGTGACCATCATCACATCTAAGCAGATTCATTTCATGCTGTGGGCCACATGTTTGTTTGTTGAGACTTGATAACGAATCTGATCAATAAGTATAGATTCTATTGATAATGGAATCAGAATTGCTAAATTCTTATTACGTCCTGCTGTCAAAGTACCAGGACGAGCTCCTCGCAGATGTTGCACCAGGATGATGTGAAAGTTACCTGTTGAAGTTCAGGCGCTAGCTGCTAGGCTCTGGTCTGCATACACTGAGCTTTAGCATCACTCTTGTTCTTGGCTGGCTTAGCGTTAGCATATGGTCTGACTAGCTTAGCATTAGCATGCTCTCTGTGCAGATGTGGGCACAGAGATGAACTTGTGCTTGAACTTTAGCATCGTGTTCGCGTCCTTTTGTGCAGTAAAAACAATTTCAAGGACCTGAACTACTAGGAAATGGTTCTCCCATGCCTTCTAACGAGGCCAGCTTCCCCGGGAACCAAAGCCGCCTTTCAGCTGCTAGAAATCTGACTTGAACCTTTCCCGGTCTTCGGCGCAAGTCTGAGCGTTTGCTTAGAAATGGAGGACAAACCGCGATGACAACAACGAGCTCAGACCGACTGGAACCTGAGCTCTGAGCCCCGCCCTTCAAAACAGCTGCAACACGTAACATGCACCTCCAGGTTCTTATGTTACCATGACGACGCAAACAGGAAGCACCTGCCCTGACTTCCTGAAGGTTCTGAGGCAGGTGTTTGCGTACCTGCGTAGTGCAACTTGTCTTTAGATTTGTGTGCTGCAGCTGGGTGGAGATGAACATCCACCTGCCGCTCCGCCCTGTAAATGATGGTGATTCTCACCTTCCAGCGCAGGAACAGCGTGTTCATGATGGCCAGCAGGGGGCAGGGTCCGTTCTCACTCTGGGTGATGATGGGGGTCTTCTTCTCCTTCCAGGTGATCCACTTCACCAGGTAATACGCTGGCATGGAGGGCCCAGGCTCCGGTGCCACAGCAGGAGGAGCAGCAGCACCCCCTGTGGAGAGGGGGAGAACTGCAGTCACACTCAGCTAAACAAAGTTACATTTATCTGGAGTACCAACGGTGTCATCACAAAATAAACCCAGAGAAGAAGAAGAAGTGCAGTCAGGCACCAGGCTGAGGACGTTTCAGTAACATGGACGCCTCACCGGCAGCTTCCAGCGCCGCCTCGTCCTGCAGACTCGGGACCTCGGTGGATGGCGAGCAGCCCTCCGCACCCAGCGCCGAGTACGACGACGACAGGCCGTCCTCCACATCCAGGGAGTTTCCTGTTGTCACGACCCCATCCGACAGCTCCAAGCTGGGGATGGAGAATGACGCCGAGTCCGTGGACTCCAGCTGGTCGTCTGAGCCACCCGCTGTCGCCACCGAGGAGCTTTCCTCCACGTCCAGACCTGCGGACAATAGAAGCACCATGAGGAATCCTCTGGGCATCTTAGGCCCCGCCCTTCACCCATGTCTCCTCCTCTACCTGGTCCTGCCCCAGCCTCCGTGGGCTCCTCTGTGGTGGTGGCGATTGTTAGAGTCATGTTTTCAGATGATGGACTTGGCGATGATTCTGGCGGCGTGGGTGTCGCCTCTTCCTCCTCCTCCATCGGGACCTTGGCGAGCGCAGGGCTGTCAGCGGCGCCGCCACTTGTGTTGGGGATGTCAGCTCTGAGGTGCGCTGGTGTCACGCTCAAGGTGCATTCTTTGGAGAAAGTCTGTGAGCTGACAGTGGGCTCCTCTGATCCGCATTTCATCTCCAGGTCAGCGATGGCGGCAGGCTGCTCCCTGGACTCCTCCATGATCAGCTGACGGCTTCACAGGCACGACTCCGTATGACAACACGTGGAGAGAGATGACTTAGACGGACGTGGTCACGAGAGAAACTCGACCTCAGCATCGGGTGGCTTTAAGACAGCAGGAGGCGCTCCAACATGGCCGCCAGGAGACCGTCACGAGAGAACGATCGCCTGCCCGCCGCCTGCCAAGGGTGTTGGAAAACAGACACACCGGTCTACCTGAGAGCAACCATGGCTGCAGAAAATGTGAGCAGAGAAGAGACGCAGCACGGCCCTCTGACATCAGTCACACCTGAGGAGGAAACACAGAAGAAGAAGTCAGCAAACGCACGTGTGTGTGTGTGTGTTGTGGAGTTAGCTCACAGCTGTGTGCAGTCATGAGGCTGATTTAAAGATGGATTCCAAGTGACGGTGCAGCGTCACCTCCATCCACTAATTTCTCCTTTTCTCAGATCTGTGACATCACAGAAACATTGTGTGTGCCTCACAGGTGTAAACTCTGATAAACACCTGCACATCCACCCTCAGCTGTTTGAACGGAAGCAGCTCCACCCGAGCTGTGGGGTACAGCTGTGACCGTGAGAGAAGCAGGGGTGTGGCTGAGAACGCAGACCGACACCTGGACCGCTGCTGTACACCTGAGCTCCGAGCCTTACAGGTGACCTGTACTGGGGGGGGGCGGCTGCTTCACTCCCAAGACCGACGTGAAGGAAAGTTGTTTCCCATGTGACCGGCGGTGACCTACGCTCGCACACACACGGGTGGCAGCCTCAGCTGAACCCGGTCCTGCGGAGCGGCCGGTTAACCCCGCTCTTCCGGTTAACCCCGACATCCGGGCCCGTGCCCTCTTCCCCCTCCCGAAAAACGGTCAGCTTACCGGGTCCGGCGCGGATCCGCGGAGAACGCTGACAGGTGAACGCGCGTGCTACCTGTTTACATTCCTCTCCGCCAGGTTCATAAGTCCCGCCCACCGTCCGTCCAAATCCGCTTCAGCAGCCTACCCTGCCTGTTAGCCAACTGGCTAGCTGTGAACTTTTTCTGTCGTAAAATTGTCATTAATGTTCACGCGCAGCAGCTCGTGAGGGCCCGGATAGAAACCAAACAAGCGGAACTCCGAGCGGAGCGGGAAGCCGCTTCAACACGAACCGTACAGATGTTACACACCCCGTTAGCTTAGCATGAGCTAGCTGGCACTGACAGCCAAACGCGATAAGACTTTTTTAACTTTATGTCCTTTTTGGTCTCTGAGCGGGGCAGCATTCACAGCCACAGCGGCGCACTCACCTCTCAGCCCGCGGGCACGCGCTGTCGGGTTCGGCCAATCAGAAACATGAAGAAAATAAAACGTTACAAACAAAATGTGACGTTTTCACAGCTTCAACTCGTCTCGTACCCTCCTGACAGAGCAACTTCTACTCGGTTACGTCACGTCCGGTCTCACCTTCACTCCCTCACCTTATTCCACAGAGTGCGTTACATCTGTGGACCACGGTAACATGGGCGGGCGGTGCGCTCACCTTTGACCATTTTCGTACAAACCCCGCCTCCATTACCCAGGCTTCACGAATCGAGCCGAGGTGGACCGAAAACTGGGCAGGGAGAGTCTATCCAGTTGACTCCGCCTCCAATCCAACCAACCAGAAGTGTTCTGTTTTGTTTTATTAGAATTTTTTTATTATTTCAAGTACATATACAAAAATGGCAGCTAGAGATGCATAAATTCAATGGATACAATGAATTGCCAGAAGGAGTGATTACAGTAACAATTTAACCACATAAAACAGAGATAATGAATGTTGACAGTGACATAGATGTGTACACATGTCTGAGATGCAAAGTTGAGTGAAATGCTGCCTTTTAGATAAATAAAAACAAACAACAAAGGGTAAATATATTATGTTTTAATTATCCATGATTCAGGGGGTTGGGAAGCTCATTTTGTAACCTGAAGGTCGCCGGTTCGATCCCCGGCTCTGTCCGTCTCTTGGTCGTTGTGTCCTTGGGCAAGACACTTCACCTACCGCCTTCTGGTGTTGGCGAGAGGGGCCGATGGCGCCGTATGGCAGCCTGGCTTCTGTCAGTCTGCCCCAGGGCAGCTGTGGCTACAACTGTAGCTGCCTCCACCAGTGTGTGAATGTGAGAGTGAATGAATAGTGGCATTGTAAAGCGCTTTCAGGGTCTTGAAAAGCACTATATAAATGCAATCCATTATTATTATTATATAGTTTGAATTTGTTTAAGAAAGTAAAAACCTCAGGGACGTTTTTGTAAATCTGCATTTGTACATTAAAATAACATTCTAACTTAGTTCTTCCTTCTTATTTTGTAAAAGTTGGCCAAATGTTATGTTATCTCTGGAGAAAGTAAGAGGGACCGAAGACATCGTTGGTTTCATCCATTTTTTCTGACAACGTTATATTTTATTATTGTATATAGTATCTTATTCGTATTATATAGTATTTTATTCTACTCTTATCCTATTCCAGTGTTTTTATTAATTTTTGCTACTGTAACTTTGTACTGTCCACTTTCTGCTGTGACACAACAAATTTCTCACGTGTGGGACTAATAAAGATGATCTTCTAAAGGTTATCTTAACACCAAGAATGTTTTTATAAAACAACAAGCGACACATGGATGCTCTGTGCTTTCACTGTGGTGTGTATCATCAGTATAAAATCATAGTCTAAGTAATTCTTTATAAATGTCATCAAATCTGTTTCTTTTGTTTTACAGAGAGTTTTAGAGACACTGTTCAGAGTTAGTATTTTATCAAATTTGTGTAGGATGTGGTTCCTCCTTTTTCTTCTGGGGAATAATTTACCTGTAAGACAACCTCTTATCAAGCTGTTGTCACAGTTCTTGTCTGAATGAGACGCTCTTGAATTGTGGCACTATGGGTTGTAAGTCTTTGTGTAGTGCTGTGTGTAATTTGGGGAAATCTGATTTTGAGAGATTAAATTGTGTTTAGTACAGATTGATTATAATCCAATAAGTCAGCATTAATCTCCGTTAGATCAGTTATAAAGTGTATATTTCTCTTAAACACGTCTTTGTAAAACAAGGGTTTTCTGTGATATATAAAACATATCTGTTATTCCATAATATTGTGTTACGGACCTGTGACAGTATTTGTTGGTGGGATTCTGACAGATAGACGGGAAGCTCGTTAACATCAAAGTGTGTGATAAGAAGAACGTTTAGGCCACTGATTTTACTGAATAAATAATTACCAGGATGAATCACTGTGTTTGGATTTTAGCCCGTTTATTTTTAAGGTCCCGTTAATGCCGTGGAAGTCAGTTTCAAACCCCCATCTTTGTATCTTTGATTAAACGGGCTTTTTTCATGCAATGAGGTTTATTTCTCCAAATAAAGTTGAAGCTTATTTGATTGAACTGCTGATACTCTGATATGAGCCACAAGTTAAGTTTCTGAATTGAACTCCAAAACCACCGTGTTCAATGCTCCACTGACTCAAAGGCTTTGTTAAAGCAAAGAGACGGTAACTCCTCGTCTCATTGTGGGCGGCAGAGTGCAAGTCTGAAAGGTTTCTAAAAAAACTCGATGTAAAACTCGATGTGTTCCCAGAAATGTTTGTAGAAATCTTCCGTGGGACCGTCCAACCCGGGGCTTTGTTAGGACAAAGATGTCCAATCACTGCATCAATATGTAACAGTCACAATAGTGCGGTGTCTCTTTAAGACAAGCTAGTGTTTAGTGATGTCACCAGTGCGCGCCCGTGGCCTCAGCAGAGTGTGGGAGAAGCGTGCTGGCACACATGGACCTCATATCTTTACCTCCCTCACTCAAAGCAGCAGCAGGTTGTGTGAACGCTGCTTCCTGTGAGACGGCGGCCTCGTAAGGCTGCTGATGACCGTGTTTATTCAGGGTGTGCCAGTGTGGCCGCGCTGCTGTTTCTGCCTCCTCGTCTCACCCACTGAAAACAACTCACATTACAAAGTGTTGCAACTGTTATTTGATCTTCACAGATGTGTTTGAGGTTCTTGTCTATTTTAGGAATATGATTGGCCACGTCATGAATGAACTGCAGTCCTGTGCAGAGAATCTCGAGCTTTACCGATGGCTGTAAAGGTTGGTGTCTGTTATTGTGAGTGGGGTCAGATTTATTACAATGAATATTTCATTGCCTGATAGTTTCTGAAGGACAAACCTTTCATTTTCTTTACATCCCTTAAATTAAGAAGAAAAGACATGTAATGTTTTTAAGGAATGCACCGAACACTTTTATAAGTGCGTTAGTTAAACACCTGAAGTTTGTGTAACAACAAAATCCTGATTAAGTACTGAGGTTAGTTAACATCTAACAAATGCTGTTTCGATGGAACGCCAGAGCTCGCCTCCCGGTAAACTGCATGATGGTCTGTCGGGATGATTAACGGTGCGGGACCCAGATGATGTACAGAGTGGGGTCCATTTTCTCCTTCCAGTGTGGGAGGTGTGTTTCCTCCTTTTAGCCCGTTCTGTCGTAACTTCCATTTCATATCGTTCTTGTTCTGCCACTTTCATTTCCAATTGTATGGCTTTTCTTTCGAGCTGTGTGTTTTGCTCTTTCACTTCTTCTTCTAATTCTTTTTCCTTTCTTTAATTTTGGCTGAGTTGAATGCTGCTGCTATGGCAATGCTATCGTCCTCCATCATAGTTTCATGTGAGTTAGGTTCAAGTTAGACCTCGTCAGGATCTTGTTTTAAGGAGCTGTTTACAAGACTTCTGATCCCTCTGCAATCTTGCAGGACATTTGGTCGAATAAGAGGATGATCACGTCTGTGTAAACTCGATTCTTCTCAACTTTAAATCTACATTCCTGTTGATTTCAGCAGAACAGCTGTGGAGGGACACGAGTCTGATTCTCCATAAAGAATAAAGAACGACTTTCTAACAATGAGGCATGAAAGATTCATTTATTTTAACAGTCTGATAATAAAAACAGTCTCGGGTGTTATTTGAAACCATTTCCTCCTCCACCTCCGCGTACACTGACGGCCTCTCACTGTAAAGTCGTGTTAATGTCATGTTAAGCATTTTGTTAACAAGGCGACAGTGTTGGGGAGTAACGGAGTACACGTGCCGCCGTTACGTATTTAAAATACAAAATGTGAGTAACTGTATCCGTTACAGTTACCGATTAAAAAGGTGGTATTTAGAATACAGTTACTTTGTCGAAATAAAGGGATTACACGGCGGTACTTCCTGTTTCATATGTTCGGCTATGCCCTCTCTATGTTTGGTAATTCCACGCCGGTGGAAACCCAAACAAAACATGCATTAAGAGACTCAAATGCTCGTGTTTCAATCTCGCGTCTCATAATGACGTGAAGAAATATTTTTTAAAATGATTTAGTATGAAGGCAACAGGCAGAGTGTTACAGGCATCGCCCTACAGCATGCAGCCTGATAGGCAGTGTAGTCCGTGCTGCAGGGAGGATGGACTGCTGTACCCGTGAGGTGTCTGTGAGCGAGTCGACCCAGATAACAAAGTAAAGCTAGTTTTCAGCTACGAGCCCGACACGAACCCGACGTATTAGCAACAGGCCGCTGACCTGTTTTACAGGTGTGGAATAGTTTTCTACACAAGATGTCTGCAAAAAGTGCAGCCTTACCTAATGTCCACCTGTTACTCATTTATATTAAGATTTAAACATCTAGTTGGTGTTGGTGTGGAGAGTAACCTTCAGTAATAAATCACATTCATGTAGTTGTAAAAAGCCTGATAATATATTAAGTAATCCAAAGTAATCAGGATAGAGCCCGTTCTCACTCCCGAGGCGTAACATGCCGACGTTTTGTCACGTCCCGCGGCGTTCCTGAGGAATGCAAAAGGAGACTTTCGGCGTTCTTATGGTACGCGGCGGGTTATGGACGAAATCCAGTGCAATGACGCTCCCGCGGTAATAGACGTTCCAGCCCTAAACCTAACCTTATCCCTAGCCCTAACCATAACCTTTTTCCTGACCTTAACCATGACTGTAATGATGTTAAATAGCGTGTTTCTAAGTGATTTGAAGAAAAAGAGCGAACATGTGTAGATAGAGTCCATACGGTTCTCATATTTCCTCATTTTTCCGAGGTCGTCATTTAGGAACGTGGTGGGTAGCCGAAAACGTAATATGTTGACGATTTGTCACCTAGCCTAAAATGTTATGCTTTGGGAGTGAGAACGTGTTGCAGGATACGTTACTCTCATTGAGTAACGTAACGGAATACATTACAAAATATATTTTGGGGCATGTAATCTGTAATCTGTAATGGAATACATTTTAAAAGTAACCTTGCCATCACTGCAAGGTGATTGGTTGATATCCTCCTTAGGTCCCTCCCTCATGAAGATGGTCCTTGAGTCATTTCCTCATTATCCAATTACACTTAATGACTTCGTTGGTCTAATGTTTAAGATGAAACCCTCATCACCCTCGTTAGAGTTCGTACCTTCCTCTGTGTTTAACCATGGTGGTGTAACCAGGCAATTCCCTTACTTAACACTTTAACCCCCAACACGCTGCTGGCCAAAGGGTTTTACAACACTTTTTAAAATTACTTTTGAACAGTTTGTGAAAGCAGTGATTCTGCGCTTTTTAGCGATATTAGAGTCATTACTGTAATCCCACCACGTGTCACTCAGCCCTGGAAAGGCTGCTTCACCAAAAATAGCCTCTGTGAAAGACCGAGGCCATGATTACAGCTCCTCAGTGATTGCTTCGGTTTGCTCGTCTGCAGAAACCAGTGTTTGTAATCGCAGTCTGCAGACCTTTGGTTTTAAACCACGTTACATCGAAAAGCCCAGAATAAAAGATGCAGACACACTTTTATGTTTTTGACCTCTTTACTTTCTCAGGTGAAGTCTTGGTTTTTGATGGTAGGTGGTTTCTCTAAAGGGGAACCTTGATACCTTCACCTTCAGCACAGAAACCTGCAGAGAGAAACAGACAGTCGCATCACCTGATTCACCTCAGACTGATTTCTCCGATTCTGGTGCAAACAGTTAAAGTGAAGCACTTTTCTCTGGGTTGTAGATGTAGTGCGGCTCTCCGGAGAAGCCCATGCACGTTGCCTGCTGCTTGAAGTGTTCCAGCTCCGGCTCCTTCAGGGTCGACCCTTTGCCTGCAAACAAAAACACTCAAACAGATGAACACTTTGGATTTGAAATGAGAATTTTAACTTCTGTGGCTAATTTCCGTCCTACCCAGAAGATAAAGGGAATGAGCAGCGATCTCATCGCTGGCATCTAAATCGATCTTCAGTAATTTAAGCAGATGTTTGGTGTTTCTAGCCGTGCTGTTTATCATGAAGACGAGGCAGCCGTCACAGCTCGGCAGCAAGTAGAATGAAGACGTGGAGTTGGTCACTGGGAACAGAAACATTTCATGTAATAACAACATGATCTTCATCTGAAACAGGAAGTCCAACTTCACCTCGAGGACTGAAAACCTCACGAAGGAAAACGCCAGAGATCAATTTACAAAAGAGACAAAATCTAATATTAAAAGACACAATTAAATCAGACAAACAGTTTAACTGAAAATGACACAAAAACCCGGGGATAAATGTACAATCATCTAAAAAAAAAGCAGCTAAAAATCCCCTAGAAGGACCTTAAATAGAAGAAAGAACAGAAAAATATCAAGCTGTTTGAATAAACTGAACAGAAAATATGATAATGGAAGAAACAATATTACTGGAAACAAATGAAAACGTTAATCTAAAATGAGACAGAACAGGAAAAAGAATCATCAAAGCTTTGCAGCTTCTCTGCAGTGTGTCAGGTCCGAGTGGGTTGCATACTTTCCACCGTGGCGGTGTTTCCTTCCAAGGTTACGTTCGTCGTTGAAGTCATGCAGGTTCCGTTCCTGAGAACAGAGAGAAAGAATAAACTCACGCCCACTTCAGAGACTCTCTTGCCCTCAGTTACTGTCTGTTGCCTGCTGCCCCCTGCTGACCTCTGCTGCCCCCTGCTGACCTCTGCTGCCCCCTGCTGACCTCTGCTGACCTCTGCTGCCCCCTGCTGACCTCTGTTATGCCCCGTTACCATTTGCTTCCCTCTGTTGCCTCTTATTACCCTCTTTTGCCCCCGGCTGCCCCCTGCCTCCCCCTGCTGACCTCTGTTGCCCCCTGCTGCCCCCTGCTGTGTTGTTACCGTCTGCTGCCCCCTGCTGCCCCCTGCTGACCTTTGCTGCCCCCTGCTGCCCCCTGCTGACCTCTGTTATGCCCCGTTACCATTTGCTTCCCTCTGTTGTCTTCTGTTGCCTCTTATTACCCTCTGTTGCCCCCGGCTGCCCCTGCTGACCTCTGTTGCCCCCGGCTGCCCCTGCTGACCTCTGTTGCCCCCTGCTGCGCCCTGTTGTGTTGTTACCGTCTGCTGCCCTCTGTCTCCCCAGTTGCCCCCTTCTGCCCCCTGCTGACCTCTGTTGCCTCCTGCTGCCCCCTGTTGTGTTGTTACCGTCTGCTGCCCTGTCTCCCCAGTTGCCCTCTGCTACCCTCTGGTGCAGGATGGATGGGCTTAATGGTAACAGATGTTGATGCATGTGATGAGCTCACATCCTGTTTTCTTGCAACATGACGACCTCCCCAGAGCGCTCTGGCGAGGGGCCGATCTTCACCCAGGAGCTGTCGGTCAGGTTCAGGATAGCTTTGTAGAAGTCGTTACTGGTGTAGCCCACCAGGAAGTTCACCCTGCCATACATCTGCACAGACAAGGAAGTGGCCTAGTCAGCTGACACGCTGCCTGCTACATGAGTTTTATTAAATAAACCAAAAACATGACAGCGCTGCGTATCCTGTTCTTCCTACCCAACAGGAAGCTGTCACACCTGAAGAAGACAGATCCCTGTTTGAATCTCACTGACCAGTCAAAAAGTCACTAATCATAATCAACAATAATAATAATCGATCACTATTACTGACAATAACTGAATGAGACACAGGAGAGGGCGCTGTCTGCACAGGGGTTAGCGCTGCGTCCTCACAGAGAGGAGATCTGGAATCTGGCTGGTTCTTCCTGTTCGCATGTTTTCTCTGTCCACACACTTCTCTGTGTTAGCCACAGGCTGGACACCTGTCCAGGTGTGCCTGCTTTGCTTGATAATGGAGATAGACGTCAGTCTCCCTGCGACCCTGACTTATAATGGAAGTGGAAGAGATTTTATGTAATTTAACTTTTAGCCTTTTGATACTAGTCACATTTTTGGGCTTTAAGGCTCGACTTCTGTTGTTTCAAATGTGCTTCAGTCACTCAGGATGATCAAACAGGACATTAACAATGCTGAGCTCCATTTTTTGGAGCCTTAATTTTATCCCAAAATTTTTGTGGGATAAAATTCCTCACCTGTTGACAAAGAAAAAAAGAGAAAACAAGCAAAGAAAAAGAGCAACATAATAAACAACATCGCAATGATCTATGTGAATATAACAGTAAATGTGTCTGTGAAGGTTCTCAGCACTTCTTTAAGTTGCTTGAAGACGTTTCACCTTCATCCGGGAAGCTTCTTCAGTTCTAAGGTCAAATGGTGGAGAGTCCCAGATAATCACCTGATCCACTAATCAGGTGATTAGAGGATCATCTGGGGGTCCTTTTGTCCCTCTGTGGGGGGAAACTCCCACTAGGTTTATATCTGGGACTCTCCACCATTTGACCTTAGAACTGAAGAAGCTTCTCAAATGAGAGGTGAAACGTCTTCAAGCAACTTAAAGAAGTCCAGACGCTTTTCTTTGCAAGCTCCTTAGACTACGACGACCTGGATGAACCTTCACAGACATATTTACTGTTATATTCACATAGATCATCGCGATGATGTTGTTTATTATGTTGCTCTTTTTCTTTGCTTGTTTTCTCTTTTTTCTGTCTCAACAGGTGATCCAGGTGATTGATATTTGTATTATTTGTCTGCTTATTTTGTTGGTTTTAGTTTTTTTATCCCCGTCCCTCTTCCCCGCTCTTTTTCTTTCCCTCTTCTTTCCCCAGTCATGTCTGTCCCGTGTGTAGCAAGTGAAAATAAAATAAAACAAACAGTAAAAGCAAAGGTGAATCAAATAGACCAACACAGCATGGTCCATTTGGTAAAGTAAATCTGTTGGGCATCTTTCTTTGCCTTTAGACAATAATTCTGATGCCAAAAGAACCAAATGGGACAGGTGAAAACAAACATTGTTAGTGAAAACCAAATATTCTCCACCAGCTTCACTCAGCTACGTCAAAGTGCAAATAAAAGTATTTGATCCATCCTGTAGTGGACACTGAGGTGCAGTTATTTAATGATGAAGCTGTAAATCAGTCTGAACCAGTCTGACTTCAGCACCACGTTCACCTGTGAACTCTACAGGCCACCCCACAGACCGAGGCAGCAACCACAGTCTTACCACAGAGGGGTCCTCCATAGACAGCGGCGTCACCAGCGGTTTGCATTCCTCAGGTGTCAAAGCCGAGCTGCTGAGAACCAGCGCTGCAAGGAAATGGAAGCTGAGCCACAGATTCATAATGCCGATGGTCTGCAGACACCAAGTCTGACCCACTCAGCTTTTATACGAGCTGCAGGAGAGGCAAACCTGCTTTGTTTGGACACAAAGGTTTTTCTGCGCACAGTTCAGATGTTTCTGGGCTTCCTGTGATTTCACAACCTCTGTTTGTGTATCGATCTCGCTCAGGTTTGTTTAAGCAGCCATCAAGGACACTCAGACTGGTGCTGCCATCGTCAGTCACAGCGACTACAGCAGAGACTGTGATGATGATGAGGAAGGACTGCATCACATTCACAGAATTTTGTAAAACTGCTCCAGGTGACTTATGGTCCGGGTTTTACCTAATGCATAACAAATGAACAGCTTTAGATCCCATTAAATGCTCTGTGTCACTGAAGCCAGATAACACACACCAACGAGTTAAACTGCAGGAATGTCTTAAAGACATAAAGACCTGGATGGCCACTAACTTTCTGCTTCTTAATTCAGATCAAACTGAGGTCATTGTACTCGGCCCTGAAAATCTTAGAAATATGGTGTCTAACCAGATTCTTCCTCTGGATGGCATTACCTTGGCCTCCAGTAACACTGTGAGGAACCTTGGAGTCATTTTTGACCAGGATAAACCACGGGGACTCCCATGATGCACTGGGTGTTTCTTCTTCACTCACTATGTGTTAACAGACCTCTCTGCACTGAATCATATCTGTTATTAACCTCTGTCTCTCTTCCACAGCATGTCTTCATCCTGGCTTCCCTAGCCTCAGTCAGTCGCAGCAGATGGCCCCGCCCCTCCCTGAGCCTGGTTCTGCTGGAGGTTTCTTCCTGTTTAAAGGGAGTTTTTTCTTCCCACTGTCGCCAAAGTGCTGCTCATAGGCAGTCATGTCTGTGTGAAGTAGGCAGGAATGGTGGAGCCAAAGAGCAGACTCCAGGAGGTGAAAAGTGCACTAAGAGCAGCTTAACACCAAAATAACTAACCTGAAAAGACAAATAAACTATGCAGACAGAACACCAGTGTTGGGTAAGTTACTTTAAAATAGTAACTTAGTTACATTACTAGTTACTTCTATCAAAAGTAACTCAGTTACTTTTAGTAACTCGTTACTTTCAAAGTAACGAGTTACTAGGGAAAGTAACTTTGGTTTTACTCAGAATTCTCTTGTTAATGTGTTGCTTCCATAACTTTGCCAGTCTTCTAGCTTGCTTACTTGCCTCAGTGCACTGTGCCACCTACCAATAGAAAGGAAAAGATAATGTGCATATTTCCACGAGAGAAATCCCACGCCTGGACCGTCATTGACTGCCGCCATGATTCTAGCCTACGTCACAGCGTCATGTGCGCCTTTTACATCCAACACAAAAACTGCAGTCGTGGTGCTTTGATTGTACTCAGAACTCGGAAATTCTGCCTTCTAAATAGGAAGATGTAGGTAACAGCAGACTGCAGATGAGCTGCATACAGGGCTGGACTGGGACAAAAAATCGGCCCGGGCGTTTTGACTAGAGACTGGCCATTATAGGAAAAATCATAAAGCCTTTGAATGAAAACAAACGCTGTTGTGACTAGAGATGGCACGATACCACTTTTTTGTGTCCGATACCGATACCGATATCATAAATTTGGATATCTGCCGATACTGATATGAATCCGATATAGTGTGTTTTTTAATCAATAAAACGTTTTTTTTAATATCTTGCTGCATTTTGTATAAGTTTATACTCAAGTTAAAAAACAACAACACTACTAAAGCTATTCTGTTACACCTGTATGTAAAAAAAACACACTGCACCCAAAATATTTCATAGATCAGCAACACTGATCAATCTAATAAACTTAAACCTGCTCCATCCTCCCTATTCTGGTATTTTAAAGAGTACTTAGCAGAAATATTAAGCAACCTAACTAATAGGGTTGCAAACTCCCAGCAAAAGAAAATAGGGAACCACCCTCCACCTCATGATGCTTAATGAATGTAATCAACTTTAATTTGATGCAGGGTGATAAAAATTCACAGAAATAAATTATTTTTCAAGAATAATTAAATAGATTCAACATCTTTCTTCGACCGAATTGCAGAATTCACAGATGGTACTTTCCCAAAGGAAAAAGTACTACAGCTTACTAGGGTATATTAGACTTAACAGTTATTATATACAGTAATGGACTTCTATACATTTTACATCAGATTAAAACTTTGGGTGTAAGATTCAGATAATTATTTATTAAAAGCTCGACATTTTAAATGAGAATAAGAAAGAAAAGTATGTCTTTGTGCCCCCTTTTCCCTGTTCATGCCCTATCGGCCCCCCTGGCTAAACTTTGCTAGATCCGCCCCTGCACAGTTACCAGCCGTCAGCTGTAGAAAAAGATCCTGGTGTAGAAATAATATTAAATAAATTCTAACAACAGCTTATCAAGCTTAATAGTGCTGCTGTTGTTCAGCCGCTGGTTTCCTCTTTCTGGTGCAAAGTGGGCCAAAAACAAAGAAGAGAGACGGACTCACGACAGAAAAGCCGATCAGCTGATCATTAAGCAGTTTCACGATTGAAGTAGCAGCAGGAGAGAGAGAGAGAGAGAGAGAGAGAGAGAGAGAGAGAGAGAGAGAGGCAGTTGCTCTATATATCGGTTGTTAAGCTTAACGCGGGAATGCTTTACAAACATTCAGAGATGAACTACACACTTGCTTTACTTCTCTCTGAGATAACTTCCTCGGAGATGAAATGTTTGCTAGCAGGCTACAAATACACACAGCCGCTCTATCACGTGACCACACTGCTCCTACAAGCTACGGTTATGAGCCGAGTTACGCCATGTTGCAAGTTTTGTAAGGTGCTTCTTTGATATTTAATGGATCGGATTACATTTTTTATTTCTCTCCGATATCCGATCCAGTAATTTAGGTCAGTATCGGACCGATACCGATACGTAATATCGGATCGATCCATCTCTAGTTGTGACAGTGATGTTCACTGTTTTGATGGTATATATGCATCAATCTATCAATCGTTTGTTGTAAGATTCAGATAATTATTTTTTAAAAGCTAGACATTTTAAATGAGAATAAGAAAGAAAAGTATTTCTTTGTGCCCCCCTCTCCCTGTTAATGCCCTACCTGGCCCCCCTGGCAAAACTTTGCTAGATCCGCACCTGCACAGTTACCAGCTGTCAGCTACCTAAAAAGGATCCTGGTGTTATCTGTCTCTCAGAAACAGTTCATAACTTCAACTCATTCATGTCACCTAAAAGGTAAACCTGTTTCTCCATCAGCTGTTCAGCTCTGATGATTCAGTAAGGACGTCTCCTGGTTTCATCTTCATGTTTCCCTCTCACCAGATAACCAAACCGACATCATGACCAGCAGCTTTTTTGCAGCTGTGGCTCCAGCAAACATCAGCTGATACTAGAAATTAATATTAAATAAATTCTAACAACAGCTGATCAAGCTTAAACGTGCTGCTGTTGTTTAACGCGACATCCGCTGATTTCCTCTTTCTGGCGCAAAGTGGGCGATAAACAAACAAGAGAGCCGATCAGCTGATCATTGATCAGTTTCATGATTGAAGTAGAAACGGGAGAGGGAGGGGAATGAAAGAAGAAGAGGCAGCTGTACACCAAAGACACAGAATAACTCCAGCTTTGTGCCTTTTTCATTGTAGCTGAATTACGGGACAAACTGTTCCTTTTCACCTCAATAAGAAACGCGTAATATTTTCTCTGAATACCAGACGGGACGGTTGGCAACTCTAATAACTTATGAACAAAATAAAGTTCAACATCATTAACTTCATAGCACCCACCCAGCTGTATAGAAACTCTGTCATGCTAGCTAGTACGCAGTACGGAAAAAGTCAGAATAACGAAAATAAACTCCACCTAAACTTGGTTTATATCTGACTCGGATAGCCTGCAGGTCATAACTTCTTACCTGAAGTTCAGTTCACACTTGGACCGGCGGCCGCCTCGGGTCTCTTTTCCTTCTGCGTCCCCTTTCCCTCATCCACCTGCTGCCTCCACCACTTGCTAATGTTACAGAATCTGTGGAAGCTCCGCGATAGCCACCACACGAAGTAACGAGTAACGACCCTATCTAAATCCCAGTAACGACTAACGCGTTCCTGATTTTGGCAGAATAACTAGTTACCGTGCTCGTTACCACAATAATAACGTAGTTACTGTAACGCGTTACTTAATAACGCGTTAGTCCCAACACTGCAGAACACACAGTGTAGAACGGAGGAGATTACAACACAGACCAAGGAATACACAGAGGGAATGAGAGGCAGGAGGGAAACACAGCTGGGACAAATCAGACCTAACGAGACAAGGCAAGCAAAGACACACTGCACACAGGACAGGAACTATCAAAATAAAACAGGAAACATAACACAGCAACATGAACCTGACACCGAGACAGACACATGAAAAAGACAACACTGAACACAGAGAAGGCATATAAACAAAACCTAACACTGGAAGTCAGGAGATACTAAAGAACTTAGGGATCAAGAGATACAGAAACTAAATAATAATAGAAAAGTCTCAGAATTAAACAAACAAAATCAAACCCACTGGGTCACTCGACCCAGATACCCTCACAACAGGGGGTCTTATGATTCTTGGGTTTTTAGTTGTTGTATTATTGCAGGGTCTACCTCACAATGTAAGCGCGTTCAGGCGACTGTTGTTGTGATTTGGTGCTGTATCAATAAAAATGAAGAACGTGTAAAGTGAATTTGCAGTTATGAGCAGCACGTATGCTACATGTGAACAACACGATCAGTAATGTTTTACATTCAATTTATTTCAACATTTCACGGTTTTACTCTTTGGTGCCGTTGAGGATGCTGTGTTGTTCTTTGTGACTTTTTATGTTTAAGTTGTTTCTTTGCTGTGTTTTAGTTTGTTTTAGGTCTGCTAAAACTGTACGTTTTCCAAACGTATTATCAAAACACCTGGAATTGCAAATTAGTTTTACATGGCGCCGTCTCTCTGGCTCAGCCACACCCAACAGTAATCATTTTTATTGTGTGTGGTAAAACAATGTCAAAAAGTTGGGGGGAAGCATTTAGGTCGGATATGTGGCTCACGTTTCAGACATCCCCTATGTGTAGACGTCACTTCTCACATCACCATGGCAACCACCCTAGGGTGGAGGTAGCGAGAGGAGAGAGACAACTTTCCCTAACACTAAGATTTTTGGAGTTGTTTTTTGTAGAGAGCCTCAGATCCAGTACATTATCATGATAATGTCTATTGGCAGCCCCCCCCCCCAAATTCCTCAGGGTAAAACATAAAAATAGAAATAAAAATACATTTTAACAAGAGCTAACTACCTTTGGCTGCATCGACTGCAGGGGCCTGGCTAGCTGCGGGTTTTTCAAGGGTGTGAAGCCAAGTCTCCTGGACTCCAGAGCTGCAAATAGGCTGCATTATTAATTCAACTCAATTTTATTCATACAGCGCCAAATCACAGCAACAGTCGCCTCAAGGCGCTTTATATTGTACAGTAGATCGTACAATAACAGATACAGAGAAAAACCCAACAATCATATGACCCCCTTTGAGCAGCACTTTGGTGACAGTGGGAAGGAAAAACTCCCTTTTAACAGGAAGAAACCTCCAGCAGAACCAGGCTCAGGGAGGGGTGGGGCCATCTGCTGTGATTGGTTGGGGTGAGAGAAGGAAGACAGGATAAAGACATGCTGTGGAAGAGAGACAGAGGTTAATAACAGATATGATTCAATTCTATGATCTAATCTATTATTATTCTATATTATTATTATTCTATAATCTGATTTATTAATCTATTATTACAAGTATCATTACTGCTAAAGGAGGCCGAGGAGTAGCTAAACATCTGACACGATGAGCAGGAAAGTGCAGGAGGGACAGGTGAAGTAGCCGTGGTGCTAGCGAGTCGGCTACGAGCTAAGCTAAGCTAGCGAAACAGTAAAGACAGTGAGTGAATAAAGTGAATAGAATCAACAGAAGTAGGGCTTTGAATGATGCACGTCAAGATCACGCTATAAATAAGATGTTATCTAGAAGTTGTTGTTTTTTTAATTAAACTGGCTACACAGATAAGGTTCATAAAACCACCACTGTGTGTTGGAACAGGAAGTGCTGACCATGCAGACACACGCAGCCCGGGCTCAGGTAGGAGACCTGCCTGCTCCCCGCCCTGCTTGTCTGTGTTAAACATGCCCTACAGGGTGCATGCGTTGGTGGACGTGAGCATGTGAGGTGTGAACAATGAGTATGATTGCATGAAACCTGAAGTGCTATTACAAATTAGGGGACAGTTGCAACATAAGCACTTGACAGCTTGTCAACAGTGTCCCGCCCCCCCACCCCCCCCCCCCAAAAAAAAAAAAATGTATAAGGTGCATGTAAAATTGAGCCCCAGCCACCAACCTCTGGGTAACGCACCTGTCCCCCAGGCTCCTGTATGTGGTGGTCTGTAAATACTACTTTATAATTAAAAAGAAGGGACGGTGGCTGCACAGCCAGCAAAGCCAAAGGCCTCCAACTGTGGCCTATGTGGCCCCCACCCAAGACCCTATGTGTGTCAGAGGAAGCGGGCGGGGGTTGGCAGTCTATGTTGCAACCTTGGGATTACTCATTAGCTAAATACCAGTGACAAATAAAGATTGTGGGGCACAGTGCAAGTGGAGTTTTCCAGCTGCACACAGAATATTATAAAGTGGAGACTGAGCTCAAAAAGACATTTTAAGGACACGTTTGTGTCCCTGCAGTACGTAAATCCAGCCACCAAAGGGTGTGTCCCAGTTCAGGTACAGCTAGACCAGTAGATGTTGTTAGTGTGCAGGCTGTGATCAGCTGACCTGCTGCTCTCTGTGCATGTACACACCTGGATTCATCCAGATGTGAGCAGATGTCTCCTGAGCTGTCCTGGCTGATTCTATCCTCTACAAGAGGAAAGAAGAACATCAGCTATCGACCGGCAGGTCAAATATCCGTGTGTCCCTGTGTTGGTCACAGTGTCCTGATATGTGTGGGCAGGTTGTCTCTTACAAGTCTAACAGGGACAAAGTCTGTTCATCAGCTGTGGTGCATTTATCTAAAGCTGCAGCGCTACAGCACAGGGAGGAACCCACTGAACTAAAGCTGAACGTGTGTTACTCGTACAGCTGCTCTTATTCTTCTGCATTTCTTCATATATGCTTCATATATTTTCTATATTGTGTATTTTGTTGTACAGTTATTTTATTTTTATTTTATTCTTTCCTCGTTAAATTCACCCTTTATTTTAATTGTCATATTTATTTCCTATTCTTAGTCTTTTATTTTAGGTCACGAGCAGTTGTCTAAGCGTTTCACTGCATATCATACTGAGTGTGACTGTGTGTGACTGTGTGTGACTGTGTGACTGTGCTTAGTGAGCCCGTGAAACAAACCCGTTCAACTTCAACTCTACTGAACCCGTGAAGAACAGAACTTACATGTGAAGACGAGCAGAGGCTCGAGGATGAAGGTCAGCTTGGTTTTTGGTCTTAGATTCCTTCTTCTCTTTGTGGTCCTGTGGATGGACGCTTTAAAAACCTCATGTGGAGCTGCAGGTCCAATCAGGCTCCTCAGAGTCCGAGTCCATCAGGGTCTTCGGGGGGGTTTCCAAAGTTAGCTCACACTCTTCATCACACAGACACATGTGGTTCAATAAAAGGTGCTGCTCCTACGACTGATGCGTGTCACGTGCTTTACATGGTGGAAATGTGAGTGCTGGGTGCATCCCGGACAGGTCACCAGTCTATCACATAGACATATGTCACAGTCAGCTGTTGCTCTAATTACTGCATGCCTTTAACTGAGGAGGAACCAGAGAGAAGCCCTTGCAAACTTGGCCAGATTGTGGATTTGAACCCTTCTTCTCTGAGGGAGCAGTGCTAACCACCACCACGCCACTGAGCTGCCAAACCTAACAAGAGCAGGAAAGCTATGCTTGATGCAGAATTTCCTTCATGTTCAGGTTAAACCACAACAGCAGCCGCAGCACACGTGGTGTGTGTGGTTGTCTGCCTCTTATAACCACAGCGATTGTCCTGTGGTTTGAAATCTCGCGTGATGTTGTGAATTTCGTGAGTGCAGGCAACTAACTGCTCTTCCTAGACTGTATCAGGTCATCTGAAGAACAAACTAAGGTGTTGAATCTCATCATGATTTAACTGGATTCACCATAGAAACATGAAACGATTTTGCTCAAATGACAAGTTAGACTTTTGTAAATGTAACAACCACCGATTTCCTTTTTTTGAGTGTCACTTCTGGGTTACGTAAGTAGTTGTTGTAAATCTGTTTTTGTTGAACGTTATGTAATATGAACACAACATGTACTACACACGTAACTTACATTTGTTCATTCCACAAGATTATCATCGGACAAATATTTGACTAGTTCATGTAAGACTGACGTTTGATGTGCCGAAGAATAACATAACCTGAATTTAAATGAATTTAATTACACTAACTTGGTACAAACATGTTGAATAATTACAATCACAATGACAATTACATACAATTCATTCATTCCTGATTGAAACTGTTTACAGCTCCGTAATGAAAGCGCCCTGCAAGGCGAGCGGCTTCCTGCTTCAGGGTAACGTCCTGTTTGTTTGCTGAGTGCAAACACTGAGAGGACAGAAGATGTTTGCACTCTTGTATAAATATACACGTATCTGATAACAGCTTCATGTGTGCCCCCCCGGTGCCACTGAGGCGAGCAGCAGGGTGACTGGAGCAGTTTAGTGGTTGACAGGCTGAAGGGTCACGTATCAGCAGCTTGGACAGACGTGTTCATTATTAGTTATTCTGACCCAGAATACAGCGACACCCCCTCCCCTCCATTTAATTTTCCTATTCAGGCTGAATTAATCCTAATTAAAGCTTTGAATCCTCGTGTGATAACACAGCAGCAGAAACGAGAGCAATTTTCCTGCAGTAAATAATCATGAGAGCGTACACAGTCAGGAAGGAGGAACTCCATCATTATTATCAGAGAGGAATGGCTGAATGTGTGACTGTGGCTCCCCCGCTGATGCAAATTAAAGTGCATTTAATGGAATAATTAAAGCGCAATCATACCCTCAAACCCCCCCTCCCGACTAAGGGGTAATGTCCTCTGCCATGACCTCACCGCAGGAAGCTTCAACCTTCCTGCTGAGCTGGAGCTGCGTGCTGCCCTCATGCCTGGGTGAACTTCATCCCACAGTCCAAAGGGGGGGGGGGGTGTCTCACAGGCTTCAGACCTGACCACTGTCCTCGTGCGTCTGAACTCAGACCAGTTTGTGTCCATGCACAGAGAAGAGAACCAGGTTGCAATTCGAAAGAAAGGGTCATGGTCACAGCGGTTGCCATAGTGATATAGTAGGTGTTTGTGATGAAATGCATGAAAGTGATGAAGATGATAAGAACAGATTGCTTCCTCTGCTTGTTGTGGTGTTCGGATGTTAACCTGGCGGGCTCACAGGGTTCCTCACACCCATGTGTGGTCCTGACTGTGGACCAGTCGACCCGAGCTGCTGCTGAAGCCTTCTGTGAGACATACGCTGGATTATTTCTTCCTTACAGCTCGATGCTGTTGTAAAGCCACAGGGTGCGCTTATGTGACAGCGTGTTTGGCTAAATTATTTTTGCACTACAGTTTGTGCTTCTGTTTCCAAATTATACTGCTGGGTCATTTCTTTGGTGACCCAGCACAAGTGGAGGCAGAAACACACTTAAAGCCAAACATCTTCAACAACAGGAGAACTCGTTCCTCTTTGTTCAGCTTCTCCAGGTTTAATGGCACCGTTTCCATGGCTTTCTGAGCCAGCGATGCTTTGCTGCTGATCATCTCATTGAGCCAACAACCTCTGATGGTCAAAGCGCTGGATTATTGTAGTGTCTTGACCTAATGATGTAAAGCCCCTGAGTGAGTTGAGTGAACCAGTCGCTCCCAAAGAGCAAGAAGAGCAGAGTCTCACAAAAGATCATGATCGGTCCCTGAACCATCCCCACATGCCTGCATCAGCTGCAGAAGACGTGTCCAACAAGGTTGAGGAAGGAAATGCAGGAACGTGTCCAACGTGAGTTTGACAGCTGATTCTATACCAGGTACATATAAGTTAGGTTTTGGATTGAGTGGTGTGTTTATGAAAGGGTGCAGGTCTCAAGAGCCGGTGACATCTGCACATTTATCAGCAGTAGGGCTTTGTTGGTACTTACAGCTAGTGCTGCAGTGTCACTGGCTGTGTGTAGACATGGTAGTGGACGTAGTATGCTCCACATACACCTGTGTACTACAGCACCTTAGTGTTCACCCCATCATATGATGATGCAAAAACATAATCTTGGTTTGTAGCATAACATTTAGCATCCATCCTCAGTGAGCCGCACTATTGCAACAAGTGTTCTTGTGACTGCACTGAGCTCTCGATGCATCTGCATGTCCCAGACATCCTGGTGATCCCAGACTAGACAGAGCTGACGTGTCGAACAACACCACTCCTCCAAAGTGAGATGCACTCTTAGAATAAAACACAATAGTCTTTTATTGTCATTGTACATGTATAACAAACTTGTGGGTATGTCGTACACAGTGTAGGGACCAGCGTGTTATTAAGTAACGCGTTACAGTAACTATGTTGTTATTGTGGTAACGAGCACGGTAACTAGTTATTATGCCAAAACCAGGAACGCGTTACTCATTACTGGGATTTAGACTCGTTACTCGTTACTTCGTGTGGAGGCATCGCGGAGCTTCCACAGATTCAGTAACATTAGCAAGTGGTGGAGGCAGCAGGTGGAGGAGGGAAAGGGGAGGCAAGAGGAGCAGAGATGCGAGGCGGCCGCCGGTCTGAGTGTGAACTGAACTTCAGGTAAGAAGTTTTGACCTGCAGTCTGTCTGGGTCAGATATAAACCAAGTTTAGGTGGAGGTTATTTTCGTTGTGCTGACTTTTTCGTACTAGCTAGCATGACGGAGTTTCTATACAGCTGGGTGGTGCTACAGACTTAACAATGTGGTGTTTGCTGTACAGAGCAGCGAGGAATGCCCAGACCTCTACACCAGAGAGACCAAACAGCCACTTCGGGGGTCGACCGTGGCTCAGGGGGTTGGGAAGCGTATCTGTAACCGGAAGGTCGCCGGTTCGATCCCCGGGCTCTCTGTCCTGGTCGTTGTGTCCTTGGGCAAGACACTTTACCCTACCGCCTACTAGTGTTGGCCAGAGGGGCTGATGGCGCAATATGGCAGCCTCGCTTCTGTCAGTCTGCCCCAGGGCAGCTGTGGCTACAACCGTAGCTTACTTCCACCAGTGTGTGAATGTGAGAGTGAATGAATAGTGGCATTGTAAAGCACTTTGGGTGCCTTGAAAAGCGCTATATAAATCCAATCCATTATTATTATTATTATTACTTCACAAGTGCATGGCACAACATAGAAGAGCCACCTCCACAGGACAAGACTCAGCTGTCCATCTGCATCTAAAGGTCAAAGGTCACTCTTTCAAGGATGCCAATGTTCACATTTTGGACAGAGAGGACAGATGGTTTGAAAGAGGAGTGAAAGAAGCATCTATGTCCACTGTGAGCGACCATCTTTGAACAGAGGCGGTGGTTTACGACACCAACTGTCTGCCATCTATAATCCAGTTTTGAGTTCCCTCCCCAGACGCCTTAACGCCCACTCACATCCTGGGACATCTGACCTCAGGAATCACATGATAAGGTGGGGCCAGGTTTCACAATGAACTCACCTGAAACTCTGGCTGATTGGGACCCACACCCAGTTCCACACCTTGGCTCAGGTGATCATTTTGTCCCTGTGTGGGGGGAAACTCCCACTAGGTTTAAATCTGGGACTCTCCACCATTTGACCTTAGAACTGAAGAAGCTTCTCGGATGAAGGTGAAACGTCTTCAAGCAACTTAAAGAAGTCCAGACGCTTTTCTTTGCAAGCTCCTTTGACTACGACGACCTGGATGACTGAGATAAGAAATAAGAAGTCCAGTTTTTTAGAAGATATAAAATCGTTAAGCACGAACGATTTATTAGTCAATGATCGGGCATTAAAAAGCGCCATGTTCAGCGGGGTGGAAGCATCATTTTTGGCAGAGGCTCAAGTTAAACGACGTAAAAACTCGGGGTTTGAGCCTTCACGCTTGTAGATTCCCCTCACCGAGGGGATGAAAAGCCAGTCAGCAGGAGAGTCTGGATGAACCGTCCTGAGGCAGCACGGTCTCAGAGAGCCGGGCCCTGCGTATCCAAGCAGGGACGTGGAAAACAAATTCCCCTCCACGGAGCTGTTCTGAGCAAATGTAACAAAGCACGCTCGACAGTCCGCCGCCAGAAAAGCCTAAGCTTCACCTGGATACCTCCCTCTCCTTCTTGGTGGTCTGCGCCACTGGCGGAGGATGGAAAATGCCAAAGGAGGAGGAGGATGAGACATCTTGAGCCATCATTGAAGATCGGATGGATAACAGCGTCATCATAAACGAGAAGAGGGTGTCAATGGCAGTCAGGGACCAGTTGATCAAATCCATAATTCCTCTTTTAGGTTTTAGAGAACAGACTGTGAGATTCTTCCAGGGTAGAGGGAGAGCAGTAGACAAGACTAGATAGAGGCTACGTCCACACTGATGCGTTTTCGTTTGAACGCGCATCGTTTTCTCTCCGTTTTTCCCTCCCGTCCACACTGAGACGGAGTTTTCCCCAAGAAAAAAACGCTTTGAAAACGCTCTCAAAAACCCATACATTTCAAAACGGAGCTGCCCCGTCACAGTGTGGACACTTGAAAACGCAGACTTTCTAAAACGATGATGCATTTTAGTCATGTGATGCAGTCATGTGACCAATTAAACAAAGACAGCGGAGGGCAGCAGCTGTTTGGTTTGCTCAACTTTGACAGCCCTGAAAAAGATTAATATCAGTTTGTACATGCTCCATGCTGCTTTTGTGCAGGACTGGAACGTCAGCGTTTTCAGCTGTTTCAATGTCGACGCACAACTCTGTGAAAACGACTGAAAGCACTAGTGTGGACACGTTTTCAGATGAAAACACAGTTTTCAAATCTATCCGGGCTAGGATGGAGCCAAAGACATGAGAAAGCCAAGCAGGAAAGATAAGGGAAGGGAGAAAGTGCGACCGCCTTCGTCAAGAGCCAGAGACGAAGGTGGTTCAGGCATCTCATAAGGATGCATCCTGGGCATGTCCCACCGGGAGGAGGCCCCGGGGCAGACCCAGGACACGCTGGAGAGATTATATCTCTCGGCTGGCCTGGGAACGCCTTGGTGTTCCCCGGACAAGCTGGAGGAGGTGGCTGAGGAGAGGGAGGTCTGGGCTTCTCTGGGCTGCTGCCCCCACGAGGCGGCCCCGGATAATCGGAAGAAGATGATGGATGGATGACAAAAGGAAAAGGATAATCTTGTCACAAACACAAAGATGTCTCAGTAGCTCTCTGTGATCACACAGTGTCCACCGCTGATGACGAGATGCTGGGAGGAAGACGAGTGCAGCTGGAAACCTGTGGTTTTAACTAGCACCTATACACACACAGACACACACACGCACACACACACACACACACACACACACACACACACACACTGAATGTTCACTGTGTGTGAATTTGTGGTCAGAAACATCCTCTCTACTATTTTCAGGACCGGTTGTCATGGGAACAGGATTGATATGAAAGCCACCAGGTTGTGGTGATTTTGCATGTGTGCGTGTGTGTAGACGGCAAACACACTCCTACGTTATGGGTGAGGGCCTGATGTCATCTCACTGCTTCAACACGATGGCGGTGTGGCGAGCAGACGATGACATCACAGAGGTCGTGTCAGAGAGGAGGAGGAGTTTGTTTCTTCATCAGTGGATACTGGGTGTAGTTCACGGGTTTGTTGGGCACACTGTAGCGCGCTGTACTCTGTCATCCACCCGTCGACCATCTGTCAGCCTCCATGCGTGATGACTCACACACACATGCAGATTATGGAGATACAGGCTAATATTAGCTCTCCACACGAGCGTCCACATGATGAAGCAGCATCGTCTTCCTCCAGCCGCTCTGTTTGTCCTGCAGGTGTCAAACTGAGACGTGAAACCCAGAGCAGTGGGTGAGGAGGGATCACAAACACACAACATCTGAACAACGTTTGTGTTGAAAACACACGAAGCCTAATAAGTCTGTGTGGCGCTCTTTACTTTGACAGTTATAAAGGAAACGATCGACCGCGTCAACACAGTGAAACTGAAGAACAGGAGCTCATCATTAAAGCGCCGCCAGCTGCTAACAGCGACACCAACGACGGTCCAGTGCAGTGTTAGTTTAATATTAACCGCGGTGCATCTTTGCTGTCCTCGATGGGTTTTCATTTATTTATGGCCACATGTCAAAGTCCTTCATTTTAAACCACCTTTCCTCTGATTTATATCTGCAGACTTTGTGGGTGTAACGTGTGGTTCCTTTTAGGGAACATGTTGAATAGTTTCACTGCTGCTGATGGAGGGAGCTCGTCTGTAGGAGAACGGTTCTCCCTCTGTGCTTCATTTGAAGGTAGCACGATGTTTATTTAACTCCGAGAGGCTCCTTCAGTCTTAAAGCTCACGGGAACGGGTCACCTACATCCACAGTAACCCACCATCACTCAACAGGTGACACCAAATATAAGCCACCTATCATTTTAGAGGTCCCTGGGCAGGTGATTCAGCTGCCGCTCGTACCTTGACCTTAACGACTCACATGACAACAGACCGATGACTCGACAAAGAGTCCATCAGCCCTCAGACCCAGAGAAGCCTGTTGGATGAGAGGGAGGTACTTACACCTGAGAGCGAGGGCTCCTGCAACATTTAAGCAACATCAAGCCAAAGAAAGAGAAGGAAATCAGTTTAGGTCCAATAGTTTTATTTCTTTACAAAACGAGAGCGCAGACTCGTAAAGAGCTCAGACAGAAGGCAGAAAGATTAGTCTACACTTCACTTTAGTCACAACAACTTTCAGCCACGTAGAAAATATAGAGGAGCTCTTTTCACGCACTGAAACACACCATCAGCACGTCACCGTAAAAAATAAGAGCAGATAAAAACACAGAGAGACAAAAGTTTAAGCTTCACCGTGCTGTAAAAGACGCAGAAAGGTCTCTGTGTCATCTGTGTTTTCCTTACACTGAAACAGGAAACGTTTTATTTTGAAAATCATGTACCATTAAATCAAAACTACACCGCGAAGCATTCGATCACACCGCCCTGCATCAAATAATCAGATTTCTGCTGTTTTCATTGACATCACCAGATTCAGTAACGCTGAGGTCAAAATGACCCAAAATGTTCATTTTTCTCACAAAAGAAACAAAAGACAAAAGAAACAAAAGAAACAACAGAAAAAAAGAAACAAAAGAAACAAAATGAATAAAATGAACAAAAGAAACAAAAGAAACAAAACACACAAAAGAAACAAAAGAAACAAAATAAAAAAGAAACAAAATAAACAAAATGAACAAAAGAAACAAAATGAACAAAATGAACAAAAGAAACAAAAGAAACAAAAGAAACAAAATAAAAAAAGAAACAAAAGAAACAAAATAAAAAAATAAACAAAATAAACAAAATGAACAAAAGAAACAAAATGAACAAAATGAACAAAAGAAACAAAAGAAACAAAAGAAACAAAATACACAAAATGAACAAAAGAAACAAAATAACAAAAGAAACAAAAGAAACAAAATAAAAAAAGAAACAAAAGAAACAAAAGAAACAAAATGAACAAAATGAACAAAATGAACAAAATGAACAAAATAAACAAAAGAAACAAAAGAAACAAAAGAAAAAAGAAACAAAAGAAACAAAAGAAACAAAAGAAACAAAAGAAAAAAGAAACAAAATTAAAAAAGAAACAAAAGAAACAAAATACACAAAAGAAACAAAAGAAACAAAAGAAACAAAATACACAAAAGAAACAAAAGAAACAAAAGAAACAAGAGAAACAAAAGAAACAAAAGAAACAAAATGAACAAAAGAAACAAAAGAAACAAAAGAAACAAAATGAACAAAATACACAAAAGAAACAAAAGAAACAAAAGAAACAAAAGAAAAAAGAAACAAAAGAAACAAAAGAAACAAAAGAAACAAAATAAAAAAAGAAACAAAAGAAACAAAATAAAAAAGAAACAAAAGAAACAAAATACACAAAAGAAACAAAAGAAACAAAAGAAACAAAAGAAACAAAAGAAACAAAATACACAAAAGAAACAAAAGAAACAAAAGAAACAAAAGAAACAAAATACACAAAAGAAAAAAAGAAACAAAAGAAACAAAAGAAAAAAATACACAAAATAAACAAAAGAAACAAAATAAACAAAATGAACAAAATGAACAAAAGAAACAAAAGAAACAAAATAAACAAAATGAACAAAAGAAACAAAAGAAACAAGAGAAACAAAAGAAACAAAATGAACAAAAGAAACAAAAGAAACAAAAGAAACAAAATGAACAAAAGAAACAAAAGAAACAAAAGAAACAAAAGAAACAAAATAAACATGCGCTCATTCTTTTTATTTATTACGTTACTGTGTGGTGACAGTTTCTAACTTTGTGTTTGTAGTAGGTATGACTGTGCAATCACAATAAAGACTTATCTTCTCGAAAATGCAAACAGTTTTGATCAGAAATTTGTGTCGGTTATGTTTCAGCTCCTCCCACCGTACGGCGACACAAACAACCCCACCCATCTGCATCGCCCTCACAACCCGCTGCACCCTAAAGACCTTCAACATCAACACGACCGCCGTCACCAAAGAGCGTTTCAGGAGCCTCACCCCAGAAACTGCCTGCCAACCTCAGACTGCGTCATTTAACTCGGCGGGAAGACTTCAAGAAGGCGGGTCTTCAGAGGCGTCATCGCCTGACTGCTGTAACGCCACCAGACTACGCTCTCTGAGAGGAAATTGGATAACATCTTGGAGAAGCTCGCGGCTCTCCAACGGGAGCTTGAGAGACCAGTGGCGGACGTTTAGATCGACTGTGAAAGTGACACACAGTTGTTCACACTAAAGGAAACCACCATAATTTCATGCGGCTACCATATCGGCGCCAGCTGTGGTCTCAAGGCTGGAGCTGAACATAACATCACCCTGATAACATCACCCTGATAACAGACGTGTTCAGGCTGTTCCTTCCCATCCTATGCACCCCCATCCTGGACTCAAACGCCTTCGAACGCTCCGCGGCTACTACGGCTCACCTCTCATCCCCTTACTGCCCTCGCTGCTTGTCACGTGTTTATGGTGTTGTGGAGATGGTTATGCTCTCAGAGGAGGGTTGCTGACCAGTATGACCTCCACTTCCCATTGTCAGGAACCACTTCCCCTCACCATAACCACCAACAGTCACTGACACGTGATTTAGTTTTGGACCCGTATCCAGAAGACGCCGTCACCAAAGTGACTCTCCCTGCGTACCACGGTCCTCCACATCGAACCGATCGGTCCCCCAGTGTCGTGTCACAGTGACAAAGCAAACCTTTCCCCCAAATCTCTGATGTTTTGTTGCTGTGTGGACGGAGGAAGCGCCCACCGATCCAATGAAACACCGAGCTCATGTTTACAGCTGCCAAAATCGTGATGGATGTTTGAAATCAGCGAACCTCAGACGAGCGAACGGTGTCAGATCCACACAGCAGGTTTCTGCACGTGTGTGCGCGTGCACATGTGCACGTGTGTGCACGTCTGTCTGTGTTTTTAACTATGTTCCTTTTCCCAGTTTTCATGTCCCAACATGTAAAAACAGCAGAAATGATTTTCAGACTCGTTTGTTTCCGAGTGCAGAGAGAACAAAAGCAGCTCACGTGTCCATGAAGCGCCAAGTTTTTATCAAAACTAAGACCTTTGCATTAATAAAACACAACATTCATGTGCAGACTGAGAAACAATCACCTGTTTGTTGGACTTTAAAAGGTTCACGCTGTCACCAGGTAAAGGAACACTGCAGAGAGAAGGACACGTGATTCGTCTACACGCCAGCGATCGCTCCGCTGTTTCTGTGACACGTTGTCAAAGCCACGACACAGAGCATAGAAAACATCATTTGTTGTGAAAGATTTAAAAACTGCATTTAAAAGGAGAGACTTCACAGTTTCAGGGCATTTCCACAGGAGCTGCATAAAGGAAAAATCCACCAGTGCTTCCTGCGTGGGTCCTCAGGCCCCTCTGCATCCTACAGATAACCTGTAATAATTCGTATGACTGCAGCACACATGTTCTGATCGGACGTGCAGGAATACTGTGAATATTACTCGACTTAATCCAGCAGAACTAAGAATCTGAAATTCAGGTTTATCTTCGTTCTGATGCTGCAAAGCTGAACCGACACACTTTGCAAATGTATGACTAGAAATGTGTATTTTCACAATATCTGAGTGGTTTTCTGTCTCTTTGCAGCTTTTTGGTCTGTTTCTGGTCATTTCACGTCACTCCCACAGTCAGTGGGCTTCTTTTTGCCCCCCTCCCAGTGCTCAGTGCACCCACCCAGGACAGGTGGATTTTCCCTTTAAATACAGCATGAACAAACAAAGATTTTGGGTGAAGCTACAGCTCGAGGGCAAAGATGAGCTCAGATGTCGCTGCTTCCCCAAAGTCTGGAACACAGAAAGACACGACAGCAGAACAGACGTCCGACTCCCTTAAAGGGTAAAAACAGCAGCGACAGAGCTGCTGGAGCTTCTAATGTAAACAGACTTGGTGTAAGGCAAGGAGGAAGAGGAGGACACAGAGACAAAGGAGAGGAGGAGGAAGAGCAGATGGTTGAAAACAATTAAAGGGCTCAGACAGCCAGACGAGTTCGACCAAATAAAGAAAACCGACGGGTCTGCTGAAGTACGGAGGCTCAGGGGCGCCATTTTCAGTCATCAGTGTTTTTAAACTGGGATTTATTTTGTTACATTGGAAAATCCTGCTTGAATAATTATTTCCTAGAAGTGGATCATCAAAGTTTAACATGTTTTTACTGTGTAAATCAACACACAATGTTTAGATCAATAATTCAACGTTTTTGTGACTTTACGTTACAAAAATGCAAAATGCATGTTTCATTTGAAAGCTGCTGAATTTTTTATTAAAACATTAAAAGAAAAAACTCAGTTTATGACTGAAGCTGTGATTCTATATGAAATCTTATTTATAAGTTTCGCCTATGATTAAGAAATGTGAGACTTTCTGATATAAAAATACAGTTTGGAGGAAACTTTAAGGTTATGCTCGAACATTTATGAACACAACGACACACTGAAAATAAAACTGCACAAAATCAGCTGTTCATTAGCTGTAAGTTTGATCAGTTTCAGGGCGAAGCCGAGATTTTACTTTGAAGGTTTTCATAAAAAGGAAGAACAAACTACATCTGGATCATTTTGTTTGTCAGTGTTACAAAAATAAAAGCTTCCTTCCTGTAACAGGATGTCATGTTTCAGTCATTTATTTTGAAGGTTTATCAGATTGTGGATAAATAGGTCGTGTCCAAATTAATGGGCTGCATCCTCCTGTGGACGCATTTGTAGGCCGATTACGTCACAGCGACGCGCCGAAGGCTGTCCAAATTCGTAGACTCCTCCGAATGCAGCCGACAAATGCGTCCTCCTTTTCCCCGAATTTGAAGGATGGGTCGGGTGTGTCCTTCGTGGCCCACCATATCCCAGAATTCATAGCGCGGCCCAGCCAAACTCCAGTTTCCAACAATGGCGGCTGCTGCTAAGTTTTACAATTACTCTTATTAATCTTTCTGGGTCACAAAATAAACTTTTAACATATTTTCAGGCGAGAAAGTAGCTGTGTAAACATCAAATATCTGCTCGGTTTATCAAGATATCACATATTTGTAAAAGTGCTTCGACGTTTTCAGAGATGTCTGTTACCCACCAGCTCGATAGCTTGCCGGGAGCTCGAGGGTCACTGAAGCCGCCGAGAACGACACAACTCCCGCACATCATGTTCAGATCACCGCGGAGTTTCGCTGCTCGGGTTAAACGTAATATATAAGTCACTTAGACAACCTAAAATGTTATTGTTGGGCTTTTTTCAGTGTTTTGTTTGTTCGTGAGTAAATCGGTTTGGCTGAGATTAAAGTTATTAGATTAGATAAAATAAAACTTTATTAATCCATCGGGTGCGTTCCTCTGTGGTTTTCACACAGCTGAATAAACGTCAAACAGAAAACAGAAGTGTGAGACTGTCGAGAGTTTACTCCAGTGTCCTGTTATATTTTAGATAGCAAGGAGCAGACGGAGTTTATTAAACTCCACCCACACAGCGCTGACGCAGATCAGAAGGCTGGACCATCACATTTCACAGCCGTTTACTTCCGGCCTACCCGACCTCTTGAGGACCCGGCCCACGTAGACTCAGTTGGATGCAGCCCGTGAATTTGGACACGACCATAGTGGATACTTTGGCCCACCGTCATTATCACTCTTCCTGTATTTGGCTCTCAGGTCCGGCTGCACGAATGACGACACTTCCTGCCTGCTGTGTTTATCCACGGAGGCTTAATGAACGTCTCGCTGCCTCCCTCGTCTCTGACTCTCGCTGCTCTCCCTGGACTCAGCCACAGGGTCTTTGTCGTGTCCACAAAGAAAGAAGGGAATAATAACTGAAGCCATCAGTGTAATCCTGGGAGTTTCCCTGCAGCTCCACCTGCGGATGGAGAGCTGCAGGGAAACGAGCTGGCGTCACTCCCATTTAGCAAATAAGACATAAACTACACAGGATTACCGCGGCTGTGCAAACGGCTCCACATTGGTGAGGAAACGAGCCCCCCCTCAGACTGCATGCGTGTTTGGAGCCTCTGGTACTCCACACATCACTGCATAATAATGTGGAGCCACTCAGAGAGCACACGAATCCCCACGGACAGAACAAAAGTGTGTCCACGTCTCCGTCCCCACAGTGCAGGTGCACGAGACTGCATGCACAAGTGTCCACGGCTTTAAAGCACATCTGCACAGATGTGCCTCCTGCAGCAGCTGACAGTAGCGTCATGAGAGTCTGAGAGCGACTCACTCACACTTCTGTTACTCCGTCATCGCAGTTTTTCTTCTTTATAAGCTTCAGCAACATGTGCTTCACCTGCAAACCGACTGATGGAGGCGGGAGGGGGACGGACGGGAGGGGTGGAGCTTAGTTTGGCAGTGAGTCGCTGTGTGCGTTACAGGATACAGGAAGTGCACGTGCACAGACTGTATATGATATATCGTCACAGGTGTGCGTCATGAGCATTTGTGACACTGAAGAAAAGCAGAGATTAGAAAAGTGTTTGTGAGCTATTTGGAGTAATATACTCAGCAACGCACTCGTTTACTGCTGAGTGTGTTCGTACGTGTGTTGTGTGACATACAGTGACCTGTAAGCTCTACAGACAGTATGAGTATTATTATTGAATGCAGTGTGAAAGAAAAGGACGTATGGCGATCTCTGCGCTTTATGCCACCAGCTGGAAAAGCAGAACTTCCTGTTAAACAAACGACAGCAGGAAACTTTCCAGCGTCTCTGTGAGGAAACGTTTGAAGCCTCGAACAGGAAACGGGTTTGTTTGTCGTCACGTTGGTGTTTCGCTGTTTGAGTCGTGATTCAGACGAATATATGAGTCTGTTTACACAATAATGATGTCAAAGTCATATTTGAATTATAACAATAATATTAATGTTACATAGTAAAAAAGTTTAACCTATGAGATCAAATCTTCTTCAGATGATACATGTTTATGCTAAATTTAAAAACAAATTTAAGTTGATCAAATTATGAAAATCTGCTGAAATGTCGGACTGAAGTCCTTCTTTTATTTTTAACTATAAAAATCATTTCAGGACCAAATATGAATTTTTATTTATTTTAAATGGAGTCTGAAGCCTGTTTGGAGCTGTTGGACATGGACGTGTCCGTGAAAGTCAGCGTGACTCTGACAGAAACACCGTCAGGACCGACTCTGCGTTTCAGCAGAGCGAACAGTGATCCTCACTCTTCAGTGATCCTCACTCTTCAGTGATCCTCACTCTTCAGTGATCCTCACTCATGTGCTGAAGAAATCAAAACTGCTGTCTGTGATGTGACGGAGGGCGTTGCTGGGAGCCCCAAAACTTTAAAAATGAACGAAAAAGAAAATCCAAAGATCTCAGATCCACGACCCTGCTGAGCTTCGATGAGAAGAGGCCTCCCGCCGCTGCACAGGGACAACAATCACCCCCCGGCAGGCAGCACCCCCCCAAAGTGCCTCAGAGACTTTTAGAGTTTCACAGAAAGGAAGAGGGAGGGATAGTGGGAGGCGGATCCACGGAGGCACAGGAAGTGGGTCGGGAAACCCCGTAAGTCCCAGTCTGAGGATCACAAACATCTTCAGGGACGCCTGACTGCTCACCGGGTTGGAGTTGGCTGTCGATGCCGTCTGTTTCGCGTTGCCATCCACACCTCAGCTGACCTGCATGATGAAAACCCGGAGAGGGGAGGCCTTTCATTTTCAAACTGTTTGTCTGCTCGAGGGGATTTTTCAGCTCACAGGCTTGACAGGAGACTTCCGACCACGAGGAAGCCCTTTACAGCAGAGCTTCTGCAGGCGGCCCGAGGGCCTCCGCCGCCGCTGCAAGAACAGCAAAAACACCTCAGTGCAGAGCTGCTGCTGTGGGAAGACGTCTCCTCCACAGCTGTTCTCTCTGCTCCCATCAAACTGCAGGAAAAGCTGCACCGAACATTTAGTGCAGCAACGGAAATGAAAGAAACACTTATTTTCTCTGATTACAGCACGACGAGCCTCGAAGTCCCTCAGGTGCTAAAGCTGCTCCGAAGCAGCAGGTCTGGTCAGGAGAGCAGCGCTGCACTGTGACGAGCTCGTCCATAAGTGTGTCAGCAGGTCTGCTTCTGATAAGAAACCATTAAATCCAGTAAGTCCTCCAGTGTTGAGATTTAGACTGTCGTGTAGCAGAGCTTCTCTGCCTGGCAACAGGCTGCAACACGTAGAGGAAATGGAGACGTGGTCGTGCTTCCAGAAACAAAAACAAAAAGCATAGCAGACAAAAAGTCTTTAAAGGGTTAACCTTCGAGCACAGTGGGCTTCACCTAACATCATGACTTCCTTCCTGCCTCGATCAGCCACTTTATGGAAAGTCTGCATCTCCAAATAGACGCAGAGTTTGATGGTTGGGTTCATTATCACAATAAACTGATCATATAGAAGAATTTACAGGAGTTATTTCTCATCCTGTGTTTTAGGAGACTTTTCTTCATCCCACCTGGCAGAGTCTGAACTGAGATTCATGAAGGTAAATGCAACAGTGAACCATCATCTGCTGTGATTGGCAGACAGAGCATTCATGCTTCCTGCACAAAAACCTAAACCTGCTATTTTACTGAAATATGAATCCATGTGATCAGGTGATTGAACATGTTTGACTAAACCTTCATCATATAACTGAATATGATCACCACACCTTCCAGACGGGAACATGTGACCCAGGTGTTCTGGCAGTGAAGTCTTTTGAGGTCGAGAGTCTCAAATATACAAACTTTTTATGAGGCTGAACCCAAACTGCCGTCACAGCCCTGGATGGGTCACGATGACCTCTGACTGTCAGATGTTCACAGGTTAAGCTGTGGTGTGCTCTGCACCTCTGGCAGAGGAGCACGTCATCGTTCAGCGTGAACTGAACCTGTTAAAGTCATAAAAACACTTCCAGAAACGTCACAATGAAGCACATTGGCTCCTCTGGGATGGCTGAAGGTGTGAGAGCAGTCTTCATCACTCCGGTTCTTCTTTCCTGTGATTGGATGCAGAGACTGAGGTCAGACCCACCTGTGGATGTGATCTCAGCACCAGCTGTGGCGGACAGTTGGCTTCGGACTGGTGAAACAGCAGCTGAGGGTCATTTGTTTTCTGTGTTTTGGCTGCAGACATCACCAGTTACTAAGCAACAGCCCGGCAGGAGGACGATGGAGAGATGTTGGAAACATCTCGGCTCTGCAGACGCATCAGCAGAGCCTCCTCCTCCAGATAAGGCTGCGTGTCCTCAGTGAGCAGCTGTCAGAGTCTGAGTCAATAAAAGTTCAGAAAGAGAACAAAAAGAAAAACCAAAAAACTGTCTTCTCCATGAGAGACGGCAGCCCTGACTCGCTGCGCGGCAGGCAGCTCGCTGCTTGTAGAAATCCTGTAACACTCGGCGTGCAGGGATTTCTAAACGTTGATGGCTGCTGAGCTAAAATGGCACCTGCACATCTCAAACCAATCAAAACTCCAAACTGTAAATTTACCTGCATGACTGATGAGCTGTTTGTCCACATCTGAGGACTTGTCATGTCTTCATTACTTTCACACATCAATCACATAATTGATTTGAGACAAGTGCAGATTTTTACCCAGACGTGCTGCCTGCCGGGCAGACTGAGGCGACGACCGGAAGCTAAACACAGAGCGCACGTTTCCCACAGTTCATATATAACAACAATGCCTCAGCAGCACCAGGTTAGAGGCCAGGTTAGAGGCCAGGTTAGAGGCCAGGTTAGAGGCCTGACATCAGACTAAAGTGCTGTGGAAGCAAACCACACTGTCACTCACATCATCAAAGTTATTCAACGATTCAAGTGAAGTCGTGTTTTTATTAAACTTGGAGCTCACCCTTTTCTTTTTCACCAACTTTCTGTAGAATAAATAAACTTTACACACGGCCTGGTTGCTGATTTAGCAGCCAACAAAGCGTCACAGAGGCATCTTTAATGTGGCCTGTCGGTCTGGTTTCTCTCCGCCTTGTGGGAAAATGTGCACCTGTGTTTGTGCTTCACCTTCTTAGCGCGATCGTCGCCTCAGTTTAACTGCTGTTTGTCAGGGTTGCTGCCTCTCAGGCTGCCTGTCAGGAAATCCGATAATCAAAGGTGTCCTTCTCCATGTAGTCGGTCCAGGTGGAGGAGGGCATGCTCCGATACGGGTCCAGGAGGATACGGAAACAACGGACAATCAGGAGGCCCAAGAAGATGAAGAGGATGAGGACGAAAACGAAGGCCGCCCTTTGCTCGAGTGTGAGGAAGGCGGCTGAAGCTGAGGACGAAGACGATGAGGAGAAGTCTGATTCCGAAGCAGAGAAGGTGCTGCTGTAGAGGTCGTCTGCCATGTTGAGAAATGTTTGGTGGCTTCAGAAGCTGATTCTCCTTCTCAGTCCAGAGGAGATGATCATCTTGGAGTCACGAGGTCGGCGTCTGAAAAGCCTGCAGAGATAAACAGCAGAAACAGGAATGTGAAGAACCTCTTATTATTCTACCCTTCAGAGAGAAGTTACAACCCCGTCGACGACACTAAAACACAGCATCATCTGCACAGCTGCAGAAATGACCTGAACCCTGAAACCACGTACACAGAAAGGGTCAGGAACATCGGTGCTTTCTGGGAGCATGTGCATTGTGATGCTTTGTAACCTGCGATGGACAGAAGTGTTTCCGAGAGTCTCTTTATAAAGCCGAGCTGTGAACGTCTCTGTAAGTTCAGTGTTTCCTGTTGTTCTCCTGCCAGCAGCCTGTGGGCGGGTCTGTGGGCGTCGTTCCTTTCAAACACTGCTTCTGCAAACAAGCTCCTCATTTGCTTCCCACATGCAGATTAAAGCTCAACAGGCTTCAAATGTTGCTGCGTTTCCCTGCTCTCTGCATCCAAAACCTGAAAGTCAAACAGAGCTGGACTGAACCTCTGCTATTCGCATCTCCTCTACAGGCCACAAACCAGGTGATCAGTCCTCGTCCAAACAGCATGGATCTGAAGCATGCACACTGAGTGCTAATTGGAGAGGAGGAGGTTATCAAAGAGGTTTTCCAGGCCTCCTAATTTAGAGTAAAAAGAGTTCACACAAAACTTGACCTCTGACCTTGATTTGAACGCATCCAAGCTCTATGTCGCCTTGTTCTCAAAGGTGGGTGTCCACGGCCACCTGACACCCACCCGCCGCCTGGCAGGTTGATGACAATCAAGTTCAACACTAAAAGCACAAGCTTCCACGTGTAGGGATAAACCCCCATCCTCGTCCTGAACAGGGGGGTGCTTCAGCACCCCCAAAAATGAATCAAAGCACCCCCAAAGATTTCTCACTTTTTTTGGACAATATTTGCTGTTTGTGTGACACACAACTAAAAATATAAAAAGCATACAGAACTTGGTTGAGACGTAACATTTTAACAACAAAAGTATCGATAACCCCCTCTCCCTAAGTGGTTTGTTCCAGCTCTCCCCTGCTCTGGCTCTAGCGCTGTTGCTGCCAGAGCGATGGTGGCTGAGACGCAGCGGAGGTGTAAGTGTCTGATTTAAAACAGGACATGTTAGCTGCATTTAACCTTCAGTTACTCTTTATATCGTTGGTAGGAGTCAGAACATGTTTCTTTTAGCTGAAAAACATTACACCAGGTAACCTGCAGTGTTGAAAACGTGTTTTCCGACGATGTTTGCTGCCCTACAATCCGTCCTACTCTGTAGTGAAATCAGTGACATTTGACCGTCCTGTTGCTCCCATTGAAATATTTATAGCCTGTTTAAAACCTAAAACTTAACATTGTCTGTAGCCTGCTGTTGTTACCACTGTCCTGTTTTAAATGGTACTATAGTATCATTTAAAACCCTTACCCTAACTAGCTAACTGACTGGATGCCCATTAACCTTTTAACTCCCGGTGTGCGTGCGTGCGTGCGTGCGCGCGCGCGTGCGCGTGCGTTCATAATGGATATAAGAAAGTTTTTTCAAAAAAAGGATCCACGTCAGGTAAAAGTGTAAAATCAAATGATCCGTGAATCAGGAATAATGTTGGATCAGTGTTTCAATGTTTATATCTTTTATTAGATGTTCATGTGGTTTGGTTATTTGCCTTTTGGTTGAAAGAACACTGAGAGGACTTTTTGTTAGTGATCTTAATAGAATTATTTTCATATTAATGTAATTTTTCATCTAATTGAATCTCTTTGTGTATGATTGTCAGTCCAAAGAGGGAGAGAGGAAAGAGGGGAGAGAAAGAACAAGGTCAGGAAGAAGCAGGTAAGAAAACAGGGAGCAGTGACAGGCAGAAACTGTTAAACTGACAAAGAGAAAAAACCTGATTTTACTCACAATCTGAGTAAAATCAGGTATATTAAAGCTGCTAAACAAACTGGGTTGAAACATTTTGACCCTCTTTAACAACATCCCAACATAACATTATCATTGATCGGGGAGATTAAAATTAATGATATATTTTTATGTGGTTCAGCCACAACTCTACTAAACCTCAGCCAGTAACAGGTCGGCCAACTTTTGGACTGTCCAGTTGTCTGTGTGACTGCCGCAGTACGTACATCACATTTGCACACTGTCAGTGACAAACATCCTGGTGGAGTGAGGAGCTGTAAAGAGAAGCAGATGCTCTGTTTCTAAACATGTTTTAAGCTTGTTTCAAAGATTCTGTACAGCAGCTTTAAATGTTTTCCAGAAGCACACAGACACTTATCAGTGTTTCTCACACTTTTTACAGTGTGGACCACCTGATAAAATGTGAAGCTCTCCCAAGGACCACTATGAAAGCATGAAACTCATAAAACATACAACACAAAATTAGTATTTAAATTAGTAAAATTAGTATCTGCAGTAAAGATTGTTTCATACATTTTATACATACTACCACAGGCAAAGTTGCCTCCATTTTTATATTCTTTTTTAATATTTTGTAATAATTTATCCTGTTTCCGGAGTGTTTTTTATGTATCTGTATTATATTAAACTTACACATTAAAAGTGAATCTCTGTCCAAAAAATGCACTCAGTTTACTTCTTACTCACTGTGAGCATCATTCATTATTCTCCCAGTAATTAAGGTTAGCATATGTATTTTTTTTTATTCCAATCCATTCTTCTTTTGCAGCATTTTAATAACCTTGATCAGATTTGATGGTTTTGTTACAGACTTTTAAAAAGCGTTTTTCTTTTGTTTCACAAATGTGGGATTAAATTGTTAAAATGTACAAAACAGTGATGTCATGTTTTGTGACCCAGGCACAGAGAGACTTGATGAATTTAAGAATCTTATGATTTAATAAAGAAATTTGCAGACTTGCACAGAGATGGTAAAATTATGATGACTGATAACGGAGACGAGGACAACAGATGATGAGGACAGGGAGGATGCAGGGACCAAAAGAGACGGGAAGAAGTCTCATTGTGATGAGTAAAGTATATCTTAGCTGGCAGCTCTCTGGGTGCTCAGCACCCCCAAAGCTCTGATCCTAGAATCGCCCCTGGTCCTGAAGTCAGGATTTCTGAGCAGCGTGGAAAATGCCCGGCGGCTTTCCGCTCAGCTGGAACAAGACGTCAGAAACAAGACGAGGGTCAGAGAGCCCGGACGGGCGTCTTCATGGCTCATTGTAGTTCCACTAAAGCTGTTTTCCTCCTTTACAGACTTTGTACGGTGCACAGGATCATACACTTTGTTAGATGACTGGTTAATGAGATCGTCTTAGTGGTTTAGCTTTGGGGCTCGTCCTCGGATGGTTCACCTGCAGACGTGTTATAAGCACTCTGAACAGCATGCATCCCTCGGTGAGTTATTCACTGATGTAAAACCTCTCAAAACATCGCTTTGCATCGCGTCGTGATGGCGAGTGTGATCAGTTTTAACGAGGCGAGGGCAGGACACCCGTGGAGGGTTTGCTGATGGTGCACAGCTAAACTTTCTCCTCCTTCATTCTCATTCAGTCCAGCTTCACTTTCTGAACTCCTGCAGGAAAAGAAAGAGGTGTGGACTTTTTGAGAACATGGAATCAGTGCTTTAAAGCTGTTTACAGTTTTATTACACGTTGAGCTGATTCATCACTGTGGAGGTGAAAGCACAGCAGCATGCTCTGCTTGATAATGCAGGAGCCTCAGAGTCCCTGAAGGCTGCAGCTGTGGCTCTGAAAATGCGTGAAAACCTAAAATAAGTAATTAGATTTGATGGAGCAAATCATGCTGACCTCAGAGGCGTCACTCTCACTCAGAGCGCCATCAGCGTGAAGCCTTTGAACAGCCGTCACCGTGAAAATCAAAGGAATGTCGGAAAGTTCTCGGACAAGTTTGAACTGGGTGGAGGTCAGAGCTCACTGGGCTGGCTCATAACGTAACGGCAAGCAGGCTGCGTGTTTCCTACACGTGAAGTTATGTTCATGACAGTCACGGTGCCACTCCACAGCTGAGTCGGGGATCGGATGGTCGTGGGTTTGAATCCACTGAACGGCTACCCCGAGGTAGGTTTGAGGTTAACAACACCACCCAGGCACACGCTTCCACCGGGACACCTGAGATGAGAAAGGCCAGCATCAAGGCGGCAGACCAGATAAGATCCGCGAGCTTTACAGACTTGTGCAGGACACGTCAGCACATCAGGCAGCCGTGCCATGACTCAAGAGCGCCATCATACCTCCAGTGCCAAAGAAAGCAAACCCAGTTCGGCCCGTGGCCCTCACACCTGAGCTAATGCTTTGCTTTTGAAGCACATCAGGCAGCCGTGCTGATGCAGCTCGACAGAGATTTGACCGATTTCAGGAGGTCAGGCAAAGATCACCACACTGACCTCACCATGAACGGTGCTGCTGTGGAGAGGGTCAGCAGTGTTCCTGGGTGGGCACCTAGCTGACGGCCCATCCTTCTCCACCAACAGACCAGCATCAAAAAGGCACAAGGCATCTGCAGCCCCTCAGGACCCCGACACCTCGCCCCACAGAAAACACCCTGACGCTAAGCTTCACAGCTGGTTTGGCAGCTGGAACAACAGGCTTGTTAGGACTGCCAGTAGGAAGGCTGGTGTCTCTCTCCCGTCCCTGGAAGCAGTCTCCATCATCGGAGAACCCCCCCCCCCCCCCCCCCCCCACCATGGCCTGCTCTCCCTCCTGCCATCTGGTGACAGGTAGAGCAGCTGCAGGAGCAGCAGGATGCTGGAAGGTTCTTCACACAAGCTGTGAGGCTGATACAGGACTGTGACCCCGCCCCCATCCATGCAGCCACACTGTAAGACCCACAAACAGACTGTGACCCCCCCCCCCCCCACATACACACAGAGAAACAACACACTCAGCCTCTGTGTGAGGACTGCTGTAGCTGAATGACTGCTTACACCTGAGTTTGCTCAGAGTCTCTGCTGTGTCCTTATTTTAGGTATTTATACTGATTATTGATTATTATAGACACTGGTGAGAAACAGCGTTTTGTTTCAGAACAAACAGTAAATGTGGCTCATACAGTCTGAACATGAACCTGGAGCCAACGATCGAATCGGACGTGTTATTGATCAGAAAACGTCATCAAACAGTTTAATTTTTGTTGAGCAGCCCGAACGCTTTGATTTTAAAGAGTGTGTGACACACACACACACTTACACGCGCGCACGCGCACAGGTGCATGCACACACACACACACGCCCGCGCACACGCACACACACACGGCGGTCCAGCTGTGAACGCTGAGGTCGGGTTACTTCCTGCAGATCAAACCTGTGTCGTCTGTTGCGTAACCTGTTTGCAGCCGCTCAGTGAAGCGATGTGTTGGCGTGGAGAGAGTGGAGGAGTGGGAGTGGGCGAGAGAGGAGGAGTGGGAGTGGGCGAGAGAGGAGGATGCTGATGTGAGTGGGAGATGGAGAGAGGAGCCTTCTAAGGATGAGCTGTTTGTGGACGCTCTGAAACCAGACGGTGATTCAGAGGAGAGCAGGAAATGACAGCACAGTAATTCAACAGGTAGCTAAACAGTTTATGACCCTGTTTCCTTTATTTTACATATATTTGGTTGTTTTTCACTGGTGCAAACAGCCTGGAGGGCTGAACGAAGCCAGTGTGATGTCAGCTGCAGCTCCTCCTTTGCTGATCAACTGATGAACTTGATGGAAAGCTGTTTCTGGTTATTAGTCTGAAGGGAATCTGAAAACCCAACAGTGTCTGCAGTGATGTGTTCACGGCAGTGTCCAGCGGGGTGGCCTGGGGGGGCACAGGCCACCCCTCCCCAACCAGACTGGCCACCCCAGGTGCCACCCCGAAGCTAAAACAATAAAATTCAATGAAATATCAAATGTGTGATTATGTTTTCACAGTGAAGCTCAGATATCCGAGGGTCAGTGAATGCAGCACCGGCTTCTGCACTATGAGCATCATGTTAGCAAAGGAAGGAGAGCCAAGCACGAAAGAGGCGCCGCAGAAAACTATTTTTTGACGAAAGATTAACAAGTTAGCAGAGACCCGAGGCGGCCGCCGGTCCGAGTGTCAGGTGAACTGAACTTCAGGTAAGAAGTTATGACCTGCAGTCTATCTGGGTCACATATAAACCAAGTTTAGGTGGAGTTTATTTTCATTGTGCTGACTTTTTACAGTCAGTTACAATAACTCGTACTGCGTGAGCTAGCATGATGGAGTTTCTATACAGCTGGGTGGTGCTGTGATGTTATTGATAGTGAACTTTATTTTACTCATAAGGTGAGTTAGTAGAGTTTCCAACTGTCCGGTAAAAAGACGAAATCGTCTCATATTCAGAGAAAATATTACGCGTTTCGTGTTGAGGTGAAAAAAACACAGTTTGTCCCGGACTTCAGACACAATAAAAAAGACACAAAGCTGGAGTTATTCTGTCTTTGCTGCACAGCTGCCTCTTCTTCTCTCATTCTCCCCCCTCCCTCTCCTGTTGCTACTTCAATCATGAAACTGATCAATGATCAGCTGATCGTCTCTCTTGTTTGTTTATCACTTTGTGCCAGAAAGAGGAAACCAGCGGATGTCGCGTTAAACAACAGCAGCACGTTTAAGCTTGATCAGCTGTTGTTAGAATTTATTTAATATTAATTTCTAGTATCAGCTGATGTTTGCTGGAGCCACAGCTGTAAAGCTGCTGGTCATGATGTTTGGATATGTGGTGAGAGGGAAACATGAAGATGAAACCAGGAGATGTCCTTACTGAATCATCAGAGCTGAACAGCTGATGGAGAAACAGGTTTACCTTTTAGGTGACATGGATGAGTTGAAGTGATGAACTGTTTCTGAGAGACAAATAACACCAGGATCCTTTTCTAAGTAGCTGACAGCTGGTAACTGTGCAGGGGCGGGTCTAGCAAAGTGTTGCCAGGGGGGCAGGTAGGGCATTAACAGGGAGAGGGGGGCACAAAGAAATACTTTCTTATTGTCATTTAAAATATCTCACTTTTATTAAATAATTATCTGAAAGTTTTTATCTGACGTAAAATGTATAGAAATCATACATATACCAAC
>NC_140459.1:222500-265000 GCF_963576455.1 Neolamprologus multifasciatus
ATAAGATGGGGCCTGATTATTTAAGACCTTGTATGTGAGGAGCAGGATTTTGAATTCTGGATTTAACAGGAAGCCAAAACAGGAGAAATATTCTGAAATGCAGTTCTGTAGACCACGCTAGCAAATGCCACGACTTTTCCAGGGTTTATGTCGGTTGGTGAGGTGGAGCAGCCCGTATGTGGAGGGAGAGTGGAGACCCACAAATGGCCCCTTGACTCCGCCTTCTTCTGCCTCCCTGCTGTGTCAGTGGGGATGGTGTTCGCTCTGTGCTGTAGCGTCCTGATGACGCCCAGTTTGTGCTCCAGTGGATGATGAGAGTCAAACCTTAGATACTGATCCGTATGTGAAGGTTTACGGTACACGTCAGCTTTAGATGTCCCCCATTACTGATGGAGATCTCACAGTCTAAGAAGACTAACCTGACAGTGTTCATATCCTCCCTGGTGAATTTGATGTGTCGGTCCACCGAGTTAATGTGATCCGTGACTCGTGGAACGTCCCGAGATTTGATTTTCACCCAGGTGTCATCCACAGACCTGAACCAATGGCTTGGTGGTGTTCCAGGGTAGGATAGCAAAGCCTTGTTTATAAGACTGAAAGCTGCAGTCAGCTGAGACTGAAGAAGTCACCTGGATGTTAATGAAATGTTTCTCCCACTGAAACCGTTACGTCCAAATGAATCAACCTTTGGAGACCTTCTTTTGTAACTTTGAGAAAAGCTACTCTGTGTCTTTATTTCCCATCAGATGAAGGTTTAAACAGCAGATGCTGTAAAGCAGTGCGGTCATCAAGGTTACCAAAAACAGGAAGTCTTTATTCACGGTGTAATAAATAAGAAAAATACAACAGAAAATGTTTCCCAGCTTTCAACAGCAGCAACGCGACCACTGTGTGTTTCCTAATGAGGGAAAGTGATTGTTGCCATGGCGATGCCCGACAGCTCGTCGATAAGTCACCTCAGCAGGTGGACAGCCGAGAGACCGTCACCGCCACAGAGAGGAGGAGGAGGGTGGGCCTAACATGCAGATGTTCTCTGAGGTCCAGCTGTGCTTCACACTGAGGCTGATCGTGGCGCTGACCATCGACACAAAGTCGTATCAGTGTGGCAGCGGCTCTCGCTGGGCTCAGGAAAACAAGCGTAATGGAGGATAATGGCACAAACTCTCTGTGAAGTGAGTGGTTACAACAGTTGATAACAGACGGAGCCTTCCCAGCACATGCGTCCTATAAATGGCTAAAAGCCTGTCTTGCAAACGCCCTGAGAGTTTTCTGGCAGTTTCTACCAGACGTTCCAGCCAATTCGTGTTCGTCAGAGTCATGTTACCAAACCAAGCAGCGTTTCAGACATTACAAGTTCTCATTTCCTTTAAAAAGAACAGACTGTACTGAATGTTTGGTGGCCTCAGTGAGGCTCACAGCACCGTTTATGGATCAACGCCTAAATACCTGTCCACAGTCTGACTGTCTGCAGCGGTAATGACAGCAGGAACGATGACTTCCTGAAATCAATAATCATGTCCAGGTCTGAGAAGGTTTGTTTTTACAGACAAAGTCAGTTATTGAATAAAATCACTGTCGGGTTAATTCTAATGCACAGTGTGCATCATCAGAACACTATGAACTGTGGCTAATCAGACAGAGGTGTAACCCTGCAGGTTGGAGGGTTTGTGCCTTGAAGTCACACTTGTTTCAGTTTCATGAACTTTTCTTCAGGTTTTCTGCGCCCTGCCTTCTCAGATCTGAATGTTTCCTTGTGTGTTTGTGACTCTCTCTGTTTGCAGTTAATGACTTTGGATTCAGCTATCGGACCTGTTTTCTCCGTCTGCACTTCATCTCAGCGCTGTAATTACTTTCTCTGTTTCTCATCTCCCTCCTGATGAAATGTGTCTCTGTGATAGCAGGAAGTGCTGCGCTGTCACTGCCCTTCTTCATATTTCAGGTTGATTGTGATTCTCTTGGATTAAACGCTGTTTTTCAGACCTGCACAGATTGAATCTGTCATCCAGTCTGGTGCTCGGTCTCAGCCACACCCGGCCTCCACATCGAGTCTGTCTGTGCCCAGAACAGAGAAACGGTTGCTAATCCAACAGGTTTATTCAGTGTGTGGGAAACCTGCTCTTAGCGCCTGTTTCTGCTCGTTTTCCATCTTTTTTTATGTCTTTGAGGTCATCCTGCATCTCATGTTTTCCCTTTGTGTGAGAATGGGTCGTCTCCACATCCTTATAGTGTATTTCTGTGTACAGTCCTTTGTTTTTGTGCTTGTTTGTTCATGTTTACTTTCTGCATCTCTCTTTCTTTACTGTTGGAGTGCGTCTCTAACCTCTGTAATGTCTCTGTAACCCACCTGCATCTCCTCATTCTTTGGCTGATCTGTTAATGTCTCCCGTGAAAGGTGAGGAGGCCCCAATAAAGAGAATTCCACTGAATCAGAATCAGTCAAGTATAGAAATCTGTCCTGTTTCTGAGTCTATTTTTTTCTGAGTCTATTTCTGTGTGTCTGTTGTCTCAGAACTGTGATTAAATATGGATCTCACACATGGATCAGTTCATCTAAATATAAATGAAGTTAAAAGAGGACGGTGTGGATATAAATATTCTGACAGCTACTCTGTTCTGTCTCAGGTTGGTACTGAGCATGTGCAGTCCACACTCGGACTGTTTTTGGATGAAACACGTCGACAGATTTGGCGTCAGCGTGGCTCACAGTCTGTTTCAACACTTTTGCCTCTGATGGTGTGAAAAACATTTTCATGCTGCAGTTTCTTTAAACCTGCGATGGGAAGAGCTTCACACGTCAATCACAGCCTTTCATATGAAGTAAGCTCGACGGCGGTGCTGAGATTCAGATCAGCTGACAAACATGTGAGCAAGAGGACAATCAGTTCAGTCCCAGAAACAGCTGATTCACTCTGAGCCTGCAGACGTCCTCACATCACCGTGGCTTCAGCCAACTCCAACTCTGTGTCTCTTTGTCTCTTTGTCTTTTTGTCTCTTTGTCTCTTTGTCTTTTTGTCTCTTTGTCTTTTTGTCTCTTTGTCTCTTTGTCTTTTTGTGTCTTTGTCCCTTTGTCTTTTTGTCTCTTTGTCATTTTGTCTTTTTGTCTCTTTGTCTTTTTGTCTTTTTGTTAGTGCTGTCAGTGTTAATCTCGTTAAAATGACGTTAAGGCCATAACCGCATTAACGCAACAAATCTCCGTCAGCGAGTTAGCTCTGTTCGCCCCGTGCGTGGGGCTGCGTGGCGTCAATGTGTTAGCGCAGTTAGCTTGTTAATGCAGCCCCACGCATGGGGCGGTCAGTAAATCCGAGATTAACGCTGACAGCACTACTTTTTGTCTCTTTGTCCCTTTTTTTTTCCGTCTCTTTGTCCCTTTGTCTCTTTGTCTCTTTGTCTTTGTCTTTTTGTCTCTTTGTCTCTTTGTCTCTTTGTCTCTTTGTCTTTTCATCTTTGTCCCTTTGTCTTTTTGTCTCTTTGTCTCTTTGTCTCTTTGTCTCTTTGTTAGTGTTGTCAGTGTTAATCTCGTTAAAATGACAGCCCCACGCATGGGGCGGTCCGTAAATCCGAGATTAACGCTGACAGCACTACTTTTTGTCTCTTTGTCCCTTTTTCTTTTCGTGTCTTTGTCTCTTTGTCTTTTTGTCTCTTTGTCTTTTTGTCTCTTTGTCTTTTTGTGTCTTTGTCCCTTTGTCTTTTTGTGTCTTTGTCTTTTTGTCTTTTTGTCTTTTTGTCTCTTTGTCTTTTTGCCTTTTTGTTAGTGCTGTCAGTGTTAATCTCGTTAAAATGACGTTAAGGCCATAACCGCATTAACGCAACAAATCTCCGTCAGCGAGTTAGCTCTGTTTGCCCCGTGCGTGGGGCTGCGTGGCGTCAATGTGTTAGCGCAGTTAGCTCGTTAATGCAGCCCCACGCATGGGGCGGTCAGTAAATCCGAGATTAACGCTGACAGCACTACTTTTTGTCTCTTTGTCCCTTTTTCTTTTCGTCTCTTTGTCCCTTTGTCTCTTTGTCTCTTTGTCTTTGTCTTTTTGTCTCTTTGTCTCTTTGTCTCTTTGTCTTTTCGTCCCTTTGTCCCTTTGTCTTTTTGTCTCTTTGTCTCTTTGTCTCTTTGTCTTTTTGTCTTTTTGTCTCTTTGTTAGTGTTGTCAGTGTTAATCTCGTTAAAATGACAGCCCCATGCATGGGGCGGTCCGTAAATCCGAGATTAACGCTGACAGCACTACTTTTTGTCTCTTTGTCCCTTTTTCTTTTTGTGTCTTTGTCTCTTTGTCTCTTTGTCTCTTTGTCTTTTTGTCTCTTTGTCCCTTTGTCTCTTTGTCCCTTTGTCTCTTTGTCTCCTTGTCTCTTTGTCCCTTTGTCTCTTTGTCTTTTTGTCTCTTTGTCTCTTTGTCTTTTTGTCTCTTTGTCTTTTTGTGTCTTTATGCATATGTGTCTTTATCGTTTTGTCTTTTTGTCGTTTTGTCGTTTTGTCGTTTTGTCTTTTTGTCTCTTTGTCCCTTTGTGTCTTTGTCTTTTTGTGTCTTTATCGCTTTGTCTCTTTGTCATTTTCTGTCTTTGTCTTTTTGTGTCTTTATGCATATGTGTCTTTATCGCTTTGTCTTTTTGTCTTTTTGTCTTTTTGTCTCTTTGTCCCTTTGTCCCTTTGTGTCTTTGTCTTTTTGTGTATTTATGCATATGTGTCTTTATCGCTTTGTCTTTTTGTCTTTTTGTCATTTTGTCTCATTGTCCCTTTGTGTCTTTGTCTTTTTGTCTCTTTGTGTCTCTGTCTCATGTCAGCTCCTCCCTTTTACACATCCTTGCTGTCACATTACGTCCCTCAGACTTTGCAGTGAAGTGTTTATTAAAGTCATGATTCTGTGACCTTTCCAACAAAACGAAATGCACAAAAATGTGTTTACCGTGTAAAACAATATCACAGTTACTTACAAATTCCAAGAAATGAATAGCAGTCACTCAAACGGATATACTTTATGGATTTCAGAGCAGCAGACATCTGCGGGCATGTTTCTACTCAGCCTTTAAAAATCCATCACAGTGGTGGTTACAAATGTGTCTTTGGTGGTTTGGCAGCCACACAATGTTCACATTTCATTTAAAGAACAAAAAATGGACATGTTCTCATGCTTATCTGAGTACTCAGTACAACTTGCCTCATTCACCCACTCACACGAGCATGTTTTCTATGCTTTTCAGCTAACACACGCATCAGAGAGCAACCTGATGTAACATCTTAGCCAAGACATGGTGACTGGAGCAGACAGGGATCGAACCACCAACCTTCTGATCTGCAGATGACCTGCTCTGCCTTTACACTACCAAGATGTCCTGATGATGCGTCATGATCTCCCATCACACTTTCAAATCATAGCTGAGCTGAAGTGTGACCTTTGACCTTCAGTCTTGGGTTGTTTAGCTTCTGCTGTGATTGGTGCAGTTTAACTCTTTTGACACAGCTTCTCCACAAAGGTCAAAAAGGTCACAAAGGTAATAAAGGTCATTTGACCCATCACTGCTGGGGTGGCTGTTCCAGTCCAGTTCTTCTGATCAGGTGTGTTGGTATCAGAGATGGGTGTGACTTCCTGTCCCCAGGTGATCAGTGTTCAATTAGTTTCATACGAGTAAATGTATAAATAAATAAAAGACATTCAGAAACTCTGTGCTGATGATGTAGTGATGATGTCACAGAGGCGTGGCTCTGATTCTGAACACAGACCAGTTTCACTAATTGGTGATTATTAGGTATTAAATAGAGTTTCAGGTCTTTCTGTGTGCGAACATTTGTGAATTTATTTTAGATGCAAACTTCCTGTTCCCACAACAATCAGCTGATCAGCTGATCAGAGCTCAGCTGATCAGAGCTCAGCTGACACCTTCATGATGAGTTTCTGCTCTCAGGTCCAACTGAATAAACCACTAAGGTCGAAGACTACACTCCCATCAGAGTCACAAAGGAGCAGGAAGTGGGGTCACTACCCTATGATAGCCATTGTTTATATACAGTCTATGGTTTACATCAGTGAGTCAAAGCCTCCCCTGGTTGCCGTTGAAGGCACTGCAGGGAGGTCTGTTGGTATGTGTAACATATTCTTTTTCCTTCTTTGACTAGTTGTTGATCCTCAGCTTGTTGCGTCTCGTTGTTAGCTTGAAACTTAATTTGGAGGTAAAGCTGTGAATGAAAGGAAACACTTTTTTCCGCTCGCACGACGATCAACGGCACGTCTGAATGTTTGGGTCACAGAAGGTGTGAAGTTTAGAAATGGGCAGGTTTGAAACGTTCACCTAACAGGCCGACGGCTGTGTCTGTGGTCGGTGTCTGTGATCAGTGTCTGTGGTCAGTGCCTGTGGTCAGTGCCTGTGATCAGTGCCTATTGTCCGTGTCTGTGGTCAGCGTCTGTGGTCAGTGTCTGTGGTCAGTGCCTGTGATCAGTGTCTGTGATCAGTGTCTGTGATCAGTGTCTGTGGTCAGTGTCTGTGATCAGTTTCTGTGGTCAGTGTCTGTGATCAGTGTCTGTGGTCAGTGTCTGTGATCAGTGCCTGTGGTCAGTGTCTGTGGTCAGTGTCTGTGGTCAGTGTCTGTGGTCAGTGTCTGTGATCAGTGCCTGTGGTCAGTGTCTGTGGTCAGTGTCTGTGATCAGTGTCTGTGGTCAGTGTCTGTGATCAGTGTCTGTGATCAGTTTCTGTGGTCAGTGTCTGTGATCAGTGTCTGTGGTCAGTGTCTGTGATCAGTGTCTGTGATCAGTGCCTGTGGTCAGTGTCTGTGGTCAGTGTCTGTGGTCAGTGTCTGTGATCAGTGCCTGTGATCAGTGTCTGTGATCAGTGTCTGTGATCAGTGTCTGTGGTCAGTGTCTGTGATCAGTGTCTGTGGTCAGTGCCTGTGATCAGTGCCTATTGTCCGTGTCTGTGGTCAGCGTCTGTGGTCAGTGTCTGTGATCAGTGTCTGTGGTCAGTGTCTGTGATCAGTGCCTGTGATCAGTGTCTGTGATCAGTGTCTGTGGTCAGTGTCTGTGATCAGTGTCTGTGATCAGTGCCTGTGATCAGTGTCTGTGATCAGTGTCTGTGGTCAGTGTCTGTGATCAGTGTCTGTGGTCAGTGTCTGTGATCAGTGTCTGTGATCAGTGTCTGTGGTCAGTGCCAGTGATCAGTGTCTGTGGTCAGTGTCTGTGGTCAGTGCCTGTGATCAGTGTCTGTGATCAGTGTCTGTGATCAGTGTCTGTGGTCAGTGTCTGTGATCAGTGTCTGTGGTCAGTGTCTGTGGTCAGTGTCTGTGGTCCGTGTCTGTGGTCCGTGTCTGTGATCAGTGTCTGTGGTCAGTGTCTGTGGTCAGTGTCTGTGGTCCGTGTCTGTGGTCAGTGTCTGTGATCAGTGTCTGTGGTCAGTGTCTGTGGTCCGTGTCTGTGATCAGTGTCTGTTTTCAGCGTCTGTGGTCAGTGTCTGTGGTCAGTGTCTGTGGTCCGTGTCTGTGATTAGTGTCTGTGATCAGTCAGGTCTGCTGCCATTAACTCAAACAGAGCTGCAAACGAGGGCGAGAGAGCGGCAGCACCCACCTGTAGCTGCCATTATAAAGGCACAGTCAAAAGACCACAGACGCTCACACACACACACACACTCACACACACACACACACACACACACACACCCACACACACTCACCCTCTGCTCTCCACAGGTCTGTGGGTCTGAATGGTCTCGGGGATCAAACATGACCATGGTGGGCTCCTCGGGGTGAAACCTTCTAACATATGAAACGGTTGCTATCACACGGAGACATCGTTGCTACGATGTCACAGAAATTAGAAGCTGATGTTTTGTGCCGATGGAAACGACACGGCGAGGTCCACGGCTCACCTCGCTGCACCAACCTGAACCCTGCTGCTCTGCACCCACAGGACGCCTGACAGGCACGATTCAGGTAGAATGAGATTGACAGGAAGTTGGACTCACCCTGCAGCGGCAGCAGGTGATGTCGGCGCACTCTTGCTCGGCGGCAGCAGGTTTGGCGTCGGGGTCACCGCCTGCACTGAACAGACACTTTCCTGCATGAACAAGTTGTTGCCATCCTCTTGTTGCACTCCGAGACGCAGACAGCAGAATGCAGGCGTCTGACTGGATGCCTGATGTCTTTATTTTGCTTTTTGGGTTTTTATTCCGGTGGCGAGGAGAGGAGAGCGTCTTTCTTCTCCTCTCGTCTCTGCTGCTCTGCACGCGCCGCGCCTTCTCTCCCCTCTGCCTGCCTGCCTCTCACAACAACTGCGAGGAGGAGGAGGATGCTGACTGGCGCTGGCTGTGTCTCGTTGCCCATGGCAACCCGTTGCTATAGCAATGGACCCGAGCTTACTGGGAGACGGAGCTGACGATGGAGACTGGGGGAGACCTACAGAGGGTCGGAGAGGAGCCGGGTTTGTTTACATTTAAGTTCAGACTCTGCTGACGACCTGCGAGCTCAGGCAGTCTGACTTTGAGAGTCCGCTCAGGCTGCACCCATCAGCGGGAGCAGGAGGACGGTTAAAGGGTCTCTGATGGGCGGAGACAAACGCCACCATGTGACAGCAAGAAGACGCTGGAAACAAACTTCAACTGAGCGAACTTCTGCTGTGACCTCAAAGTCCATCACTGATCTGCTGCTGTAGCCTGGAAACGTCCTGATGTTCACGTTCAGCCACTCATGAGCTACAGCCACCCACGACCTTTGAACTCTGAGCTTACCGACATCCAGTTAGCGCCGCTCTCCTGGATGCATCTCTGCCTGCCTCTGGCTCATGCTCACACACACACACACACACAGATGAGACAAACTTTCTGCTCTCTGCACAGCTGAAGAACCTTTAACTCGTGAATGCCCTCTGGTGGAGGAAAGCTGCAATCACACTTAAACATCCAATCACTGTGCAGCGTTTCTCTGTCAGCAATCAGCTGATTGTAATGAGTGGAACACACAACAGCCACAGACACACAAAGCTAACCCAGGATCTCAGCCACACCTGCTGCACATGCACTCAGGTAATCAGCAATGACACAGTAGCGCCACCCGGTGGTTTGAGATGGAAACTCAAACCGGATCTCTTAATCTGCTAGAGCAGACATGCTCACTAAACTCTGTCCCCAGCTGAAGCAGTGTGAGCGTGCTCAGAAAACACAGTTCTGTGGTGATGATCGACGGTTTAAACCTGCCAGACACTTCCTGTTTACCTGTCCGGGTTCACCATGCTTGGATGCAGCTCTGACCACACAGGTGTGTGCACTCCCCTGCTGAGCCTTGGTGATATCATAGAGCGTAACTTCTACAACTGAGGTGTGTCTCAAACACATGAGGGCGGGCACCGGTTTGTGGAGCCGCCATGATGTCTCACTGTGTTTGGACAGCGCCCGTCCATATGTGGCTACAGACAGGAAACATACGTGTTTCCGGTCCTGGAGGGACATTTGGATTCATGTCAGCACCTTTAGACTAAAGCAGTGAAGGATCATACCTGTTACATCATCAGGGAAAGGCTCAGCGCTGCCACCATCTTTACAAAACCTCCAGCTCACCTCGAGCGTCTTCTCCTGAGCTGAAGTCAGCGCTCCAACATGAAAATGTTCTCATTCATTCATCGTCACAGTTACTGATGCAAACGGCTTTATTCATAGACGTGTTCCAGACACAACATCATGTCACGCAGCTCAGCATGTTTATTTATTAATAAAGGTTCAGGTGTGTCAGGGAGAGAGCTGCAATAAGTGCCGGCCAATCATCATACAGCACAGCTAAGGTGTTCAAGTTTTCTTTATTTGATGAGGACAAATCCTCAGGAAAGATGAAACACTAATAATTCATTTGTCAGGAAACAGAAAATGTTATCAATAATATTAAAGAGGAAAAAGTTGTTTTTTAAACAATGACTGCAGCAGACAGCTGCACGGAGCTCCTCACGGTGAGCAGCCCATTGGCTTCAACCTTCACCGACCCGCCGCTCCTCACTCATATTACTGTCAGCTGACCTGGAGCCAGTCTGTGTGCCGAGGCGGGCTGAGCGGCAGCTTCAGAGCTCGGTTCAGCCTCACGGAGGTTTCAGTCATCACCAAGAGCAGTGCAGCACATCAGGTTTAGTCCAATCATCCCTCTCCTCCACCCTCTCCACGCTCTCCCCCACCCTCTCCTCCACCCTCTCCACGCTCTCCCCCACCCTCTCCTCCACCCTCTCCACGCTCTCCCCCACCCTCTCCTCCACCCTCTCCATGCTCTCCCCCATCCTCTCCTCCACCCTCTCCACGCTCTCCTCTACCCTCTCCTCCACCCTCCCCACCACACACACACGCGCCACCACACACACACACAGGGAGTTTCAGTGTTCACAGGTTGGTTTGAGCATGAAGTGCAGTTTCTGCTTTCTTCCACCAGGTGGCAGCGCTGACTCAGTCTGAGCTTCTCCCTCTACAGAGGGGAAGGTATTAGAGAAACAACGATAGCAGCACACATCAGCGTGGAGGTGAGGGTGGAGAGGGTGGAGGAGAGGGTAGAGGAGAAGATGGGGGAGAGGGTGGAGAACGTGGAGAGGGTGGGGAGGGTGGAGGAGAGGGTAGAGGAGAGCGTGGAGAGGGTGGAGGAGAGGATGGGGAGAGCATGGTGAGGGTGGAGGAGAGGGTGGAGGAGAGGGTAGAGGAGAGCGTGGAGAGGGTGGAGGAGAGGATGGGGAAGAGCATGGAGAGGGTGGAGGAGAGGGTGGGGGAGAGCGTGGAGAGGGTGGAGGAGAGGGTGGGGGAGAGGGTGGAGGAGAGGATGGGGGAGAGCATGGAGAGGGTGGAGGAGAGGGTGGAGGAGAGGGTAGAGGAGAGCGTGGAGAGGGTGGAGGAGAAGGTGGAGGAGAGGGTAGAGGAGAGGATGGGGAGAGCATGGAGAGGGTGGAGGAGAGGGTGGAGGAGAGGGTAGAGGAGAGCGTGGAGGAGAGGGTGGAGGAGAGGGTAGAGGAGAGCGTGGAGAGGGTGGAGGAGAGGGTAGGGGAGAGGGTAGAGGAGAGGGTGGAGGAGAGCATGGAGAGGGTGGAGGAGAGCATGGAGAGGGTGGAGGAGAGGGTAGAGGAGAAGATGGGGGAGAGGGTGGAGAACGTGGAGAGGGTGGGGAGGGTGGAGGAGAGGGTAGAGGAGAGCGTGGAGAAAGGTGGAGGAGAGGATGGGGGAGAGCATGGAGAAGGTGGAGGAGAGGGTGGAGAAGAGGGTAGAGGAGAGCGTGGAGAGGGTGGAAGAGAGGGTGGAGGAGAGGGTAGAGGAGAGCGTGGAGAGGGTGGAGGAGAGGATGGGGGAGAGCATGGAGAGGGTGGAGGAGAGGGTGGGGGAGAGCGTGGAGAGGGTGGAGGAGAGGGTGGAGGAGAAGATGGGGAGAGCGTGGAGAGGGTGGGGAGGGTGGAGGAGAGCATGGAGAGGGTGGAGGAGAGCATGGAGAGGGTGGAGGAGAGGGTAGAGGAGAGGATGGAGGAGAGCGTGGAGAGGGTGGGGAGGGTGGAGGAGAGCATGGAGAGGGTGGAGGAGAGGGCGGAGGAGAGCATGGAGAGGGTGGAGGACAGCATGGAGAGGGTGGAGGAGAGGGTGGGGGACAGGGTAGAGGAGAGGATGGAGGAGAGCGTGGAGAGGGTGGGGAGGGTGGAAGAGAGCATGGAGAGGGTGGAGGAGAGCATGGAGAGGGTGGGGAGGGTGGAGGAGAGGGTGGAGGAGAGGATGGGGGAGAGCGTGGAGAGGGTGGGAAGGGTGGAGGAGAGCGTGGAGAGGGTGGAGGAGAGCATGGAGAGGGTGGAGGAGAGGGTAGAGGAGAAGATGGGGGAGAGGGTGGAGAACGTGGAGAGGGTGGGGAGGGTGGAGGAGAGGGTAGAGGAGAGCGTGGAGAGGGTGGAGGAGAGGGTAGAGGAGAGCGTGGAGAGGGTGGAGGAGAGGGTAGGGTAGAGGAGAGGATGGGGGAGAGCATGGAGAGGGTGGAGGAGAGGGTAGAGGAGAGCATGGAGAGGGTGGAGGAGAGGATGGGGAGAGCATGGTGAGGGTGGAGGAGAGGGTGGAGGAGAGGGTAGAGGAGAGCGTGGAGAGGGTGGAGGAGAGGATGGGGAAGAGCATGGAGAGGGTGGAGGAGAGGGTGGGGGAGAGCGTGGAGAGGGTGGAGGAGAGGGTGGGGGAGAGGGTGGAGGAGAGGATGGGGGAGAGCATGGAGAGGGTGGAGGAGAGGGTGGAGGAGAGGGTAGAGGAGAGCGTGGAGAGGGTGGAGGAGAAGGTGGAGGAGAGGGTAGAGGAGAGGATGGGGAGAGCATGGAGAGGGTGGAGGAGAGGGTGGAGGAGAGGGTAGAGGAGAGCGTGGAGGAGAGGGTGGAGGAGAGGGTAGAGGAGAGCGTGGAGAGGGTGGAGGAGAGGGTAGGGGAGAGGGTAGAGGAGAGGGTGGAGGAGAGCATGGAGAGGGTGGAGGAGAGCATGGAGAGGGTGGAGGAGAGGGTAGAGGAGAAGATGGGGGAGAGGGTGGAGAACGTGGAGAGGGTGGGGAGGGTGGAGGAGAGGGTAGAGGAGAGCGTGGAGAAAGGTGGAGGAGAGGATGGGGGAGAGCATGGAGAAGGTGGAGGAGAGGGTGGAGAAGAGGGTAGAGGAGAGCGTGGAGAGGGTGGAAGAGAGGGTGGAGGAGAGGGTAGAGGAGAGCGTGGAGAGGGTGGAGGAGAGGATGGGGGAGAGCATGGAGAGGGTGGAGGAGAGGGTGGGGGAGAGCGTGGAGAGGGTGGAGGAGAGGGTGGAGGAGAAGATGGGGAGAGCGTGGAGAGGGTGGGGAGGGTGGAGGAGAGCATGGAGAGGGTGGAGGAGAGCATGGAGAGGGTGGAGGAGAGGGTAGAGGAGAGGATGGAGGAGAGCGTGGAGAGGGTGGGGAGGGTGGAGGAGAGCATGGAGAGGGTGGAGGAGAGGGCGGAGGAGAGCATGGAGAGGGTGGAGGACAGCATGGAGAGGGTGGAGGAGAGGGTGGGGGACAGGGTAGAGGAGAGGATGGAGGAGAGCGTGGAGAGGGTGGGGAGGGTGGAAGAGAGCATGGAGAGGGTGGAGGAGAGCATGGAGAGGGTGGGGAGGGTGGAGGAGAGGGTGGAGGAGAGGATGGGGGAGAGCGTGGAGAGGGTGGGAAGGGTGGAGGAGAGCGTGGAGAGGGTGGAGGAGAGCATGGAGAGGGTGGAGGAGAGGGTAGAGGAGAAGATGGGGGAGAGGGTGGAGAACGTGGAGAGGGTGGGGAGGGTGGAGGAGAGGGTAGAGGAGAGCGTGGAGAGGGTGGAGGAGAGGGTAGAGGAGAGCGTGGAGAGGGTGGAGGAGAGGGTAGGGTAGAGGAGAGGATGGGGGAGAGCATGGAGAGGGTGGAGGAGAGGGTAGAGGAGAGCATGGAGAGGGTGGAGGAGAGGGTGGAGGAGAGGATGGGGGAGAGCATGGAGAGGGTGGAGGAGAGGGTGGGGGAGAGGGTGGAGGAGAGGATGGGGAGAGCGTGGAGAGGGTGGGAAGGGTGGAGGAGAGCATGGAGAGGGTGGAGGAGAGCATGGAGAGGGTGGAGGAGAGGGTAGAGGAGAAGATGGGGGAGAGCATGGAGAGGGTGGAGGAGAGGGTGGGGGAGAGCGTGGAGAGGGTGGAGGAGAGGGTCGGGAAGAGGGTGGAGGAGAGGATGGGGAGAGCATGGAGAGGGTGGACGAGAGGGTGGAGGAGAGGGTAGAGGAGAGCGTGGAGAGGGTGGAGGAGAAGGTGGAGGAGAGGGTAGAGGAGAGGATGGGGAGAGCATGGAGAGGGTGGAGGAGAGGGTAGAGGAGAGGGTGGAGAGGGTGGAGGAGAGGGTGGAAGAGAGGGTAGAGGAGAGCATGGAGAGGGTGGAGGAGAGGGTTGGGGAGAGGGTAGAGGAGAGGATGGGGGAGAGCATGGAGAGGGTGGAGGAGAGGGTGGAGAGGGTGGAGGAGAGGATGGGGGAGAGCATGGAGAGGGTAGAGGAGAGCATGGAGAGGGTGGAGGAGAGGATGGGGGAGAGCATGGAGAGGGTGCAGGAGAGGGTGGAGGAGAAGATGGGGAGAGCGTGGAGAGGGTGGGGAGGGTGGAGGAGAGCATGGAGAGGGTGGAGGAGAGCATGGAGAGGGTGGAGGAGAGGGTAGAGGAGAGGATGGAGGAGAGCGTAGAGAGGATGGGGGAGGGTGGAGGAGAGCATGGGGAGGGTGGTGGAGAGCATGGAGAGTGTGGAGGAGAGGGTGGAGGGCTTGTTGTGATGGCTGCTGCAGTCAGCCTGATTGGAGCTGTTGGAGTCAAAGGTCAAAGGTTGTCATTGTGTTACTTAAAGTTGTCTTAGTTCAGCAGGATCAAAGACTTCCTGTCTGCTGGCGGCTGTAGTGTTTGATTAAAGGCACATCCTGGGTGAAGGTTCTGCCTTTAGATTAGATTAAACTTTATTAATCCCTCGGGTGGGCTCCTCCGGGAACTTCGGTTTCCAGTAGCACCGACAGAAGCTACAGATGTGAGCAGACCTTTTATGACCCTTTGTGGGCAGGAGGTCACACAAACGCACCCCCAAACACAAACACACACTCACACACACACACACACACACATACAGATGCTCGAGCGGAGGCCGGAGTCGAGGTCGTCTGTGGTTGGATTCAGAGTTTCCTGAGACACCGAGCGGGGCCTCCCTTGCATGTGTAAAATCGATCGATCGCTGATTGTCTTGCTTCCTTGTCATTAACGGGAATAAGTTTCTAAACCAGCGGGGCCTGTGGAAGCGCAGACCCAACAGGAGGAAGGAAGGAAGTAAAATTGTAGCACAAAGTGCTTCACAATAAACGGTAAATGGCCTGTATTTGTGTAGCGCTTTACTAGTGCCTAAGGACCCCAAAGCGCTTTACACATCCAGTCATCCACACATTCACACACTGGTGATGGCAGCTACATTGTAGCCACAGCCACCCTGGGGCACACTGACAGAGGCGAGGCTGCCGGACACTGGCGCCACCGGGCCCTCTGACCACCACCAGTAGGCAACGGGTGAAGTGTCTTGGCCAAGGACACAACGACCGAGACTGTCCAAGCCGGGGCTCGAACCGGCAACCTTCTGATTACAAGGCGAACTCCCAACTCTTGAGCCACGATCGCCCCCATAATAAAACCAGAAATACAAATAAAATCATATTAAACAGTGAAAAAAATAATTAAAAGCTTGTTTGTATAAAAATGTATTCAGCTGCTTTTTAAAGGAGTCTAGACAGCGTAAAGACAACGGCAGGAAGTCCCACAGCCTCGGTGCCTGAAGAGCTCCATCCCCACGTGTTTTAAACCCAGTACGTGGGACCACCAGTAACCTCTGACCTGACGACCTAAATGCTCGGGATGAAGCATGAGCTTTCAACAGGTCAGAGGTTACTGGGGAGCTTCACCATGCAGAGCTCCAAAAGAGAAGCCAAAACTGGAGCAATGTGTGACCTCTTGTTTGTGCCAGTTCAAAGTCTGCATTCTGTACAGACTGAAGGTGAGCCACAGACCGTTACAATAATCCAAACCAGAATCATGAAGAATCATCTCCAGTTCTGCCTTTGACACCAGCAGTCTCAGTTTAAAATGTTTCAGATGATAAAACAGTTCCAGGCTGGTTGTTTAGAGTGTTTCTCCAGAGACATTGAACTGAATATAACACCCAAGTGTCACGGTGCTGGGTCGGTCCGACCCAGCATTTTGAGTTTCTTATGTTTTGGTTTATTTTTGCATTATGGATTAGTTCTTATTCTCTGGTGATACTGTTTTGATTATAATTATATTCTGATTCTTTAGTTATCCAATGATGACGATGATGATTATTTCTGGTTTAGGTTTTGTTATCTTGCCCTCATGTTTGGTTTAGGTTGCCTGTGCGTTGTTTGTGTTTTGAGTTACTTCCGCCTCAGTGAGTCCTGCATTTTGGGTCCTCTCTTCCTGCCTGCCTACACACAGACATGACACCAAGTTTCTGAGACTCGACTGAAATGAAGGGTCTAAAAAACTGATCTGCTGCCTAATTTCTGAGAGCATGTGATCAGGAGCAATAATCAATGTTTCTGATTGATCTGCATTTAACTGTAATTTAACCATTGTTTGATTCCTGACAGACAATTATTTAAACACGACAATTTATAAAACTCAGAAGCTTTGAAAGAACAGTACAACTGAAAGTCATCAGCATGGAGATGATCAGAAATATTATTGTAACATCTGATAATGTGGCCTAGAGAGAGGATATACAGCAAAAAGAGAATAGGACCTAAAACAGATCCTTGAGGTGCCCCAGAAGACAGAACTGATGTTCCCGACAGCACATGATTCATACAGTAAAGGATCTCTCAGATAGACATAAACCATTTAAAACAACACCAGTGATCCCAAACAAGTCCTTCAGCCTATTTATTAGGATGCTGTGATCAACAGAATGAAAAGCAGAGCTGAGATCCAACAGAACCAGGACGGTGTACTGGAGTCTGCTGCCATCAGAGTCGCCACACGCTGTAAGCAAAGCGGTTTCAGTGGAGTGTAAATGTGCAGAAACCAGACTGGAAAATGTGCAGAACATTGTTCTTCTCCAAAAAGTTGTTCAGTTGTTCTGCAACTGTTTTTCCAAGATCTTTGACACCAACGGTCATTTTGATATTGGCCTGTAACTGCTTGGAAGGGTCCAGATTTGGTTTCTTTAATACTGGTTCAACAATAGCTTGTTTAAAATAGCTGGGAACTGAGCCAGTATGAAGAGAAGTATTAATTATTTCCAGAATACAGAGGTCAAAACGGTCAAACACACTAATGAAAAATGATGGAGGACGTACATGAAGGTGGCTTGAAGTCAGTTTCATCTGACCAAGCAGACACTGATGTCCTGTAAGGTGACAGGAGTACCAGAGGAGCAGGTATCAGCAACGTGTCAGTGTGATGCTGAGAGGATGATGGCGAGATATTAGACCTGACAGCAGCGACCTTATTAACAGAATAGTTTAAAAAGTCATTACAATCAGATTTAGTACAGACTGGTACATGAGGAATATCAGGAGAGACAATGTTTTTAATGGTATCAATCAATACTCTGGATTTTTCTTTTTTGAAGCTGTTAGATTAGCAAAATATTCAGTTCTGGCATTTTTTATCATGTCGTTAAGTGAGGAAATTGATTCATTGAGATGGACCCTATGGACCTCAAGCTTGGAAGCCTTCCATAAACGCTCAAATCTGCGACAATATCTCCTAAAATGTTGAATATTTTCATTTATCCAAGGACAGAAATCTGAAGAATGGACAACATTTAGTTTCAGAGGTGCCACCGTATCTAAAATAGATTTACATTGATTGTTAAAAGACAGAATAAGTGAATCCACATCATTTTGAGCCATGCGAGGGACAAACATGGCAGAGAACCTTCTAGCAGCATCCTGGTCTATAATCCACCTTTGGATCATCAGTTTAGGAGGTGAAGGATCCACGTAAGATGACAAATTAAAGAATATACAGCTATGGTCACTCACACATCTTCCACACATACATCACGTATGTTTAAACCCAGGGAGAAAACGAGATCAGAGTGTGGCCCTTTGTATGTGTGGGGCCAGAAACATGCTGCGTAAAGTTAAAAGACTCAGTGATGAGCTCAGCAGCAGTGCTACAGGAAGCGTCATCAACATGAAGGTTGAAGTCTCCCAGTATTACAACCTTCTCCAGGTTAATGATCGATGTCAGGAGGTCGTTAAAGTCAGTTAGAAAGACCCCAGCAGGTCCAGGAGGTCGACAGATTAAATACAGTAAAAGGTTTTCAGAGAACCGACCTTCATCATCTGTGACTCTAATGAAGAAAAGCAGTCCGAGGTCATCAGTCCGCATGTGGGTCTGTGCTGGTCAACAGCGAGTCCTCCACCGGACGCAGAGTTCCAGTGACGGAGGCAGGCTTCATTCAAGCGGACATCATCCTTATTTTGCTGCCTCGGTCAGACACATACGAGACTCTGTAATAAAAAGATCATTTAGAATAAATGATTTGTTCGTTATAGAGCGAACGTTTAGCAGGGCGAACCGAACTGATGACGGTTTATCTGCAGAATCTACAGCTGACTGCAGCGGTACTTGAATTAAACACCTGTGCACACCTGTGGACCTGCCGGGCGGGGCGGCGACTCCAGAGCTGGAAAAAACCGTGATCGATGAGCAGACGTAGCTGTCACCAGCAACACGGAGAACAGATGACGGACACAGAGTGTCTGCTGCTTTAGAGCCATGAGGCTCGGGTCCCAGGCGGCGGCGTAACGTCCCCAGCAAACGACAGGAGAGGAACTGGCCTCAGGCACCGAGAGTCACCCCACAGCCAAGCAGCTAGCCTCCGGTACCTTCTCCGTTTCACCTGGACACCGGCCCTCGTTCCCCTTTTTCGCCTCTTGGGGGTGGAAGTCCTGCGGGTCGTGCACAGTAGCACGCACTCAGGTGAGGGAGGAGGAAAAGGTTTTCTGTAGCTGTCCCATAGCTCTCCATTGAGTGTCTGATGTTTCACAGTGTATCCTGATCATAAATCAGAGCAGCAGAAACAAAGTCAGAATACAAAAGAGCAAAAGTTATAGTGGAAAAGAGAGCGAGACAGTGAGAAACTGCACTGTCGCCTCCAGCGAGCTGCACAAAGCCAAACACAGGCGCCAAGTTTAAGATCCTAACCAGGGAGCACCTGGTCAGGATCTTAAACTGCCTGAAGAGTGCTGCAGGGACGTCCATCCCACACAGAGGGACGTCCGTTCCACACAGAGTGAGGTTCCTGCTGGCAGACTGAGACATCCCATAATGGTAACTGAGTAAATAAATGATGTGGATTTCTTTCAGTCGATGTTGTGATGACCCGTCAGTGTGAACCTGCAGCACTGGTACCAGATGTTTGACTGCAGGTGCATATAAAACAGACACATGCACCAGTTTCCTCGAAGATTTTGCTTCAATGCTCCGAGACCACATTTTAAATCCACGGAGGAAAAAATGCCTGAAAAATTAAACATTTTTAGATTAAAAGTAAAAACTATTTAAAATAAGTGAAAAAGAAAAATCAGCGATACACACAAAAAGCAGATTTTCATATTTATGACGTAAACACTGGACAGATGTGTGGATCGTGTCTACACTCGGTCCATCGGTCCATGACCAGACCTGGACGTCATGTTTTTGGACGTCTATGACATTTCTTTATTTACATTGCTGTTATGAAAATGAGACGTATGAATAGAGATGATTTACAAAACAATATGAATTATGTGTTAGCGTGTCGATTTATTCAGTGGGATTTTTGTTTTGTTTGTCTACAATGTTTCTTATTTCTTTGTAACCAGGTGTAAACTGTCATTTATTAAAATGTGTTGAAATGTAAAATAATAATGGTGGACGAAAATTAGATGTTCAAAGACGACTCGTGAAAGGTGTCCCGGCGTGCACGTGTTCAGTCACACGCAGCCTGGAAGCTTCATTTCTCACTGTGATACACAAAGGCAGCACCGGGGGGCGCTGCTGGCCTTCCAGTGTTACTGTAGACTGAGACATGAGAAAACAACCTTTCAAAATAAAACAGGAAGTAACTCAAATGTCTAATTAGTGACATATGATGACATCACAGAGAAAGAAGCCAATAAAATCAAGGAGGACCCAACTCGCAGTCACGAACGTGCTGCAGCAGCTAAAAGATCAGGAAAGAAGCTCCCGCTGCCGGCGTCTTCCTTCCTGGAGCATTTTGGAACAGGTGAGCGCTCACCAAGCGAGCAGGAAATACACTTTTCTCCAGCTGGACCAGACTGGAGGACATCAAAGTCCTAACTCTTCTAAAAGCCTGACTGTAGGAATATTCACAGGATGCTACACAGCTGTGGGCAGCCAATGAGAGGAGAGCAGGAGTGAAAAGGGAGGAGCTAAAGCAGCAGAGGATGGCGAGGGCCGGAGAGGAAGATTCTTCAGAAAATCTGCTGTAGGATGGTCCAGAATGTCAAACATGAGGCCCGGGGGCCAGAATCGGCCTGCCAGAAGCTCCGATCCGGCCCGCTGGAAGGTGTGGAAAATAATTTTAAACAGACGCCCTGTAAGCATCTGTCTGCACCGCAGCCCGGTTTCAGATACCCCCCACTCCCCGGTTAAAGGATGAAAGTGGCCGGTGAGCTCCTGCTGGTCGCTGCCTTGAGTCCCGCTGAGCAGCTTTATTAGAAATCCTTCACACAGACAAACAGGAAGCCAGATCCTTCTGGTCAGACAGAGAAACACAGACTGAACACAAAGAAATGAAGAAAACAAAGAGGAGCAGGAAGAGGGCATGGCGAGATGTTACCCGCCCGTGACCTAGCAGCACAGAGGTGAATGTGATTCGCTGTGAGCAAAACTAACAAAATGCTGAGGGTCAAAGCTGAGGGTAAGGATGGAGACATGACTGCATCATCTGTGCATCTCCTCACCCTGCAGTCCTTCCATACCAGAGCCCACAAACGCTCCAGAAGAACAGAGACAGTGGCCCACCCGGCGGGGGGAGCTCGACTCCCCGTACTTTACATTTAATCCTGTATATCGTACGACATCACCTCACAGGAGCCCACCTAACCTGCAGTTCCTCTGACGTCCAGCAGAGGCAGCAGGGAGTCACTCCTCACAAACATGTTCACACAAACTGTGAGCGGGGACGACATCTCTGTAACTCACCTGTTTAAAGTTTGGTATTATTGGGGGCGTGGCCTCTTTGACTGACAGGTGTTTGTGCATTTGTAATTATCTGACCCATGACGTGGCCACTGTGAGGCTAATGTGCTAACAGAGCGTCCAAGAGGTGTGAGCTCCGGGTTCAGGATTCTGATTGGCTGTTAGTGATCAGCAGGTGTGATCTCTAATAAGAGCCTGAGATTTAAAATCCCGCCCACTGACCTGCTGATCCGCCCACGTCTCGCTGGTTATCCCATCAGAAGCTGGAAACACTTCCTGGTTGTTTCTGTTGAACCTTCACAGACACGAGGAAGTAAATGGACTCACTGCTTCCTTTACAGACGGATATTAAACCCATAAATTTGGACTGCTGTGAATTTATTGGGTTTAATATGAACTGCAGTGAAACTGAACTGAGGTTAATCAGCTGCTTCGGCAGAGCAGCAGCACCTCGAGCACAACGACACGACGCATCTGATTCGTTAATGACGATGGGAAGGTGGAGCACGAGGGGCCGGTGAACCGGTGTGATGTCAGCACTAATCGTCGCTCGCTGGCCCGCTCAGAGCAGAGACGCCATCTGATCCCCGTCCCTCGTGGGCTCCATTTGGAGGTTTTCCAGGTGTGCTTAGCTGGAAGTGGACCCCAGAGAGGAGCCAGACATCCCTGAACATAATTCTGTGATGAAGGGGCGTGTCTGAGAGGATGATGAGGGTGAAGCCCAGCAGTGAAAGTTCTTGGTGAAGCAGCCGTCAGTAAATCCTAATGGTGTCTCTCTGGGACGGTCCGGCTTTATCTCAGTTTTCCCTGGAAGCCAGACTCGGGAAGCTTTGGAGCAGCGTCTCTGCTTCCTCACTGAAATCGGCCGCTCGACGTTTGAGCCGCTGCTGTGTGAGCGTGTGTTCAGTTTGTGTGTCTGTGCCGCAACGTTAATGAAGTCTGGATGTAATAAAGTCGAGCTTTTCCTTCAGGAGTCAGCAGTAAACAATCTCACCGTCCCCACAACAATAACAGCTGGCCTCAGATATTACACAGAGCCGACCTCCGAGCTGACAGGAATCATCGATGACATCAGCGCGTCGAGGTTTCTGAACATGCAGAACATTAATCAACATGTTGCATCCTCAGAGTCCGTGTTTCTATCGCGGCCCTGTTCCCGGCTGTTAGGCCCACGCGGCGTGAGGCCTGCAGAGAGGGACGGTGAGGACAGATATGGACGTATGACGCACAAAGACGCTTCCTCCAGGCTGTCTGCCTGACCCGCTGTCTGCAGGGTGTGAGGGCGTCTTCGGCACTTCGGGGCGGCTGAAGGTGTGAAGGTCTCGCCGGTCGCTCTCTGGATGTTTCCTGACAGCACAGGTGAGCTTCTGGGCGAGCTCGAGGTCAGCTCAGGTGCAACAGATTTCCCTGCACGTCTCAGTCTGAAGGTTTCCTCTCTGCAACGCCTCGGGAGGAAGAGCTGGTTGCCAGGTAACAGCCTCATTAAAGCTGCGTTCACTTAATGTGTCTCGGCGGGTTTGTTTTAATGTGATTCCAGTTTTATTGTTGGGCTTTAACTTTATGAGCTTTAATTTCCTTTTTTATGTTTTAATCTCCATCATTGGAAAGCAGTTTTATTGCCTCTGTACTCGGTGCGAGAGAGCGCCTGATAAATAAATCAGGAAATTATGGGATGCCATCGAGGAGTCCACAGATCGTCTTTGAAAGAGAATTTAGATGCTGAGTGTCTTTCCACTGCTAATCCAGAGCGCTCTCATACCAGGCCGTCAGACTCCGCCTCCCTGCTACATGCTGTTTTAACTTCCTGTTTAGAGACCACGCCTATGTGGGAGGGTGGAAGCAGCATAAGTCGCATGTTTTTAATAAGGCTGCAGCAGAAGTGAGACAACGACCGCAAGAAATGATCCAGAAGGTGATTGGTCAGGGATAAGAAGTGGGTGGTGACAGGCAACATGTTCTCGCGTTTTGTTTGGTTTACAAATCGTCGATATGTCACGCTTCCAGGCACCACACACGTCCCTATATTACGAGAAACATGAGAACCGTTTGGAATGAATCTGCACATGCACGTTTGTTTTACTCAAAGCGCTTTGGAAACACTGTTTGACATCAGTGCTGGTTAAGGTTGTGGTTAGTGCTGGAATACATGGCTGTGTGACGCGGGAGCATCGTTCTACTGGATTTCATCCATAACCCTGCATGTAGCACAAGAATGCGGACGGTCACCTTTTGCGTTCCTCAGGAACGCCGCGGGGCGTGACAAATCATCAGTATATTAGGCCTCGCGAGTGAGAACGGGCGGGGACAGGTGAGGGCCGTGAGGGCCGTGAGGGCGGGGCAGGTCATGAAGAAACTCAGAACAATCAGAAGGTGAAATCACCCGAGTTTACGGTGTGAAAGCTCCGTGGTTACAGGCGGTGGTTTGGCTTAAAACAGACTGATGAATCACCGCCACCGTGTCTCCGTGTCCCAAACAAAACAGGAAGTCCCGTCAGTTTCTCCTTATCATCAGCGTGAGGACATAAAGTCTTTGAAAAGGACAAACGTCGGCGAGCTTCGAACTGTCTGAGCGGTGAGAAGCGTCACAGCAGAGCTTCAAACATCAGGCCTGGGACAGCTGAGATAGGCTCCGCCCCCACCCTGACCGCAGTAAGCGGTTAAGAAGGAGGACCAGTGTTTAAAACTGTCACTGCCATGGAAATCAGAAATACATCGATTTTCACACAAGCGCACTTTGCTGCTGGGTTTTAACTTTTTGTTGACACACAGGGAAGGCTGCATGACCTTTGACCCAGAAGAATAAAAACACGGTCGCTGTCAGAACATGACAGTGTGGCGCCCGATCAGCTGACTCAAAGCTTCCTGTCATCCTGTCTCCACAGGACGACTGGTGATGGTGACTCACTTGCAGTATTTCTTGTCAGTATTAGTTAGCAGCACTGGTTAGCAGCACTGGTTAGCAGCACAGGTTAGCAGCACTGGTTAGTCGCACTGGTTAGCCGCACTGGTTAGCAGCACCGGTTAGCCGCACTGGTTAGCAGCACAGGTTAGCAGCACTTGTTAGTCGCACTGGTTAGCAGCACAGGTTAGCAGCACTGGTTAGCAGCACTTGTTAGTCGCACTGGTTAGCAGCACAGGTTAGCAGCACTGGTTAGTCGCACTGGTTAGCCGCACTGGTTAGCAGCACCGGTTAGCCGCACTGGTTAGCAGCACAGGTTAGCAGCACAGGTTAGCAGCACTGGTTAGTCGCACTGGTTAGCAGCACAGGTTAGCAGCACTGGTTAGTCGCACTAGTTAGCAGCACTGGTTAGTCGCACTGGTTAGCCGCACTGGTTAGCAGCACCGGTTAGCCGCACTGGTTAGCAGCACTGGTTAGTCGCACTGGTTAGCAGCACAGGTTAGCAGCACTGGTTAGTCGCACTGGTTAGCCGCACTGGTTAGCAGCACCGGTTAGCCGTACTGGTTAGCAGCACAGGTTAGCAGCACAGGTTAGCAGCACTGGTTAGTCGCACTGGTTAGCAGCACTGGTTAGCAGCACTGGTTAGTCGCACTAGTTAGCAGCACTGGTTAGCAGCACAGGTTAGCAGCACTGGTTAGCAGCACCGGTTAGCCGCACTGGTTAGCAGCACTGGTTAGCAGCACAGGTTAGCAGCACTGGTTAGTCGCACTGGTTAGCAGCACAGGTTAGCAGCACTGGTTAGCAGCACTGGTTAGTCGAACTGGTTAGCAGCACTGGTTAGTCGCACTGGTTAGCAGCACTGGTTAGTCGAACTGGTTAGCAGCACTGGTTAGCAGCACTGGTTAGTCGCAGTCATCAGTAAGAAGCATCAGCTTCCTGATGCTGGTCGTCTGCAGCTGCAGAAAGATTTCCATACAACATGAAACACAAAGAGCAAAGTCAGATTATAAATTAGTCCAATAAAGTATCTCTCACTTTAAGAGTTAGATTAATTACACTGAGCGCTGCAGCCACACCGTCTGATCAATACTGACAAATTAAGGAGGCTTCGTTTGAGGAAATTAAAAGTAGAATTAATCAGTGATGGTCTGGGATTTTTTTCTGTTCTGAACCAGATTAATGTCCCTGATCAATAACACAGTGAAGCTGCTGCCTGCTGAACACGCTGTAAACACAAAGACAGGCTCTCAAACGGCAGACAGCCAATCATCACTGTGGATGTGAAAGTACTCTCACACAGATCAGCTCTTAGCTGAGATTAAATAATCATCTGAGTCATAATTTAAAACGTCATTTTAAAGGTTTGATTAAAACAAGCCAATGAATGAGAACCACAAAGAAACAACAATGTCATGAACAAAAGGTTGACCAGCAGAGCCGCCATATTTATTATTAATGCAGACGCAGGTCATCATCAGTCTGGATTAGAGCGTTTTAGAGCCAAAGACACGGAGCTGCAGGCTCAACAAAAACGTTCCCAAAGCTCTTCAAACAGACTCGTCCGTCTCTTTGACATTCCTCATCTCAGTCCGTGGACGAGCTGCTTTAACCTAGCAAACCATTTCTCCCAGTCACTGATGTTTTACTCAGACCAGTGTTAGCTCAGCAGCATTCTGCAGTGCAGCTGTTATAGGTGACATGTTAGTGCAGTGTTACTCAGTGACTGCTCTTATTCTCAGCATCCTGCTGGTCCCCTCAGAAGCTCGGGATTCTCATTCCCGGTCTCCGGAGCTCTCCGGACGCTCTGCCAGAAGACTCCCGGGTGTTGGCCGGCCTGAGGCCAGCTCAGGTAGGTGTGTTTCTTCACCAGCTTCCTCATGCGGTGGTATGGAGACAGCTGCCAGGCTGGGATCTCCTCCAGAAACAACAGGATCGTCCTTCTGCTCGTCAAACAGCCGGAAGCTGCAGCAGCACAGGACACGTTTCCTCTGCTGTTTAACATGGACCACACTAACTTAACAAGACAGCTTCAAATCATTATGTTTTTGAATGCATGTCAGTCAGAGGTGGCAAGTACAAATACTGGGAAAGATGTCAAAGAAAATAACACAGACAGGATAATAGCAGCCAGCAGGGTTATTATAGTTAACTATAGCAAACTAAACTCTGTGAGACAAAAACATCTCAGAGCACTGAAAGGAAAAAACTACCTGACATGTGTTAGCTCACAAAGCAAACAGAAGCACAGAAGAAATAATCTTAGTTTCAGTATTAATATGTTCTGTCACAGGTTGGATGATGAGGCTTTGAACGATGTAGTTTTTGCGATTTGTCTACAAGAGTCGAAAACTTCTGTTTATATGGAAATACCTGAAAGCCTGCCTGTTACAAATGCCCTGCATATAATAATCATTAACAAGATTAACACTCAAACTAAGGAAAAGTCAAACTTTTAATTAAAAACTAATTAGAAAATTATTATTGTTGCTTCCAAAACATATAGTGTATGCTGCATCAGCATAAACGAGCCATCTTTGTTATGCAGTCCTTTAGTTAAGCTAATCAGAAAGTGATCCATATCCTGAACAACAGATAGAAAATGGAAGACAGCGCCCCCTCCTGGCCATCTGGATCTCTGGAGCACCACTCGCTCTGCAGGTAGCTGATCACACAGATCCTGCTGCTGTGATGTTCTCTATGATGGGTTTACCTGTGGATGGAGAGGGGTTAACATAGACATGTTCCTGTCTTTGGTTCTGCTGGTGTCAAAAAGATGAAAATGACATCAATGCCAAAATCTTCACAGCCCTTTTTTGTAGTGAGACGGCCTCATCGAAGTCCAGTTAAGGAAGGACCAAAATAAAGTCTGCAACAATGTAGCCATCAGACGCTTTTTAAAGGGCCTTTTTTAAAACTGCGTTTCTTGGTCTGGGTTTGTTTGTGTCATTCAGAATTTAAGCAAAATCTTAACGAGCACGGGGACTAAAACTGCAGTGGTAGATCAGCCAATCTCATTTCATCATTAACAGCACAGTGAACTCTTGCAGGACCACCTGCAAGAGTTCACTGTGCTGTTGTGCCAAAACACAAAACGACACACAAAAAATCACTTTAACCCCTAATGGCAGCTAACGGCAGCTAACGGCAGCTAACTGCAGCTAACTGCAGCTAACTGCAGCACACGATTTTGCCTTCTTCATCTGTTTTTATGCCACATGTACTAATAATATGTATTATAAATATATGAACAGGATTTCCACTCATGTGTTTCTGCTTCGGTTTAAATCAGTTTGATGTTTGAAGCTCACGGTGACGTGAAATACTTCCCTCAAATGTGTTAAACCGAAAGTAACGAGCCTGCTTTGAAAATGCGAGAAGTAAAAAGTGCAAACATTACTGTAAAATGTAGGAATTAAAAGTAAAAAGTCCAATAAACAATTACTCGAGTAAAGTACACACACCTGAAAATGCTACTTGAGTACAGTAACAGAGTATTTGTACTTTGTTACGTCCCTCCTGTGGCCATCTTTGATGTATAGCCTGAGAACAAACAGAGTCCATATTTGAACCATGTGCTCGGAGATGATGAAGAGCATCACTGCTGAACATAAACACAACCAAACACCGTCCACGTTGTTGTTTTCAATAAAGTTACGATCCTGTGGGAGTTGGCTTTGAGTGGAAAAGCGGCGTGACTGCAGAGTGTTGGAGGGTTTGACAGAAAATGGATGTGCTCCCTCTCTCTTTGGATCGCTCTTCATGTCGTTTCTCCTTCTTCATCTCTGAGCGAGGCCACCCTGGCAGATGGTCATTATGACTTCCTGTCAGCCTTTCTTCTTCCCGTGTCTCCGTCATTAAAGCCAGACCTGACAATTAGCCTTCAGTCCTCCCACAGCTTTCATCTTTCCTCGAACCTCATTTCTGTCAGAGAGGCTTCTTCTGCTGCTGGATTCCAAATTTTGGATGCGAAAATGAGCCTTGCTGTCACGTCCACCCACAGAGGCTTCTGGGTAACGCAGTTCAAAGCGGACTGACAGGACTCAGATCTGCTGAACAGGAAAAACCCTCCGTCGGTGTGACTGCTTCATGAGTTTGTATCAATCAAACTTAATATTCACAATAATGTCACACACATGCGACACACGTGTCAGCATCCTTGGTCCTTGTCCTCTCTCGGTATAGAACAGCACAGTCCCCTCTTTGGGATTTCCCCGTCAGCCCCGTGTCTCCATCCCGGAGAAATGGAGCTCCAAATCAGTTGAAGAATCGACATCCTGGTTGCGCTCCGTCAGCCATGTCTTGGGAAAAGCCATCAGGCAGCTGTCCCTGAAGTGTCTCTGGAGCCGAACGTTCCCTGGAGAAAAAAACACAGAAAAACAAACTTAGGACTCCAAGCTGTCATTCACTGTGATGGCCACACCATCATGTGACCTCAGTGATCGTATGGGGTCACATGATTGTCGGGTTTTCTCTGTTTCCTTTGTGTTATCGTAGGGAACTGTTGTTTGTGTTGTGATTGTACAAATCAAACTGAAATGTAAACTTCAGAAAAGTTATTTTTGTTTTTCTGAACAATTAAGAGCGAGCGTCGCCTTCACGCCGCCTTCACGCCGCCTTCACGCCGCCTTCACGCCGCCCTCAGCAGGCTCCACGAGAACATCGTTTTCTTTACTGAAAGAACAAACACAGAGCGAAGACGACGTTCGCTTTGACTTAAACAGAAGCATCTTTACACCAAACAGCTGATCTGACACATGATGATGATGATGGATTGCATTTATTTAGCGCTTTTCGAGACCCTCAAAGCGCTTTACAATGCCACTATTCATTCACTCTCACATTCACACACTGGTGGAGGCAGCTACAGCTGTAGCCACAGCTGCCCTGGGGCAGACTGACAGAAGCGAGGCTGCCATATCGCGCCATCGGCCCCTCTGGCCATCACCAGTAGGCGGTAGGTGAAGTGTCTTGCCCAAGGACACAACGACCAGGACAGAGAGCCCGGGGATCGAACCGGCAACCTTCCAGTTACAGAATCCTCTCTTTGCTCGCACCCTGCGGTGATGTCATCAATCTGCATCACATCTACTCTGCTTCACTGCTGCGGTGAAGTCAGTGCCACATACCTGATGTGTCCTTATCTGGGCTCACTCACCCGTACATCAGCAGTCAGGGTCAGAGGTCACCAGCATCTGGTTATCACCTGGCAGGGCCAGCAGTAGCTGACCAATCACCAACAAGGTTAAATGTGCTGACAGCTGTAAAGCTGTAACACCCGACAGATGTGAAGAGAGAACAGGAAACAGCCTGAAGCTGACTCAGCGTGTGACTAGCTGTCACAGGTCCCATCAACATGAACTAAATCCAAATCCAATTGATTTATACAACACATTAAAAACAGAAGGTTTACAGAGACAAAGGAGTCAAACACAAGATAAAACCACTGACAACAACTCAGCCAATCGGCCAAAATCACTCCACATGGACCATGCATCCTTCACCTCAATGAAAACGTTATCAAGGTCGAGGAACAGTGGGGTTTCTAAGGACGTAGGAAAAGAGCTGAGAATTGAAACTGCCTTTCAGTCCTCTCACCTTAAAGATGTGACCCCGGATGTCCACTATGTTGAAACTCACCACGTGTTGAACCTCGTTGTTTTATGGAGGTCGTGTAAACGAGGCTCTGACAAGAAGGAACATTTATGTTTGCTGAAGAGGCGCAGAGTCAGTTTGTGCCTGTGAACAGTACGAGGATTTCTGCTCACAGCAGAATATTTAAGTGAGAGCGAGCGCGTGGATGCTCAGAGCTGTCCTAAAACTCAGTGACGACAGCGAGCCCACTTACTGCGTCACCCAAACTAACTCTTTTCCTCCTGCTTAGGATTTCTGCAGTCTCTCCGTTCTGCAGACCAAGCAGCTGTTATTATGGCCACCACGCTGATGCCTCCAGGTCTCTCAGCGAGGAACCTTCATGAGAAAACTGGGCTGTTGGAGCGCACCGCCTGCACACACCTGGAAGCAGGTGAAGCTCTGTCAGAAGTCTGCTGTTACCCAGAGACAGATGGCTTTTTGCACATGTTTTAATGCTGCTTCTTTACTGCATGGCTCTTTGTTGGGGTAAAATGTTCACTCCTTTAGCTCCAAACTCCCCCCAAAACATGCAAGAAGACTGAGAAACACGTCATGTGACCCCATAAATGAATTGCGTAAACTGCAATAACATGAGTAACTGCTCATGAGGCCATGAAGCCATGACTCCTAACATGAAATGATGTAAACATGTATCTCTGAACAGCGAGACCTTCAGAGAAGATCATTACAGTAATAATTAGCTGCGGCTCGTCTGGGTTTTCGCTGGACGCTCGGGCTGTAAGTGAGGTTTAGTCTCGCAAATCTGAGGCCGCTCCTCCGGGACTCGCAGCCTCATCATCGCCTCCATCTGGAATGTAACCACCTATTTGTGCAGCAGTGGTGATCCTGGTGGGATTTGAACCCCTGACCCTGGCGGCGTCACCGTCTCGCTTCTAGCCTCACACCTTCGCCCTGTGAGTCCACAGGTGCAAAGAAAGCAGCTGCTGGTCCCCTCACCACATTCAGCTGTTTTCCCCTTGAAACATCTTTAAGATATTTTTTAATGAACTGACAAAAAGCCGTTTTTACCCCCCAGTGAAGAATGTGAAAATGTGCAATACTGTGAGTGCAATAAGAGGAAGAGAACTAAAAACTCTCTGTTTTACAGTTTTACTTTATTTATATCCTTCTGCTTTCTCTGTCTTTATATTATTATATTGTTATATTGTTATATTGTTATATTATTATATTGTTATATTGTTAAAGTGTTATATTGTTATATTATTATATTGTTATATTATTATATTATTATATTGTTATATTATTATATTATTATATTGTTATATTATTATATTATTATATTATTATATTGTTAAAGTGTTATATTGTTATATTATTATATTATTATATTGTTATATTATTATATTGTTATATTATTATATTATTATATTGTTATATTATTATATTGTTATATTGTTACATTGTTATATTGTTATATTATTATATTATTATATTGTTATATTGTTATATTATTATATTGTTATATTATTATATTATTATATTGTTATATTATTATATTATTATATTATTATATTGTTATATTGTTATATTATTATATTATTATATTGTTAAAGTGTTATATTGTTATATTATTATATTGTTAAAGTGTTATATTGTTATATTGTTATATTATTATATTATTATATTATTATATTGTTAGTGTTATATTGTTATATTGTTATATTGTTATATTATTATATTGTTATATTGTTAAAGTGTGATTTGACTTGGAAAGCTCTGCACAAGAATCCAGTGTACATGGACTGTTGGTCCTGTGTGCAAATGGCAAAAGAAAAAATCTTGAATCTTGAAGAAGACTCTGCATTTGGATCTGATCCGGCACACCTGAGCAGCGGACACAAATGATTGATGAGTTACTGTGTCTGATCGTGAAAAGTGTGGGAAGAGGCACAAAGGCGCTGTGGAAACGTCATGGTCTGCTGACGTGAGTGTTTCAAGTGCCGTGTGTGACTGAAGAGGACTGTTGTTCCTGTCTGCCCTGCACATTCTGTAAATATATATGCATGTATTGTATATATGTATATATATATGTGTGCATCACTTGGTGTGACTTTTGTAAATAAACTGTTCCTGAGTCCGGGCTTCAGTTCTGTGAAAAGTGAAGCTGTGTAAGTTCTCTAAGTTTGACATCAAAGAATATGATTTCTGACAGCTTTGATAGTAGTAACAGTGTCTATAGTTCTCAGACGTTAACGCTAGTTTTACAAACACATTCTTCTTCATGTCTGTTTACGTGATGTTTATGGACAAAGTGATTTTAAATCATCATCTAACTTTGCTCTGCCTTGATGTATGTTCAGTCATTCAGGCAGGTAAATCCAAAAAAGTGACTTCTTCAGTGCCAGCTGACTGCAGGCTTCAACAGCACATTTGCATAATGACTGAAACCAGCAGCACTGAATGAACAAAAGGCTGGAGGTCAGTTTATGCACAAAATATAATGGTGCATGTTTTCAATAGGACAGTCTGTATCTGTGAAAGTGTTGCTCAAAGATCTGCTCATTGCATCACACTTTAACACAGTTTTCTTTCAGGACTTCGATTATTACCTCCAGTTTGTTATCGTCCTGCTACATACATTTCAGGGTATTATTACCATATTATTACACTCTTGTTTCCCCTGTTACCCTTCTATTACCGCTTTATTACCACTTTATTACTGAGCTGTAATACAAAGTGCTAGCGTAAATGAGAAAGTAGATGACCGGCTGTTTCTGGTCTCTGGGTGACTCTTCATCACGCTCGTGGTTGCAGCACCAGCTGTATAAGGAAGTTTGCAGAGACACTGCAGAGTCGTGACCAGAGAGAGGCCGATTGTCCTGATTTTAGATGCAGAGGCGGAGCATCCACACCGGCCATCCAAACAGACTTTTGACACGAAGCGCGCTAATTTGGTGTTTTAACTCGGCTGGTCCTGTTGGGCTGAAGGAAACCCGGAAAAGTGAGCTGGGTTTGATGTTCTCGCTGAATCTCTCCTCTAACGAACTCAAGTCACAGATATTTGAAAACCCTGAAGTTGGCTTTAGTAACTCCAGTTTTCACACAGAAATAGCAAAACATGGAGAAGAATGGAGGGATTACTGACGATTAAGAAGCCAGCGAGTAATCCACCGACGGGCCACGACTCCATCGCTCTGCTTGCAAAAGCTTCCAAAATCCCCCCGAAAAAGAAAAAACAACTTCACTTCAAACAGCTGCTGTGAATGGCAGCAGAAAGCCTCCTCCTCCTCCAAAACCGCTTAGCCTGAAAATAAACTGGGCCATGCGAACACGAGGCCTCGAATTCCCTGCGTATCTCAGCTGCCTCCCGATTGAGCGTCGATGGGATAATAACGCAGATCTGTCACGGCGCCGGCGTCCTGGAGATAAATCTTCAGAGGCGCAGGTGCTGACGGCGCTGCTGAAAACAGCATTGTGTTTCTGTCAGATGCTTTCTGCTCACGAGCAGCTCCGGCTTTTCCCAGATGCTCATGCAGCTGCAGCTGCAGACGAGCAGGTGACGGCTGCAGCTGCACGAGCAGGTGACGGCAGGTGACGGCTGCAGCTGCTCGAGCAGGTGACGGCAGGTGACGGCTGCAGCTGCACGAGCAGGTGACGGCAGGTGACGGCTGCAGCTGCACGAGCAGGTGACGGCAGGTGACGGCTGCAGCTGCACGAGCAGGTGACGGCAGGTGACGGCTGCAGCTGCACGAGCAGGTGACGGCAGGTGACGGCTGCAGCTGCACGAGCAGGTGACGGCTGCAGCTGCTCGAGCAGGTGACGGCTGCAGATGAGCAGGTGACGGCTGCAGACGAGCAGGTGACGGCTGCAGCTGCTCGAGCAGGTGACGGCAGGTGACGGCTGCAGCTGCACGAGCAGGTGATGGCAGGTGACGGCTGCAGCTGCACGAGCAGGTGACGGCAGGTGACGGCTGCAGCTGCACGAGCAGGTGACGGCAGGTGACGGCTGCAGCTGCTCGAGCAGGTGACGGCTGCAGCTGCATGAGCAGGTGACGGCAGGTGACGGCTGCAGCTGCACGAGCAGGTGACGGCAGGTGACGGCTGCAGCTGCACGAGCAGGTGACGGCAGGTGACGGCTGCAGCTGCTCGAGCAGGTGACGGCAGGTGACGGCTGCAGCTGCACGAGCAGGTGACGGCAGGTGACGGCTGCAGCTGCACGAGCAGGTGACGGCTGCAGCTGCTCGAGCAGGTGACGGCTGCAGATGAGCAGGTGACGGCTGCAGACGAGCAGGTGACGGCAGGTGACGGCTGCAGGGCGCCGCTCCTCCATCACCACGTTTATGCTCACTGTCCTCCGCACTTACGCTGAGTTTGATTTATAGCTGCTCAGTTTTCTTGGACTTTCCTAAAGCAGCTCTTTATCATTGGGTGAAAGAGGCTGTATTAGCTCCTCCCCCTTGAAAGAAGCTTACTTCTGATTGGCTGCCCTTCACAAACAGGACTCACAGCAGTGAGGGGGCAATAGCAGCAGTCAGCAGCAGCCTCTGCAGTTCGTTAAATAAATACTACTCACATAGAGACTGTGAGGCAATAATAAAACACAATCACACGAGCAGACGTCTCCCATGACGCCTGAAGGTGGCGCTGTAAAGCCAGAGTTTGACATTATTAAGAATCAGTTTCCTGCGTCACAGCGGTCACTGACATCATCATGAACTCTGCTGATCCAGGATCTGTTTTCCTGACCAGCAGGTGTCCCCACAGTGAAACCTGAATCCGTGACTTTAACGTGACGTAAAACATTTGTTTGAATTTGCTGCTCGCGCTTTGACCCGCTCGCCTCAACGTCTCACTCGTTTGAGTGAAGTTTCCATCAGAGAGCAGCCGAGCCAATCAGCTGAGTGCAAACAGAGCGAGAGATAAAGGAGGACAAAGAGGAGGTGAATCTAATTTACTTGTGTGAGCAGCAGCACGGTGAACACACAGACGAACGGCCGACACAGCGAACGGAGCCGTCTGAGGTCCAGGAGGCTGCGTCTGAATTTAATCAGCCTGGGCTTTGATATCAGCGGGTGAAAGTCATTTCAAACTTCACGCGGCTGCTTTGTCTTTCCGATTATGATTACTGTCTGATTATGAAGAGCTCCTCTGTCAGAGGCCAGCGCAGGTTTTAACTCAAACTGTCAAAATGGAAATGCACAGATTTAAGCTGCTGGAGTTTCTGCTGCAGCTCTCGTCTCTGCACAGAACAGCAAACACGATCGTTACTGCAGGCAGAGCAGGTCACCTACTGACTGGCAGGTTGGTAGTTTGATCCCTGACTGCTCACATCGTCAGGCCAACTTACCCTTGGGGCAAGGCACTGAACCCCAAGCTGAGCGCCAGTGTGTGACTGTGGGGTCGAAGGTCACATGGGCAGTAACAGAGGGAGGGGGGTGACTCAGACAAACAGCCAACATCAAGATCTGAACCAGTGCTGTTACAGGAACATCAGGTCCATAAGTCTGAGATCTCTGTGACCGAAGCTGGAGGGTTTACAGACGAACGCAGCGAGGACCTTTGAAAGTGCAAACAGGACGTTTGCTTCTTCCTCTGGGCCATTCGGACCGTCAACAAACACCATCACCCCCCACCCACCAACGAGTACCCCTCATCACTCAGGACGCTCACACTCCATCCACACCGAGTCTTTTCTTTGCACTGCCTCCAAGCTCTTTGTTCTCCCGTGTGTGCCTCCTGTTATTTATTCCTGTCGTCTACTATTTAGATTTATACCTGCACAGCTGGTGTTTACATGCACAGTTTAAATGCACATGTACAATGACAGTTAAGGGCGATTCTATTCTATTCTATTCTATTCTGTTCTATTCTATGGAGCTAGTTCAGACCTTCTAGACCTTCAGAGCAGGAAGTTTCATTGCTGGTCGGTTCATGAACAGTGTGGAGTCCTTACACGTGTCCGTGTCTTCCAGGCTTTTTATGGCATCTCACTGTTTTAACTGTGCAGCCGTTACTTTCTGCAGGAATCCGAGCCACACTCTGAATCTGGGAGATTCGTCCAGTAAAGGAAAAGCGAGGACTACAGGGACGACGGCCCCATCGGCACATCCTCGCCCTCACCTGGAGAACTCTGGAGTTCAAAGAGACTCTGAGGTCAGAGGTCAGAGAGTCACACAGGACTGACGGCTCAGTCTGCACTCATAGCAATTCTCACACTGACCGTGTGTCGTTTCATCACCTCCTCCTCTCCTGGCCTTTCCTTTCATTTCTTATTCATGCTGCTTCAGCCTTTGATTCTGGTCCTGTCTGACTCCAGCTGTCAGCCAGACGGACAGAGGAGAGGATCACACTGAGAGTGTAAAGAGAGAGCGAGCTAGCGGCGAGAATGAAAGAGTGTAAAGAAGTTTACTGTGGCTGCACTTCAAATCCAGCATCACAGAGATGCTGCAGAAGAAAGAAAACAAGCTCAGGATGAAACAGTGCTGGGATCTTGTTCCTGATCCCGTCTGAAAAACGTCATGAATCCAAAGATCAACAGCTGCAAGTGAAGGAGGCGGGAGAAGGTTCAGAGTTTATCAGCCTGTTTGGAGCTAAGCTCACATTTATCCATCACCTTTGTCTCTGTCATCACCAACACGCTCGAAAGCCTTGGACTCCAAACTGGACTCACTCAGGGACACATGTCAGATTTACAGGTTGAAATATAAAACACTGTAAAGGTGAACTCTGGTTGTTCTGGGTGGTGGAGCTGCATCAGAAACTTTAACTGTGGCTTCCTGTTGGGTTGTTGTGTCTTTGTGCAGCTCACCAGCAAACGTGTGTTTGTGTCATTTACATTTTTAATTTCATGCAGATGTAAAACGTGGAAATGTGAGTCCATATTTCTCTTATTATTGTGTGTGTGTGTGCGTGCGTGTGCGTGTGTGTGTGCGTGTGTGTGTGTGCGTGTGTGTGTGTGTGCGTGCGTGCGTGCGTGCGTGCGCGTGTGCGCGTGCGTGCGTGTGCGTGTGTGCGTGCGTGCGTGCGCGTGTGTGAGTGTGTGTGTGTGCGTGTGTGTGTGTGCGTGCGTGTGTGTGCATGTGTGTGTGTGCGTGCGTGTGTGTGCGTGTGTGTGTGTGCGTGCGTGTGTGTGTGCGTGTGTGTGTGTGTGTGTGCATGTGTGTGTGTGTGTACCATATTTACATATCTTTGTGAGGACCAGCAGCCTGTCCCCACGAAGAAATAATTGAATAAGCAGAATGCATTATGTTAGTTAGCTAGATGTCCTCACTAAGATAGCAAAATGAGAATGTGTGTGTGTGTTTGTGTGTGCATGTGCGCACGTGTCTTGTGTGTGCGTTTGTGTGTGCGTGCGCGCGTCTTGTGTGTGTGTGCGCGCGTCTTGAGTGTGTGTGTGCGCGCGTCTTGTGTGTGTGTGTGTGCGTGCGCGCGTCTTGTGTGTGCGTGCGTTTTGTGTGTGTGCGCGCGCGCGTCTTGTGCGCGCGTCTTGTGTGCGTGTGTGCGTGCGCGCGTCTTGTGCGTGCGCGTGTCTTGTGTGTACGCGTCTTGTGTGTGTGCGTGCGTGCGCGCGTCTTGAGTGTGTGTGTGTGTGCGCCCGGCAGCTGTAAACCTAGAAACACTCCATTAAGACGAGTCAGTGATGCAGGATGAAGAGGAGCGGCTGCAGTGAGGAAAACAAACATCCTGTCAGGAGAGGAGGCTCAGACCCTGGAGCAGAGGGAGCGAGGAGGCGAATAGTGGCGTTGGGGCCGGCCCCTCCTCGGCTGCGGGCGATGAAGAAGCTTCAGTCTGATTACCCCGATGACTGAAGGCGTGTCTGCAGATCTGCTGAGAGGGAAGCTCAGAGCGCCTCACTGTGAATCGTTAACTTCAAGGCTTCAGATTGAAAACCCAAACAGCTGTAAAAACCAGCGACTCCGTCAGCTACACCTCCGAGAGCTGTGTGTGAGCTGCAGATGTGGGTGGTGTTGGTGGAGTTCAGACTCTCGGTCACTGAGGTGGAAACACGCCTGAAACCATCAGCGTGAACGCAGCTCATTACTGCACCACACAGGAAGCTCCGTCTCCACCACACACGTGTAGAAACACCTCCTCGTCCCGTGGTCTGAGAGGAGCAGAGGGACGGGGCATTACTGCACACGGCAGAGGGACCAACGTGTGCTGCCATCCTCATGAGCTCCAGCAGCACAGCTGAGGAAAGCCATCAGCCACTCACACATCTGGAGCTCGATGAAGCAGAAACACAACAAAGGATCTGAACTCATGATGCAGCTCAGTGGAACATTTCATTTTTATCCATGTTTTAGGAACTTTTTCAGTGGTGTGGATGTATTTAATCAGTCAGTCTGTATTTAGCTGGAGAAAGGAGAAAGTCGACGTTCCCGGCGCTCACGCTGGATCAGACACTTCAGGCTCAGATCGATCCGGCAGGAAGCGAAAGCCTGACGTCTCACTAACATCCAGTCAGGAACACGAGGCTGTATCTGAATGTGTAGTTAGTTAGGCAGAAAGATCTAACACTGAAAAATGTAATAGTGTGTTTTAAAAACACAGAAACGCTTCAGCCAGCCGAGTCGTCACCCCGTCAGTTGCTGGGAGGAGCTTCCTCGTGGAGCACAAAGTAATGAATCTTTCATGTCCTGTTTGTGCTCAGAGGCCGTGTCACCAGCGTTCCTTAACCCTTTAAGACCTACCATAGACAAATGTCCGCCAGAGCTTATATTATATGTTTACATGCTGTGGAGCCATTTTTGGGAGCATTTCAAGTTGCTATACATCAATACAACCATTACAGCCTAAATCTTAATAATATGTCTGCATTAAGTGCATAGTAATTACATAAATTGCAAAAAAGTCCAATAAACTATAAAAAAATTGAAAATCGTTTTTGTTTTTTTTTACATATATTTCTACTTGGAGAAATTTAAGAGGCTTATCCCTTAAAACTTTAAATACTAAAAAGTTGCAAACAATAGTTTCCAACAACAGGAAATTTATTTTGAGTGTCTTCATAGTTTTATTTTGGAGATACAGCAATTTTTATATACTGCAGGAAAAACAAAAACAATCCTATGATGCAAATTTGCAAAGAAAACAGCATCAAAATAAATATTTCCAGCAGTGCGATTTGAGTTCTGAGCATCACAGAAACTATTCAGAAAAGTCAAACATAACTTATAAAAACACCAGTATAGGCTCATGAGGCCTACAAATAAACAAAAAAACTACATTTTCTGCGAAAATGACGTCACTTCCGGTTTCGGGCAGGAAATGTCGGACATGCGATAGTTCGTGTTGACGTCTATTCCAACATAGGAAGTGTTACAAACAGCTGATCGGATCGGCAAAGCGTGTTTCTGGAATATTATGTTTTTGTTGCTGCAAGTGCTTTTTATGCAGTTTTTGCAAAGTTATATGTGGAAGGAAACTGTGACCGAGGACAAGCTGATGGCATAAGATGTAAGTACAACTCCTCCGGTTTCATATGCAAAAAACTTTTTTTGCGCTAGCTTACGTGCTTGTACGTGCATATACATTGTATATGTACATGCACGCTCACGTGGTTCCGGTTCTACGGGGATTTAAAAATAGTTGCAAAACGGAGGTGCTGCTCTGACCGGCTTTAAAGGGTTAACCTTGGTGGTTTTGTTGTCCTCTGGTTCTGTGCTGTCGCTCTTTTAAAGGTCAGCGTCATCACAGTTTGAGGGTTTGATTTCTGCATGTCTTTCCTCCACCTGTGTCTCCTGATCAGCGTCTGTGTCTCTGAGCTTTCCTCTGTCAGTTCATCCAGATCAACCTTCCACATTTTTTGGCCTCTTGAGTTTTAGTTTAGACTTTTGGCGCCTGTGCAGGGTTTTGTTTTCCTTTGTGAGATTATCATATTATCTTATGCGTTACACCCCTAATTAAAGATCGTCATTTTAGGTTGCATTATGCTCCTGATTTAGAAGAAGGTGACAGCTGTTACAGTTATTAGACTGATTTGTATTACTGCTGATTTATGGTGAATGAATTGTTTATGATGCATTATGCTGCTGATTTATAAGAAAGGCTGTTGTAGAGTCCTGGCCTTTCTCTTCTGATCACAAAGAGAACAGACTGTAGAGGCTTTCTGCCCCATCTCATCAGGAGATGAAACAGGAAGCCAAGGCCGTCACTTAGAGAGAATGTGAATGCTTAGTGTGTGTGTGTGTGTGTGTGAGTGTGTGGGGAGGGGCGAAGAACGTGAGAAACGCTCAGACACTGCGAGGTCTGGCGGACACCCTCCTGTCCACATGTCCGGATGGTTAATGCTCAAAGTGTTGTATGGAATAAAGAGATTGTTGAGCATTTAAACACAGAGTGTTGTTCCTCCTTCAGCCCAAAGATCAACGAATATTTAACAGCTTCCATAATTGTTCCTGTTGTTTTCAGGGTTTTGTGTTTGTTGAAGTTTAATACTGTGGTGGGGGCGTGGTCCCCGGCTCAGCTGCAGGGGTGGTGCAGTGAGCTCATGGGGCGGTGCCGAGGAGGGACAGGTGTGATACACCTGATGAGGTTTCTCCTCTTTATGAAGCCAGAGACCAGCTGCAAAGTTGGTTCTGGGTATCGAACCCTACATGTGTGGAAGTATAACAACCACTGTAACAATCAGAACAGTGTGCAGGCTCGGCCTTTACAAACACGTTGTCGTTATCAGCTTCAGCTGGGTCTCGTTACCCTGATGGTGACTCTTCACTCTGCTTCTTGGATGTAAAGCAGCCGTGATGCCTGCCATGTCTCTGTTTCCTCTGTGGCACATTTCATCAAACTAAATAAAATTGAAGACCTTCCATCATCATCATCACCTTCCTGCATTCAAACTGTCTGCACCTAAAATTTAAATGACTTAATTTAGCCGACTCAAACTCTGGTTGTCATGATTCGGCTGTGTGGCAGGAAGTGGACCCAAACGCAAGCTCACAGAGGCAGGAACGAACTCAAAACAGCTTTATTGCTGGAGGGAAACAAACTGATAAGAAACTACACTGGGAAGCAACACACAGAAACACACGGCCATGAATGAGGGAGACGCAGACATAAATACACAGAAGTTTAACGAGGGAGGTGGGAGCACACACACAGCTGACACAGATAATCGTAACGAGACGGGACAGGAGCAACACAACACGCATACTGACGGGAGACCGTCAAAGTAAAACAGGAAGTACACAGAGGCGCAGACAGGAGGAGAGAGAGCATAGACATAATGGGCTGAATACAACACGAGGGGAAACGAGGGCTCACAGACACAGAGGGGCACACAGGGGTAAAAGTCACAGGGTAAGTCAAATAAGGAACAAAATACAAAGATACATGAAACTAAGATCATGACACTGGTTCGTTTCCAGCTCTGCGTGTTTCCTAATGAACTTGTTAGTTTATGGTGTGAGCGTTGATCCGACCTCGACCCGTTAGCCAGTGTTTGTTCCACGTTTGAGCTGAACAAACTCTGCTTTGCATCCTGGGATGAGGTAAATATAACTATTGATGTGCAAAGGTCTGTACGGGCTGTGAAATGTACATAAACTCTCCTGTATTTACTTTTGTTGCTCCACATCAGGCAAACATCTGTCCCTGCTGAAGAGAAGCCCCCCCAGAGCACGATGCTGCCACCACCATATCTGACAGTGGGGATGGTGTGTGCAGTGTTAGTTTTCCACACAGAGCGTTTTGCATGTTGGTCTCATCTGACCAGAGCAGCTTCTTCACATGTTTGCTGTGTCCCCCACATGTTTGCTGTGTCCCCCACATGTTTGCTGTGTCCCCCACATGTTTGCTGTGTCCCCCACATGTTTGCTGTCACCATGGGCCTCTTGGCTGCATTTCTGATCAGCTCCTTGTTCTGCTGTGAGTTTAGGTGGACGGCCTTGTCTTGGTAGGTTTACAGTTGTGCCATACTCCTTCCATTTCTGAATGATGGCTTGAACAGTGCTCCGTGGGATGTTCGAGGCTTGGGAAATCTTTGTGTAGCCTAAGCCTGCTTTAAATTTCTCAATAACTTTATCCCTGACCTGTCTGCTGTGTTCTTTGGACTTCATGGTGTTGTTGCTCCCAATATTCTCTTAGACAACCTCTGAGGCCGTCACAGAGCAGCTGTATTTGTACTGACATTAGATTACACACAGGTGCTCTCTGTTTAGTCATTAGCACTCATCAGGCAACGTCTATGTGCAACTGACTGCACTCAGACCAAAGGGGCTGAATAATTACGGACACCCCACTTTGCAGTTATTTATTTGTAAAAAATGTTTGGAATCATGTCTGATTTCCGTTCCACTTCTCACGCGTTCACCACTTTGTGTTTCACGTGGAAGTCCAATAACACTGATTCATGTTTGTGGCTGTAATGTGACAAAATGTGGGAAAGTACTTTTGCAAGTCACTGTAGAGGCAAAACTCAACTAAAAAGAAGTTGGAGCAGTAAATACAGTTAACAGTGATGCTAAATAAGTGCATTGGTTTTACAAACCAACGTTTTTACAGCAGGAAGAAAAAGCTGAAGGAAGTCTTCACAGACTCTCTTTGATTAAAGGAAAAAAAGGATAGATCATCATGGACAGATAGAGCTGGGTGTCATCTGCATAGCAGTGTAAATGTATGCTATGTCTTCTAATGATGCTGCCTAGGGGAAGCATGTATAATGTAAACAGAATTGGTCCTAGCACTGAACCCTGTGGAACTCCATAATTAACCTCAGTGTGTGAAGAGGACTCTCCATTTACATGCACAAACTGGAGTCTATTAGATAGATATGATACAAACCACTGCAGTGCAATACCTGTAATACCTACAGCATGTTCTAATCGCTCTAAGAGGATATTATGGTCAACAGTATCGAAGCAAGGTGTAGTTCAGGGGATTCAAGGAAGAATATGTGAAGATGGGAGTTTGACCACAAACGCAGGAAGATCTTGTCCCTCCAATCCGCTTACATGATTCAGTCTTCTAGGAAGGATTTTGTATCTCGTGCTGGGTCCATGCTGGTCTGACAAATAACGAAATACTCAGCAGCAGACACGAGCAGAGAGGATGGATCGTTTAGGATCGAGCAGGTTCCCCAACCCAGACCAGCAGAATGAAGAAACAGGAACCAAACTGACCAATGACAGAAGTCCAAGGTGGCAGGTGCACTGGTGCTGACGATGGGGTCACTGGGACCTGGCAGAAGGTACTCTTGTCTTTGGTTTCCAGGATGAAGATGGTGGATCTCTACTAACAAAGCAAGCTGGGAAGTGTAGCACAGAGATGCTTAGATTACGGGATTACAAACTTCAGGGATTTTGACATTGGCCTGACAGGAAGAGTGTAATGACCAGGCGAAGACATTTGCACGTACATATT